>NC_141088.1:39751068-40121068 GCF_041138505.1 Cibotium barometz
CTGTGGGTGCTGCAAAGAGGTCTACAGTTGCCATTGGGTGTATGTATGTGCATTGAAGTCACTGGTTGTGACATTTGAGAGTACTGCAGTACCGCTGTGCAGAGAATACAGCATTTGTGCAGAAAAAACCAGAGTGCAGGTTCTGGTAAAATTGTGTGTTTGGCAAGATGTCTAATGATGGCATAACTCAGATTGTGGCTGAGAAGCTGGATAAGAATAACTTCCATGCTTGGAGGTTCAGGTTGACAAATTTCTTGATGGGAAAAGGTTATTGGGACTACATAGAAGGTGAGCATGAAGAGGCACCGGAGATACCGGATATAAATCCGACTGCTGCAGATGTGAAAGAGTTTAAAGACTGGAACCAAGGAGCCAAGAAAGTAATGTATTGGCTTTCCATTAGTATACAGGACACCATGATTGGGCACATTCAGGATGCCAAGTCCCCCAAGGAGGCGTGGGACACCTTGGTAAAGCTTTATGAAACAAATACCAAGGCACGTAAGATACAGTTGAAGAATGAACTTCATACTGTGGAGAAAAAGAGCATGTCTGTGAATGACTATGCGCTGAAGATAAAGGGCATTGTGGAATCCCTTGCATCTATTGGTGTGTCAATAGATGATGATGACAAGGTGGAAGTCTGTCTACGTGGTCTCGGGCCACAATACAAGGCGTTTAAGACGTCTATTCAGACTCGGGAAAACATTCCCAACTTTACAGATTTGGTGTCTATGCTGATTATCGAAGAGAAGAACTTGGGTGAAGACCAGCAGTCTTCACAAAGTAAAAACAGTTCAGAGCAACAGGCTTTCTACACGAGTTCAGGAAGAGGACGAGGTAGAGGAGGCCGTGGACGTGGTCAAGGAGGTGGCCGAACAGGTAATCAGAATTATGGCCAGCAGCAGCAGCAACAACAACAGTCCCAGAATCAACAACAACAACAACACGCAGGTGGAAGAGGCAAATTCAGAGGCAGGGGGAGTCAAAGAGGCCGTGGAAATTGGCAAAGGCAATATAATGATACACGTGAATGCTATTATTGTGGTAAGCCTGGACATGTGCAGTCAGAATGTTATAAGAAGCAGGCTGACATGCAAAATGGGAAAGTGCAGCAAAACAACTATGCATCCTCAAGCAGAAATAATGAGGATAATGAAAGGTTGTTTGTTATGCAGCATGTTGTGAATGCCATGTCTGAAAATGTTGATGCAGCACAAAAAGATAATGTATGGTATGTGGATTCAGGCGCTTCGAACCACATGACGAGTCATGGGGAGTGGTTCAAGGAGATGAAAAACCCAGAAAGACCAGGTTTTGTGGAAACAGGGGATGACACTGCTCATCCAATTGCCCACATTGGAGATGTGCCATTGTCTATGCAGGATGGCAAAGTGAAGTACCTTGCAGATGTACTTCATGTACCGAACATAACAAAGAATCTGGTTTCAGTTGGCCAGATGATTGAGCAGGGTTTGCAGGTTAGGTTTAACCCTGATGGGTGCTATGTCGAAGACTTTAAAGACAAGTGCAGGTTGGTTGCAAAAGGCAACAGAGTGGGCAGAATGTTTACGTTGGATGTAGACATGCCTGAAATGAGTGCTGCGATGTTTGCAAATGGTTCAGGAGTTGTTGCAGACACAGACATATGGCATAAAAGAATTGGACATGTAAATGTTCAGAGATTGAAGTCTATGCAGACAAAAGGAATCGTGACAGGGCTGCCAAAATTTAAGGTGGAAGGTATGCAGAAAATATGTGAAGCATGCCAATTTGGGAAGCAAACAAAGCATGTGTTTCCACGTAACAGATATGTGAGCAGAAATGCACTAGATCTTGTGCATTCAGATGTATGGGGTCCTACGAAGACCGTGTCTATGGGAGGCTGCAGGTACTATGTCACTTTCATTGATGACCACACAAGGAAAGTGTGGGTATATTTCATGAAGGAGAAGAGTGAGGTTTTCACTCACTTTCAGAATTTCAGAGTTTTGGTTGAAAAGCAAACAGGAAAATATGTCAAGTGCCTAAGGTCAGATGGAGGGGGAGAGTACTTCTCCAATGAGTTCTCTGAATTCTTGAAGAAGAATGGTATTCGGAGACAGTTCACATGTAGATATACTCCGCAGCAAAATGGAGTTGCTGAGCGGAAAAACAGGCACATTGCTGAGATTGCGCGAGCATTGATGGAAGAGAAGAATATGCCGCATTGCTATTGGGCTGAGGCTGTTTCTACAGCAGTATACATCATTAACAGGACTCCAACTGCAGCCATACATGATGTAACTCCAGAGGAGAGGTTTACTGGCAGAAAACCAGATTTGTCTCATCTGAAAGTTTTTGGATGCATTGCATATGTGCATGTGCCAGATGAGCTGAGAACCAAGCTGGATCCGAAAGCTGAAAAATGTGTGTTTATTGGATATTCCCTTGAGCAAAAGGGATACAGGTGTTATAACCCTACTACACGTGAGTTGAGGGTAAGTAGGGATGTTGTCTTTGATGAGATGAGCAGTTGGTATGCTGCTGAAAAAGAAGCTGTTGGGGCTGATGTGAGTGGAAGTGTGGTTGCACAGAATGCAGGTCAGCAATCACAGTCTTTGAGTGGACCAGGAGAGTCCTCATCTAGTGGGTCTGTTGATAGACCATGGAGTGGCAGGCTGCGTCATAATACCAGCCCTGCAAATGTGATTGGTACATCACGTAAAGGAAAAGAGAAAGTGGTTGAGCCCCTTGGTATGCCTGACATTTTTGCAGGGCATTCTCATGTTGATGGAGAGTCTAGTGGCTCAGATATGAGCCTTGATGAGGAGCTTGGGATCCCAGCTATGAGAACACCTGGTGTAAAGAAGGCTATGGAGGCCATGAATGAAAAGCTGCGAAGATCAGGGAGAGTGAAGAACCCTGTGCAGAGATTTACATATGATGGTTATGTGGCACATCACTATGCATATATGGCAAAGGTTGTGCAGGTTGTTGAGCCCACATGCATTGATGAGGCTGTTGGAAATGTGTGTTGGGAGAAAGCTATGGATGAGGAGATGGATGCACTATATGGAAATGAAACTTGGGATTTAGTGCAATTGCCTGAAGGCAAGAAAGCCATTGGATGCAAGTGGGTGTACAAAGTTAAACATAACAGTGATGGAAGCATTAACAGGTACAAGGCTAGATTGGTAGCCAAAGGATATGCGCAGACATATGGCATTGATTACGAGGAAACTTTCAGCCCAGTTGCCAAGATGGCAACGGTGAGAGTTGTGATAGCAGTGGCTGCGTCAAAGAAATGGTCTTTACATCAGATGGATGTAAAGAATGCATTCTTGCATGGGGATTTGCAAGAAGAGGTGTATATGTTGCAGCCACCTGGTTATGAGGATGAGGGTCACCCCGAGCATGTTTGCAGGTTGAAGAAAGCCTTGTATGGCTTAAAGCAAGCACCAAGAGCATGGTCTGACAAGATTTCTGAATATCTTGTCACTATTGGCTTTCATGTAGCCAATGCAGATTTCTCATTGTATGTGAGACATGGTGATAGAGGAGTTGTGCTTGTTGTCATCTATGTAGATGACTTGATCATTACGGGGGACCATGATGCAGAGATCTTTGATGTAAAGATCTTGCTTAAACAGAAATTCGAGATGAAGGATCTGGGGGAGCTCAGATATTTCTTGGGCATTGAGGTGATTAGGTCACCACATGGTATTGGATTACTGCAGAGACAGTATGGCTTGGACATGTTGTCCAAGTATGGTATGACAGGCTGTAAGCCTATTTCTGTGCCATTGGATCAGAATGGCAAGTTGAGTGCAAATTCAGGAGAGATATTGGAGGATCCTACTGTGTACAGGAGCATAGTAGGAAGTTTGATCTACATGACGATCACCAGACCAGATTTGAGCTATGCTGTTGGGTTGGTGAGTTAGTTTATGCAGGTTCCACGAAAACCGCATTTGGATGCTGTGAGACGCATACTGAGGTATGTGAAGTCTACTTTGCATTGTGGACTATTCTATGAGACTGGGACAGAGATATGTGTACATGGGTACACAGATGCTGATTGGGCTGGTAGTATCTCAGACAGAAGATCTACCAGTGGATTCATGTTTTCTTTGGGGAGTGCTGCTGTGACTTGGAGCAGCAAGAAGCAGCCTACGGTTGCTCTATCGAGTACGAAGGCCGAGTACAGAGGAGCTGCTATGGCAGCATGTGAGGTAGCTTGGTTGAGAAAGCTACTTGGAGATTTGGGTCTATCAGTGGATAGACAAGTTGTCATTTTCTGTGACAACATTAGCAGTATACAGTTGGCCAGGAACCCAGTCTTTCATGCTCGTACGAAGCACATAGAGGTCCACTACCATTTCGTGAGAGAGAAGGTCTTAGCAGGAGACCTTGACCTTGTTTATGTCAGCACAGAGGATCAGGTAGCTGACATCTTCACCAAAGCATTGGGTACAGAGAAGCTCCGCAGATTCAGGGCTTCGCTTGGTGTACATGAGATGGAGTTGAGCTCGAGGGGGAGTGTTGAGATATCGAGCTCTAGTGAGGCGGTGGACACTGATGACCCGCCTGGGGGATAGGCCCCGCACTTACACCACTGGCATGGTTGGTGAGATCTTGGGTGATATGCGGCCAGTGGGATGACAGGCTGTGTGACAGCCACTCTAGAGACTGGCATAGTTATAGCGCCAGCTCATTTAGTCGGGTTCACACTATAGAGAACCCGTGTATGTATTTGGTTGAGTACCTTTCATATTGTGTGTACTCTTATTCTTGTATATGGTGTGTTGAGTGTTGAGTAAAGAAGAAGAAGATTTTCAGCCTCTCACCTTGTGTGTTCTCTATTAGGGTTTTGTGAGTGTGTGTGTGTGCTTGCAAGAGCTCAAGCTCTCTTCCCCCCTGCATCTTTTCACCCCTACTCCTTACAGAGTAGGCATTAAACTCACTTAATGTAAATTCTCCTCCTTGATCTATTTGAAACTTCTTCTCTCTCTTTCTTATCTTATTCTCTACCCAAGTTATGCCATATTTTAAACTTTTTAAAAGCTTCAGCCTTATCTCAAAGAAAATACACTCACATCTTCCTAATGATCATCAATCACAAGAAGTAGAAAGAACCACCCAATATAATGGTTGACATTTTATCACCACAGAGATTTATATGTATAAGCTCTAGAGGAGCCTTTGCACAATTCTTGCTTTTCTATGAAAATGTACGCTGATGCTGCTTGCCCATCATACAAACATCACACACATCTGATTTCTCTAAAAATGCTATTAGACGTGCCACAATCCCATACCTTTCTATCTCTCTTAAGACTACAAAGTTGAGGTGCTCAAATCTCTCATCACATAGCTTGCTCGTCCCCACAGTAGCTCAAGTTGTAAAAGCTGACATCTCATATAAAGCTCAGGTGTCTTAAAATTTTATTAAATGTGCCACAATCCCATACCTTTCTATCTCTCTTAAGACTACAAAGCTCAGGTGTCCAAATCTCTCATGACATAGCTTGCTCGTCCCCACATTGGCTCAAGTTGTAAAAGCTGACATCTTATATAAGTTGTTGTGCAAGATTCCTTTCCCAATGGCATTGCCATTGGTGTCTATGATGACTACACCATCCTTTTATTGAAGTAAACCTTCAAGTCACAATCGCAAACAATGGGTCATAAAATAACAGATAGCAGATTCCTCTTGATGTCTGAAACATAAAGGACATCAGACAACTTCTAAGTGCCACCATTGCTAGAAATAAAAGAAATGGCAATTGAACCCATGGTTGGGTATTTAGCATCATTCCTGATTTCTACTAGCAGTACGAACTCCCCCATGGGCTTGAGGGATGTATACCAGCCCGTTTGACTGGTCATGTATCAAGATACTCCATTGTCAATGATCGAAGAACCATCGGATGCTAAGGAATGTTCTGCTTTTGCAGAGATTTCTTCTATTGCCACACAAAAAGATCCAATTCTACTTCAACATTGTTCTTAGACTCCTTCTTCCAAGGCTTCAAAGTTCCATTCTTCTCATTTTCTTCCTTCAGTCTACATGCTTTGACCATGTGACCATGCTTATCATAGTAGAAAATCTTTCCCTTATATTTCATCTTCCCTTCAGAAGAATCGGGGTTACTAAAGCCCTTCCCCCTTTCCTTTCTTTATAGTTGCAAAGAATGACACGCCATCTCACTACTATCTCCGGATTTGAAACTTATCTCCTCCTCCACTAGCATTATGCCAAACTCCTTAAAATTAAGAGGTAGGTTATGCAACTATATGTTCAATGAGGTCACCAAACTATCATACTTTGGGGACAATATTGTGATGCACCTACATGTTAGATCCTCTCGCTAGTCTTAGTGAACCCCACTGCCACCATTTGATCTTGTAGATTCTTTATTCATAATCTGAATTGCTTTGTTGCTTCTCCATTAGAATGCCTTTTTGCCGTAAGAAGTTAACTCTTAAGGTTTTGAATCCTTGACTGATTCTCAAGGTTTTGAATCCTTGTCTGATTCCTCTTCTCATACTGGTTCTTTAGAACTTACCATGCTTCAAAAGCTATGGTAGTATGTGGAGTCCTTGCAAGCAAACCCACACACACAAGAGAGATGGATGGTTCAATTTTCTTCTATCTTCCTCTTCTCTATAACCATATAACTAAAAAGATAAGAGTATATACTATAAGGGAAAGTACTCTCCTACAATAACATGCAATGGTCAGTCCATAGTGTGAAGTCGACTATATGAGAGCTAGTGCTATAATTATGCCATAACTCTAGTACTCCAAAGTGGCTATCACACAGCCTGTCATCCATTGGTAGCATATCAATCATAATCTCACCAACCATGCCAATGGCATGAGTGTAAAAGTGTTAAGGAAACCCTACCCTAACGTGTCATGGGAAGTTGTTCATCGGCTCAAGAGCTCCACCATAACCACTTGTCACTGCCGTCTTCCCCCACTCATTGTCACACTGAGGCGGTTGCTCTAATCCTATGGGTGATGCAAGCTCTCTCGTGAAGATCGTGCAGTATCTCCATAAAGAGGATCGCATTTGGTTAGCCTAACATGAGAGAGAGAGAGAGAGAGAGAGAGAGAGAGAGAGAGAGAGAGAGAGAGGAAGTAAGATGGAACAAGTGATTAGCACTAAACACTCCCAAACCCTAACCCTAAGCACACCACACATACTAGATTAAAGTTGCAAGAGAGAGGGAGAGATAGACCACTCCACTTCTATTGCACAAATGGGAGAGTCCGTTACAAACAAGAGAAATTAGTTTTTATAGTTCCAAGCCTTTTCCCACTAGGTTGCCCAAGAGTAAGTGACTTGGGGTACCCAAGTCATAGTTACAAGGCTTTTCTCTATGGATTGGCCAACTGACCAAGATCCTTTTATCTTTCCTTTGAAGCTTAATACTTGGGAGCGTCTTTAGGACGTTTCCCTCATCAAATGACGGGATTTACAATATATAGTGCTGGCACCCATTACAAAAGTGTGCAGACATAGTTTTCGTAAGAATGTGTTAACCAATATGTGGTTAACAGGAAGCTATCACCCAAGCAGGCCATCAATGTCTACATTTATAAGTTGAGCTCGATATTTCAAGACTCCCCCTCGAGCTCAACTCCACACATTACATTCCAAATAAGCTCCTATATCTATGAGAGATGCATGCTTCCTGCAGCATCCTTTTTGTGATGGAGTGTAGAACTTACTTTTGATGTTATGGGATAGGATTCCTATAGTCGTTAGTAAGAATAACCCCACAAAGACACGATGACATGAGTCTACTCTACTTGTGGGAGGACCCTATCAAGTAATAATTGAACAAGAAGAACTCATAGAATAATGGAGAACAAATAGAAAATATGCAATAACTCCAACATTCTATGAGATAATGCTACCACCTATATCTTCTTTTAGGAGCATAGTGCAAGATTTCCTAGAATAGTTAACTGAAGGTAGCTACTTAGCTTACTTGTTGGTAGTCCCCATGCCATTCTATAGACAAGCACTCACACCATTGACTCGTACAAACAAAGAAACCTACCAATGGTGAGGAAGAGGATGCACATGGTGAAGGTTATTCAGAACCCACATATCGAATTATGGCTATATGATGAATTGTTGCAATGAGAGTGTTTATTTTTATAGGAATAACGTAGACCACGAAACAGGACTGCATGAAAAATTCAACATTTCAGAACCTACCATATGCATTCAAAACTAAAACCACAATTTAAAAATTCAAGTTTTAATCATATTTTGAGTGCCTACATTACATCATCTTATGATTGGTAATATTCATCTAGTTTATTAGTTCGATGAACATCAAAGAATATTTATTCCTAGATAAAAGGTCCTAATCTAATACTTATATAAACTATGCCAAAGGAGTATGCCAAGTAGTGTGCCTTCTCTAGCTAGAGTTAAGACTTCTAAGTAATTTACATAGATGAAAATAGACTAAATATATTAATTTAAAAAAATAAGAAAAGAAAGAAAGATCAAGAAGATAACCATCACCATATAGATATTAGTAGGTCATAAAGTTCATTATAGACATTGGGGCCGTAGCGTGGGACCTTATGTTCCAAAAAAAAACATCGACGTAATGAGATACTTAGCGGTTCTTAGAAACTCTTGGTGAAGGTCTATGAGACATTTCTTTGATCTCTATGGGGTGGTGCCTTATTACTACATACTTATATTTTAAAAATAAAATTATATATATCACTAGCGATCTATTTAGAAGTTACTGATATCTATTTAGAAGTTACCGATATCTAAAGATGACTTCACATTACTGATAGAGGGTTGAGACTAAAGCATAACTAGAAGCAAACACTTAAAATGTTATCGAAGGTAAGATTTGGACCACCTTTTAGATATTCTCTCTAATAATTTAGAGAAAATTTACCAATCATTTTAAAGCCCATTATTACATATTATAGCGTTGCACTGTTATATAAAATTTTCAATATCTAGAGAACACTTTACTGGTTAAAATGTTACATTGTAGATTATGAACAACTTTGACATACATCCACAAGCTCTGCAAATATAACGTCCCTGCTACGCGAGTTGGGCCCTCACAACTACACCTTCACAATCGACGTAGGTGATGCAAGGACGTGGTCACCACCATTAGGATGGTCTTGACCATCTTATTTTTGTAGGGCATTCTGCCAACTTACGACGCTGCCACTTTATTTTTGCCCTTTAAATAGACGTCTTTGTATTTCAAAAGACACAACATTTTGTATGATGGTAATTGTACTTTATGCGTCCGTAGCCTTATACTAGGCTTATTGTAAAATAGGGGAAGTCTTGGACTTCATATGTAACTGCTAGGCTAGTAAAAGATCACCATGGACTATTTTTTAGTCATGGCCAGCCAAGTGTGAACACTAGTCACATGTATATAAGCCAATTTCTCAATAAGAAAAGCATGATCATTCCCCTTTATAGTAGATTGTATGTGAGCTCTCTCTCTCTCTCTCTCTCTCTCTCTCTCCCTCTCTCTCTGCCATGGGGCTGAATGCATTGTGCACCACAACAAGGTGTTGAGGTGCAATACGACCCATGTAATCGGCCAATGCAGCATCTCTTCCAAAACCCTCGCGTGTGCCACCTTTACATTGAGCCCAAGCATCTACAGAGACTATATGCTGAAACACAAGAAAGAGGATTAGTGGAATTCTAGTAGTATTATCGATTATATTTATTAGATTCATACATAATTTATCTTACCGTATGTTTGAAATCAGAGCTAACCACCTCAGGCTTGCAAATGTCAATGGAGGACTTGTGTTCCTCCAACGACACTAATGTAGCGTCCTCAGACTCTCTGGTTGGCAAAAATTATTCCTGAGCTTTTCTAAACTCCTCCTCAACCACAAGGATTTGATCAGTCTCTGCAATTTGCTGATTTCAGGATCATCACCAACTCATGCACACCACCCTGCACTCGAACAAGCCCTTGTTGTTTGCAAAGCCTCCGAGCCCTTGTCGATGGGAAATTCATAATTCACAGCTAACAAGGAGAGGCACTCGGATTGGTTGAGCTTGTAGACTTTTCTAGGTCATGTAAAAAGAGGAATTCCTCCCCTTCAATCACCATAGAGCTGAGCTTACTAAGCTCAAGCTCTGGCATCTCATCTGTAGCCTCCTTTCCCTTGCCCACATCTGAATGTCTGGGCAAAACGAGACTAAGCTGGTGGTCATTCCAAAAATCGAAACCGGGAAAATTTTCCATGCCCGAAAAATGAGAACCATTCCACCATTTTTTATTTTCTTAACGACCGAGTTTATCTAACAAAGTCAAGATACTGAACCCGGGGCCGTGCCGTGACGCCCCCGCAGCCCCCCCGGTGCCGTGCCGTGCCGTGCCGTGCCGTGACGCCCCCCGCCCCCCGGGGCCGTGCCGTGCCGCCCCCGCAGCCCCCCCGCCGGTGCCGTGCCGTGACGCCCCCCGGGGCCGTGCCGTGATGCCCCCGCTGGTACATCTCTAGGGTACCCTCTATAGGACCCTCCCCCACCTCTTCTCCACCCTCCCCCACCTCTTCTCCACCCTGTATTGTGGCTGAGGCACTTGTCTCTCCAGAGTATGGCACCAATGCCTTTGATGAGGATGCTTCACCAGATTGAGGTGCCTCAATTTGGAGGAGGAGATCTTTGGCCATAACGGCCTCAACAACCTGGTTAAAGGACCTCAGGTTTAGGATCCTCCTCCTTGCCTTGTACCATGCCTCCAATTGAGACATCCTCCACCTCTACCTCTTCATCAGTGTCTTGCTCACCACAAAGGTATATGAAGGTGGCACCCCAAGAGAGGAAATCAAGGCCAATATTCCCCCTCTGAAGTGCAAGCATCTCCTCCTTGGTGATTTGCTTGTAGTGACCATCAAGGAGCACAATATCTTGGAATTTTTGCAACCTCATAAGGGCATTCATGTCATTCTTGTTGATATATTGTAGGAGATTGCATGGCACCCAATCACTGTCCTCCTATGGTAGCTTGATAGTCCAGGGCCTCATGTACTCCTCCATGTAGTCAAGAGTACCTCTGTAGTCCTATTCTCCCAAAAGGATGGTTGTTCTAAAGTCAATCTCGCGAGAGAAGATAAAGAAAAGTTCCTCTCTGTTTGTCAAGCCACTCGGTCCTCTTCTTAAGAACTCAATAAACCTCTCGTATGCCATGTTTGGGTCCATGCTGGAAGGGAGTGATTTAGACTATAACATAAGTGACCAGTAAATAACCCCAAATTTATATAAAAATATAAATTAATTCCACAAGACATAACACAAGTGATCATTCATAAGGAACCATCATTTTTTTTTCCCGGGAGAGAGATTCTACTAATAGTTAACATTACAACTCGCTCAACGTCCCAGCCATGCTGGTGTTGTGAGCTACAAGATCATCTATACGGCCCTCTGAAGAGGGCGACGAGCACACTCGACCACAGAGAGCGGAGGGGCTACACAACGGAGGGGCTACACTGGAGTCCTCCTAGGAAAGGCGGCTAGGACACGATCGACGCCGAAAGGGAAGCTTATGGAGAGCACGGATGAGAGGTGCCGCCGAGGGGTCCAAACAGGGTTTGAACCCAAGACCTTGCGGTCCTAGTAGGCAAACACTTTACCACTTGGAATATCACCTATTTGGCAGGAACCATCATTTTATAATAGATTTGATACAAAACCATCTAAAAAAAAAGAAAGACAAATAGCCCCCTGACGACTTGCGACACTAATTCTGAAGTTGAAATTTGCATCCACCGTTACTCCAGTCTTTTGCAAACCTTTAACCTCTTCTCCAAATGACTTCCAATCTAAACAAGGAAATTCAAGTGTAATAAATAAAATAACATATTCAAAAAACACAAAGCAATGCAAATTTACAAATATCAAAGCTCACCTTTCGTCGGCCAATCTTGATGCCTGCTTCTTGGACATCTTGAAATACCAGAATGAGCAAATGCTCTCGAAAATCTCCTAAGCTCCATTCATTGCTTGCATTCACCACCTCAATTGAACCATCAGGAAGAGTCACAGATAAATCTATGGGTGTATCCACACCCTCACTTGATTGCAAGGGAACCCACTCCCCATTCTTCTTCATCCATCGTTCATAAAAAAATCGAATGGATAAGCTCTGACGAGTCTTTAAGTATCGAAAGGTCACACTTGAAGGCACCACTTTACACGAGTAGATGTCTCCTTTGTAAAACCCCTCCACAATATTCTATCCAATTCCCAAGACACATGTTAGCCCTCAAAGTACTTAGCAAGGTCCTATGCTTGTCAACGATTCCAAGAAATGCTGACAAGATAGTGCTCATCAACAAGGCTGTAGCGTACGCTGCCTTCCAAGGGGGTTACGCTTCTAAAGTGCTCGCACACACTACATTTGCAGAGAGTATTGGTGAGAAGGACCCAGATTGTGTCATCAATCCATATTGTCGGGGACCCTTCCACTTAACAAGAAGAGGTGCAAGACTGCTAGGCATTCTCAAGAACATTATGAGTTATCTTGAAAATTTATCGTAGATATTGTGTTTGACAATCAATGTAAATCCTTTTTATTAATACAAATGGGTTTTTTTCTACATAATGTCTACATAAAGTTTGAATAATGTAAGTTTTCATAATATGAGAGAGAGAGAGAGAGAGAGAGAGAGAGAGAGAGAGAGAGAGAGAGAGAGAGAGAGAGAGAGAGAGAGCCATTGTGGATAACACTGGATTGCATGCATGTTTAGTTTGTGGTATCAGTAATGATTAATTTGGGCCAACTTCCCATGATGTCCCCCTGTCCTCTCTAACCACAATGAGTGTGTAGTTCTGTCTGATTTAGCCAACACCTAGCTCTACTTGATGGCAAGGCCTATGTGTATGTGAATGTGACTACTTGTAAATGCCTGTACATGACAATTGCTTGCTATTTGGGCAAAAGTCGCCATGTTCAAATTGGGACTCCTTTTGTATTTTTTAGCCTTCAGTTGTCATGTATAAGCATTCATATAAGATTTTCTATAAACAAGCGCTTAAAATTAAAGATATATAGTGCCTTATAAAATAATATTAAGATCATAAAAGATACTCTTTTACGTGATGAGAGAGTTCTTAAACATGGAAGGAGAGAGTTCTTACATGAGTGTAGTTCTTACATGAGTATAGTTTTATTTAATTTAGCCAATACTCAGCTTTAATTGATAGTAAGGCCAATGTATATGTGAATATGAATACATATAAATGTTTGTACATGACAATTAGAGGCCACTAAATACAAAAATAGCCCCAACCTGAACAGGGTGACTTTTGCCTAGATAGGCTTGCTGTCTGGGCAAAAGTCACCCTGTTCAAGTTAGGGCTCTATTTGCATTTTTTAGCCTTCAATTGTCATGTATAAGCATTTATATAGATCTTATTATAAATTAGGTACTTAAAATTAAAGATATATACTACCTTACAAAGTAATATTCAGATCATAAAAGATGTGGTGCCTTCACAATGGGCTTGATATCACCTAGTTATCATACATTGCAAGTTTTGCTATCACCAAGAAATTTACAACTAAATAATATTAAAACAAAAAAATAATACATATGGTTGAGAAGAAGGTTTATAAAAGCAAAAAGACCCCCAACCTGAATAGGGCAGCTTTTGCCCAGACAAGCTTCCTGTCTGGGCAAAAGTTGCCATGTTCAAGTTGGAGGTTTTTTTTACCTTTTTAAAGCCTTCAAACTATACATACTAACAAGTGAAATATACAAATCACCCTTGTAAATGAAATATACAAATCAAATACATTAATTTTTTTTGATACAGATACACATGCAATCAAGGCCTTGATGGTGGACAACTTGAGAAGCACTAAAAAGAGAATATATTAAGTGAAGTTTTACATTGTCTAATCATGTACATTATAAGGGAAAATATTCAGAGGTTATCACGTCGAATGGTGTGTGCCAGCTTCATTTCTTTACACATGATTGTGACCCGCTTTGCATGAATTGCACATAGGTTAGAATCTTCAAACATGGTGACCAAAAATGCCTCCATTGCTTCTTGGATTGCAGCCAAGGCAAGGCTTTGCATCCTCTTGTCTCGGCCCCCCAAATCATATAGTATCTCTTTGACAAGATGTGCAAAAGGAGCTCTCGGTATGAGGAGGTCGACACTCTTCTGGAACCTCCGAATCTCCTTTAGAGCTGCCATGCCATTACGTTGTTTCCTCTTGGGGGCATGAGGAGGGGCACGAGGAGGAGGGTTTCTTGCGGGTCATCGAGGAGGACGTGCATGAGCACTTCAATCTCATGCACATTTATGCCGAGAGGATGATGGAGCTCCTTCATCTGCTACTACTTCTATTGCTGCTGCTGCCACCTCTTCTCGTGTTGGCACGTACCCATGCCTCGATGATGCAAGCTCTTCCCCCCAGTTGTGGAACGTACTGGGGGGATAGGAATATCATCCCATGGCACTCCATCACTATCAACATCACTCCCTATCTCTCGAGATCAGGGTCAGTGGTGGTGGCTGGGCTAGTGGTGTCCGGATGAGGGGGTGGAGGACGAGGAGGTGATGGTGGATGCTTACGTGCAGTGTTTTTCGTGCGAGCCATGGCAAAAAGTGAAGTCAAAATATAGAAATGAGAATGAATGAGACTTACACCTTTATATAAAGTCATTTATAATGTGTTCAGATAGTCTGAAACTAGCCAAAAATTACAAAACCACCAAATTAGACACATTTAAAACAACGTCTGCCATGTCTTGCCATTGTGGCACGCCATGCGACATGGCCTACTCTTGAACTTCCATTCCACTTCTCTTTGTTTGCCTCCTTCCTTTAGAGTCGTGTGGCTTTAGCAAAATTGATGACATTCGAGCCTTTTCTCTAGTAACATTTCTTGCAAGATTGTTGTGATAGAACCAATTAAACATCTCCACAAGATAATTCCTACGTCTTCCCTCCATCATGTCGAGTATTCTTAAAGTACACTCCTTTGGCTGCGTAATGTGATTTTTCCATGCCTTGGGTGCTGAACATATCCAAGGACCCGTATTTTTGTAGAAAAATACGGTCCCTGTGCATGTACAATGTGCTATGAAAAAATGTCCAAGTAAGAAATTATGAAGACAAATGTTTATGGAATTTTAGTAAGCAATTACAACGGTGATAATTAAGATGAGAATATCTTACCATGTAATATGTAATGGAGGTATCTCCCCAACTCTCACTAACAAGCTTGATGAATTCTGTCACATCTATTTTGAACACACTTTGTTCTTCTTGAGTTGTTGTGCTCTTTAACATAGTTGTCACAACCTTGTCAAAGTAAGCCCACACTTTCTTTTACTTATTTTGTAGAGTTGGATCCTTGTCGAGATCTGTGGTGCACTTGCAAAGATCTTTCCAATGCTCCCATCGCAAGCTCCTCCCTCGATCGTTCATAGGATGCAAGAATGGCCTTGCCTTTGCACCACTCATTGACACTTGTTGAGCAACAATATGATGTGCCCCAAACTTCTTAAGATCTTTCACAATCTTTACATTCCTGCCATGCACTCCCCCAGAGAGTTGAGGAGCTCCTCCACTTGCTTTATTGCTTGGGGTTGTGCTGCATAGTGAATGCATAGTCAATGTGAAGCTTAAGCAACCTATCAAAAATCCTCATCATGGCATGCAATGTGCAAAAGTGTATACTTTTCATTGGGAAAGGAATAATTGGTGCCCAATTTGGATCGTTTGTGTCCCTACTATTGGGTGTTGCATCTAAATCGGAAGACAAGATCCCCTCCACCCATCGGAGCTCATCCTCACTCTTTGGCTTGAGAATTGACTGCTTCATGTACAATGGACAACACAGATGGAGGAATTGTGTACTATTGTCGCAATTACACATGCATTTTATGATCTTCAAATCACCACCTAGATGCCAATCCACACGAAAGGAGGAGCCCCTACCATCCACTTCAATCTCCTCCCTATTCATATGTTGTTTGATGGCTTCTAGAATTTGAGGGCATCGTTGAAGCATCCAATTCAACACCTCAGTGTTCTCCTTTGGAACCTCAAAGGCTCCAAGCCACCAATTATCCTTCTCAGATTGAACACTGAAAGAAGGGATTTTATCCTTGTCCTTTGCATATGCCATTTCTTCATTCATATATGCGACTCCCATTCGCTCCAATCTTTTCCCTTTTACTAGTTGAGCCTCATCCAACTTTAGTGTAAGCGATAGGACTCCCTCCGATTCTACATATCACATAAACCAAGCCAAACAACACATGTAATTCATGTCAGGGTAAATTTTCAAGTTAGATGATAAATGCTTAAACCCAACCTTGATGTGAAACCTTATAGAATCGGATCATATGTCGTTGAAGGTTCTTTAGGTCCACAAAGAGGCTGTTGTATGTGTTGTACTGTACTTCAAGCCTATCCTTGGACTTAGGATCTAAAACCATTGTTCCTTCTACATGAATATACTCACCAAGGATTGATTTAACATTTGCATTGCTTGCCTTCTTTTCTAATGATACTTTGTAGGAAGGAGGAAGAAATTGCCCTTGAATCCCTCGGGTGTACGAAGAGCTCCTTTGATGACTCCATAAATTGATGCCGGCTTCATCACATGCATCTTGTACATCCCTTGCACTAATAAGCCCCTTGATGTCTTGCATAATGTCCTTTGTAACCACCTCAACGACTCTCTTGTAATTTGGATCACGGATGATTGATGTTATCTTTTTGTTCTTCATGCAGGCTTTGAAAACGTGCATAGTATCTCCCACACCACATGCATCAGCTAAGAAATTCTTGGGACATAACAAAACTACCATTAAATCTATCAAGAAAAACCTTTAAATTAACACATACATAAAAAATACAAATAAAAAATTCCATGGAAACATACCTTGTTGACATGATCCTCTGTTTCCTTGCGTCACCTTGCACCGAAAGATTTTGAATATTCAAAAGCTTTCGTTTACGCTCACGTGCACCAATTGGTGTGTGCTTCAACCTCCTTATTTTTCTTTGTAACCTAGACAATTTATCTCTTTGATTATTTATGAGTGTTTCTTGTTCCTTATTTTTCATGTCTAAGTCATGTGAATGTTTTTTAGAATCTTCAATACTTGATTGAAGACTTGAATTAATTGAGTGTAAGTATTGGTTATGAAGACCACCACTAAACAAAAAGTCTTTACACAATAACCTAAGAGCCCATTTTTCCCATCACCTACATATGAAACAAAACTAGTCAAATCACAAAATGGTGGACTATACAAGGTCAAAGGATCACAGGGAAAGAGATTCCCATCCACCCAAAGATCAACATTTTTCTTCCCCTCATTTCTTAGTGTGGACATGGTTGAATTAGGTAATGGGTGAAAGCATGTATAGGTGGTACCAAAAAGGAGTGTCTTGGACACTCCTTTTAGCCACCCCTTCGGGAGGAGAAGGAGGCTTAAATTTGAAATAGAGGTGGGCTTGAAAATGCAATTGAGCATTCATTAAGGGAATGGCGTGCCCATTAAATGCTTCTGAATATTCTCTCTCCTCCACTGAGTTTGCACTCGTCCTGCAATCCATTGGCCTGTCGTGACTCTCTCTCTCTCACTCTCTCTTACTCTCCGCCTCTCTCTCTCTCTGCCATAGCCTCTGCTTCTCGCCTACACATTCCTGCCTACACAGAAGGGCCTCTCTTCCCACCTGAGCGACAAGCTGTATTCATCTGTACTATCTCCCTCTCTCCCTCTCTCTCTCTCTCTCTCTCTCTCCATGAAGACTACAGTTGTGCTTTAATAGTCTTCTTTGCAATAACCTTAGCCTCCTAGCTCCCTCATATCTGGCTCCACATGGAGTCTCATAGTGTATAGAATGGCAATACAGGCTCCGTATATCTTTCCCCATTGTCTATCACACAACACATCCCGAGAGAACTTCTGCCAGGTCTTCAAAACTACTGGGTTGCAAAGAAGAGGGAACAAAGAAGCATTGAGAAGAGGATGGCACATACGCGCGAGGATTGACATTCATGAGCAAGAGGCAAAGAAAATATGCAGAGCAGTTTCTCAGTGGTGGCGCAAACAAACAAACGGGCTTTCCGAGGGCCTTCAAACAAAGATTCTACAACAGCTCCTCCATTATCCAACATTCTCAGTGTTGTAGCACATGTCAGAGACAGTTGAGAGACTCATTTTCTCTAACATTTGTCATACATTATCTGAGGTGAAGGCACCCCATTCAAATAACGAGTTGTTTTTAAAGTGGGCTACTGTCGTGGCATTCCTCAATGGCGCATCTGGTGTTGACAATCAAATGAGTGGTAGAGAAGTTGCCAAGGCTTTAGGAGTTCATCGAAGGAATGTCATTGCGGCCAATTTTTGGCTGCAACATGACGTAGAGGAAGGGTCACTTCCCTTGGATTCTTGTCACCGTCAATTGCATAGGGCAAGCACCATCACCAGTGAAATCAGGAAATCGTGTTTCAGTTTTAGTCGGTGGAAACTCGCATCTCCCCAAACAAGAAAGATGTTGTTCGAAAGAGGATAGGTAAGAGTATGCATGTACTGCATCCAGTGCATCTACTTGATTTGCCTCAGGTATATCACTGTGTTGAGAGTGTGTTGTAAGAGCTACACAATTGCTCGCATATGATTGATAGTGTATCCGGATATGCTCTTCTGTACGATACTGATTTCTAAATGTCAGTGGTTTAGAGTGCTTGATAGTACTAAAATTTTGTATGATAGGGCATTAGAGTGCTTTACCATGCTTGAAAATGTTTGCAAGTTCCTCACAGTGCATTACAATGCTTAACCATGCACTATAGTGCTTTACGAAGCTTTACAATTGATTTCAGATGCTTCTGAGTGCTTCATGGTGATTCCAAGAAATTCCAAGTCATGAGTGCATCTTAGTGCTTCTGGAGCATTTTCAGACCACTTCTGAGTGCCCGACAGTGCACTATATTACTTAACCATGCGCTTTATAGTGCTTGACATACTTCTTTAAGTGATCACAAGTGCTTCTAAGTGCTTCATAGTGGTTCCAAGTAATTTTATGTCATTCCAAGTGCATCTAATGTTACCATATTATAGTAGTGATGTGTGTGAACACACTTAGGACCGCCGGGGCACTTTTTCCCTCACTAGGAGGTTTTTTCCCCCGTGCATTGTATATACGCCCATTATCTTCTAGGGCTTGTTATCTTTCATTTTTGGCACTCATAATACACTACTGTGTTGTGCTCAAGCTTCCTCATCTTCTTGAAGTTGTGTGTGCATTCCTGCAACCCTAATTCCAACAATTGGTATCAGAGCAGGCTTCCTCCTCCCGGGCAGCATCACCGGCACCTGCCGCTTCATCTCCTCCGATTGCGACGAGGTTTCACGAGCGTCTGCAGGTTAGTATATGCCGTGGGAAAGCCCGTAGGGCTTGGTCGTTTCAGAATTTTGATCTGAAGTCATTTCGCTCTCCGTTTTTGCATTCCAAGTACTGCGCAGGCAAAATCGTCCGACTGTGCAGATTTTCTGTCAAGATTAAAATCTGCAGGACAGGTGCCCATTCGTCTGTTTTGGGCTGTGCTACATAGCACAGGTCGATTTTATACAGGTTTACCTCTTACAGACAGCATTTACATCTAGTAGTACAGTCATTGGCCATGGCTGACAACAATGATGTATTCCGCATGTTGGCTGCTGAGGATAAGTTGGATGGCACCAACTATCCATTGTGGGCATATATGATGCGACATGTACTGGTAGCAAAGGGGTTATGGAACATTGTGCAGGGTATTGATACACGTCCTATTGTGGCTGGGAATGCTGCAAACACATCAGAAACAGGTACTGTTGATGATGGTGCAGGCACAAGTGCTGTAGCAGCTGTTCGAGAACCACCACTTTCAGCAGAGCAGATTCGTTGGGATGGTAGAGATGCGCAGGCTCATGCCTTGATTGCGCTGTCTGTCAAACGTACCATTATCCCACATATTCGCTCCTGCAGGACTTCTAAGGATGCTTGGGATGTACTTGCCACATTGTATCAGGCAAGAAATGAGGCTCGTGTTGCTTATCTCCGAAAACAGTTGGAGAATGAGCATATGAACGAAGGTGATTCTATGGATAGCTTCTTGACAAAGATCAAGGATTTCAAAGAGCAGCTCATTTCTGCAGATGAAATCCTGTCAGACAGTTCACTTGTGCAGACTGTTTTGAATGGTCTACCAGATTCTTATCAGGGTTTTGCTTCCACTCTTCGCTTGATGATGAAAGGCAATCCTAATGCCTTATCATTTGAGGAGTTAGTTTCTGTTTTGCTGCAAGAAGACCAGTCAAGGCAAAACAGGAATATTATGCGTGTCGCAGATCAAGCTTTCGTTGCTAATCAGAGAAGCGGGAAAGGTAAAGCTGGCTTTTCTTCTAGTAAGCAGAAATCTGCAAATGCTGCGCAACCAAAGAAGGAAGACAAAGATGAGAAGAAGGGTGACAAACAGAAGACATTTTGCAAGTACTGTAAGGGAAATGATCATGTCATCAAAGCGTGTCCTAAGCTGGCTGCGAAAGAGGCTAAGAAGAAAGAGGATGGTATGGCTGTTGCAGATGCCTCTCCTTCTAACAATGAATCTGCTAATGTTGTGCTAGATACAGAATGGGCATTCAATGCGCAGTGCAGTTATGACCCATCTTTGCATGACACATGTATGTCTGCAGTAGATTCAGATGTATGGTACTTTGACAGTGGTGCCACTAAGCATATCACCTCGCAGCGCAGTTTATTCACTTTCCTTGAGTCTGCTCCCACAGGGAATACTGTCACTTGTGCCAATAACTCCTCTTATCCCGTTAAAGGAGTTGGACAGATTGTGCTGAATGTTGCAAATGGCAACACCCTTACACTTTTTGATGCATTGTATGTGCCAGGGATCAAAAAGAATCTGCTGTCAGTCTCCGCATTTGCCAAAACAGGTTTGGTTGTAAAATTTGTGGATGACAGATGTACTGTTCATGATCTCTCTTGTGGTGACATCATTGTAGCATCTGGTTCACTATGTCGAGGGCTGTATAAGCTCAATATGGATGGCAAATGTGTAGAGGATTCAGCATGTGCTATTATGGATACGCAGGCTATTTCAAATGCAAAACTGTGGCATGCACGTTTTGGTCATCTGAATTTTGCAAGTTTGCTGCGCCTGCAGAAATCTGACATGGTGTCTTCTTTGCCTAAGCTTGAGGCACCTGTCAAGCATGTTTGTGAGGGCTGCATATTGGGTAAAATGCAGCGTGCTTCCTTTCCCAAAGATGGATCAGTGAGAGCTGAACGCAGATTGCAGCTTGTTCACAGTGATGTTTGTGGTCCCATGCAAACTCCATCATTTGGAAACTACCTTTACTTCGTGACTTTCATTGATGATTTTACCAGGCATGCATGGGTATATCCTTTGAAGGCAAAGTCCGAAGTGTTTTTGTGCTTCAAACAGTTTTTGGTTATGGCTGAAAATGTGTCAGAAAGTAAGATGGGCACCCTCCGTTCAGATCGAGGGGGGGAGTATATGTCTTCAGAATTTAATGCATTTCTGGCTGAGCGTGGGATAAAACACCAATGTACAGTGCCGTATACACCACAGCAAAATGGTGTGGCTGAGAGAAAAAACAGGTCTCTCATGGAAATGGCAAGATGTATGGTTAAGAGTCAAAGTCTACCACATGGTTTTTGGCTTGAGGCTGTCATGTGTGCCACTTATGTACTAAACAGGTGTCCCACCAAAGCATTACAGGTTGTCACTCCATATGAGGCTTGGCATGGCCGCAAGCCATCTGTTGGCCATTTACGTGTTTTTGGTTGCCTGGCATATGCATTAGTGCCTGTGCAACATCGCAGAAAATTGGATGACAAAGCTGTCAAATGTATTTTTGTTGGATATAGTGCTGAGAGCAAAGGCTATCGTTTGTATCATCCACAGACAAAGCGCATTTTGGTTAGCCGTGATGTTGTATTTGTGGAAGATGCAGTTCAGCCCTTGGTTTCATGTACTAAGGAGACAGATATCAGCTCACGTGATGTCTATGATACATTGTTGCCTCTTTTCAGTGGTGCACAGTCAAGTGCAATACCTCATGAGGCAGTTTTTCAGCCTATGCAGGTTTTAAATGATGGCACAGATCAGCCTATATCTGATGCAGATGTGCATGATGCACTTGAGGATGAGAGACAAGAGATTGAGGGCTCTAGGAATATGCCTAGATGGCTGGTGCAGACTTTGCGTGACAGCAAGTTGGATGCCCCTTTGTCTAGTCGCACTCGTTCTGGCTCTCATGGTGCCTCTTATGCGTCAGATTGTTATGCATTGGCTGTTTCTAGTATGTGCAATGAAAATGAGCCTGTTTCATTTGATGAGGCACAAAGTTCAGAAAATTGGATGGCTGCTATGCAAGCAGAATACGATGCTATTATGAAGAATAGTACATGGTCTTTATGTGACTTGCCCCCTGGCAAGAAGGCCATTGGCACTAAGTGGGTATACAAATTGAAGCGTAAGCCTGATGGCACAGTGGATCGCCATAAGGCTAGGCTTGTTGCAAAAGGTTATGCTCAAGAGAAGGGCATTGATTTTGATGAGACTTTTGCTCCCACATGTCGTATGACCACTGTTCGTAGCATCTGTGCATTAGCAGCTCATAATGGTTGGAATGTACATCAGCTGGACATAAAGACTGCGTTCTTAAATGGAGATTTGCATGAGGAGGTGTATGTATCGCAGCCTCGTGGTTTTGTTCAAAGAGGGCAGGAAAACAAAGTGTGCAGGTTAAAAAAGGCTTTATATGGTTTAAAGCAAGCTCCACGAGCTTGGTATGAAAAAATACATGCATATTTGACTGCACATGGGTTTCAGAATAGTCCAACAGAAAGCACTTTGTATGTTAAACGTGTGGATGGTGTACATCTAATCATTGCTCTCTATGTCGATGACATGCTGCTCACAGGACCAAATGAGAGTCATATTGCTGATTTTAAGGCTGATTTGAATGCCTCTTTTGAGATGTCAGATTTGGGGCATTTGCATCATTATTTGGGGATACAATTTAAGCAGTGTGATGGAGGTATTGCTTTGTGTCAGACAAAGTATATTGAAACATTGTTGCGGAGATTTGGCCTTGAAGACTGCAAGCCTATTGCTACTCCAATGGAGACAGGTTTGAAGTTGAGTCTTCATGATGCTGGAGATCACTTTGATGTCACACTCTATCAGACAGCTGTTGGTTGCCTCATTTATGTATGCATTACGAGGCCAGACATTCAGTTTGCAGTCTCACAGGTGAGCAGATTTATGCATAGCCCAGGCATTAAGCATTGGCAGGCAGTGAAGCGTATCTTTCGCTATTTGAGTGGTACTCGGCATCTTGGGTTGTTTTATCCCAAGGGGGGATCATTGCCGCCAGATTTACATGCTTTTTCAGATTCTGACTGGGCTGGTTGTTATGACACACGCGTGTCCACGAGTGGTTTTTGCTTCATGCTTGGAAGCTCATGCATATCATGGTTGAGCAAGAAGCAGCCTACTGTGGCCACTTCTAGTTGTGAAGCTGAGTACAGGGCAGCTTTCACAGCTACGGTTGAGTGTGTGTGGCTCAGACGCCTTATGGCTGATTTGGGTGTTGGGCAGCCATCTGCCACCACCCTCTTCACTGACAGTCAGAGCGCATTGGCAGTTGCGCGGAACCCAGTGTTCCATGCTCGTACGAAGCACATTGAGGTGCACTACCATTATGTCAGGGAGAGACTCTCTGCAGGAGAGATCAGTTTGGCTTATGTGCCAACACAGGATAACCTTGCAGACCTTTTCACAAAGGCCCTGCCTCGTGAGAAGTTCGAAGCTTTTCGCAAAGCTTTGGGCTTACTCCCTTTTGTGGATTCGTCCACATAGCTAGACACTTCCCTATACATGAGTGCTAGCTCTTGTTCACCGCATCACTCCAGGGGGGATTTGTTACCATATTATAGTAGTGATGTGTGTGAACACACTTAGGACCGCCGGGGCACTTTTTCCCTCACTAGGAGGTTTTTTCCCCCGTGCATTGTATATACGCCCATTATCTTCTAGGGCTTGTTATCTTTCATTTTTGGCACTCATAATACACTACTGTGTTGTGCTCAAGCTTCCTCATCTTCTTGAAGTTGTGTGTGCATTCCTGCAACCCTAATTCCAACATCTAAATGTTTCTGTGTGCTTCTAAGTGCCTTTTGTTGCTTTTGAGTGCTTAATAGTGCTTCAAAAAGCTGCCAGGTGCCTGAGAGTTCTTCCAAATGCTTCCAAGTGCTTATGCTTGTAATGGCTTAACAGAGCTTCAAAAGTGATAACAGGAGCTTCTAACTGCTTCCAAGTGCTTGTAAGTGCTTCCAAGTGCATCTAAATGTTTCTGTGTGCTTCTAAGTGCTTGTAAGTGCTTGTAAGTGCTTCCAAGTGCATCTAAATGTTTCTGTGTGCTTCTAAGTGCCTTTTGTTGCTTCTGAGTGCTTAATAGTGCTTCAAAAAGCTGCCAGGTGCCTGAGAGTTCTTCCAAATGCTTCCAAGTTCTTATGCTCGTAATGGCTTAACAGAGCTTCAGAAGTGATAACAGGAGATTCTAACTGCTTTCAAGTGCTTGTAAGTGCTTGTAAGTGCTTTCAAGTGGCTTGTAAATGCTTGCTAAGTGCTTGCTAGTGCTTCTAAGTGCTTGCTAGTACTTCCATGTGCTTCTAAGTGCTTGCTAGTGGTTCCAAGTGTTTGCTAGTGGTTCTATGTGCTTCCAAGTGCTTCTAAGTGCTTGCTAGTGATTCCATGTGCTTCTAAGTGCTTCCATGTGCTTCTAAGTACTTCTAAGTGCTTCCAAGTGCTTCCAAGTGCTTCCACATGCTTTACTTGCTTCTAAGTGTTTGCTAGTGTTTCCAACTGCTTCTAAGTGCTTCCAAGAAATTCCATGTTATTTCAAGTTCATCTAAATGGATCCTCAGGCTTCTAAGTGCTTGCAGGTGCCTGAGAGTGCTTTATAGTGCTTTACAACCATTTACAAGTGCTGTCAGGTGTGCAGAAAGTGCTACTAAGTGCGTCTAAGAGCTTTACCCAGTGTCATAGATTTACACCACTGATTGAAAGTGTGTCATAATGCTTACCAATGTTATAGGTTGCTTCAGAATGATTTATAATGCTTGATAGTGTGTCTCAATTTATCTTCTTTGTCACACAGAGGGACTTCTATATGCGGTTCCAAGTGGCTCATCCTAATATAAGGATCTCCCTTAGATGTTTTGAGGGTCTAAAGCCATACTTCGTACGCAAGACTGCAACACTTGTTGCTGTGAATACCATGTGCATCTTGTCTACTTCAAGGAAGCTCTAATCAGATGCGCCAGGGAAGATATGGGCTACATGGCCGTCCATACAGTTGCAGGTGCCTTGTTTGCAGTTCTTATGATGGAACATCGCCGTGCGGCGCAGCCTCCAATGCCACATTTCCAAGCTTAACAGACCTGTGGGAGTCTGTATTGTGCCCAAAACCCATTGACTGTGCTTATCACCGTAGATAATGTCTTTTGGGTACATGCCAACATTGTGGCATTAAACAGATCTCCTTGTGTCCACATGAAAAAAGCGATGACATCTCTATGATGATTGTCAAGCTTTTTGATGACGTTCCTTGGATGAGAACGGTCAAGCAAAAACTCAGAAAGATCTTGTTGTTCGCCAAGTTAGCCCGAGGACTTTCACTTCCTTGCTTCAAAGCAAATTGGGAAACTTCATCAAACACAATTATAAGTACAGATGGCAAGCTGAACAATTCAAAGAGTGTTTGGATAAATTTCCAGATGCTGTAGTGGTGTCGGTAGTGGATTTTGTAGAGAATTACTCCTTCAAGGTACAGAATGAAATTCAGTCAATGCATTAGTATTCAACTCAGGTGACAATCTCATTTCGTACCTGCGTGATGTGCTTGGTACCATTCAAAAGACAACCCACTTCTACATCTCTGATGACAAAATCCACGACACTTTGTTTGTGCAGCACTACTTTCTTTTGCACAATGATTGGCTGAAAGCTCAAGGATGCAGTGTCAAGCAACACTGGGTGTGGTTTGATGGTGCTGCTTCACAATTCAAAGCAAGGCACCCTTTCTATTTTGTAGCCCGATACTTCAATATGACAGGTATTGAGATCATGCACAATTTCTTCACATCCGGCCATGGGAAGGGTGAGCACGATGGGGCTAGTGCGGTGCTCAAAAGAGATCTCACACAGGAGCAGCTGAAATCTGAGGGATGGGTGTTACATAACGCTTCAAGTGTGGTGGCATTCCTCAACGCAACCCTCAGGAAAGAATGTCCATTGATGACAGGGAAGAAAGTCGATCGTAGATTCTGGAAGGTCAAGCTCGGTGATGTAGACAGAGATAGAGAGTGGGATTGCATGTGGATCAAAGGGTCTCGATCCTTCCACTGTGTCAACGGCTACTACAGTCTTGCAAGAAGGTAATAGACCAACATTAGACTAGTTCGCTTCAAATCAAAGGCCACACCCTGGGCAACTTTCTGTCACAATCAGCATACTATCCTCATGCAGAAGAATCTTTGGCAGTTGTGGAATGATCATCATGCTAGAGTTCTCTAACTTCACACCCATCATGAAAGCTCTACTAGCACCTGCTTTCTCCACAACCTCATTCTTGTGGTCTAAATCAGCCTACAAACATAGACAAAGAGGCAATGAACATGGCATGGAGTTTCTTCATATGTAGAAAACTCATATACATACCTTTGCTTTTTCTAGAGCTTCTCTAGTGACGCGAAGTTTATCTTGAAGTTGTTGCTCTGCTTGTTCTTGTGCATCAAGGGGCATGTTCTTTAATGGACACATCATGGTGTGATATTCAATTTCACCTTCAGTGCGATGGAAGATGCACTTTTCCTCCTCTACCTCTGCTATCTATACAAAGAGCTAGTAATGCTGCTTCTTTGTTGCACTTGGTATTCAGTAGAATGTCATCTAGCAATGTCTACACTTGACCTGAGACTTCCACCTCTGCCTCATATAGGCTACCTTGTGCCAACAGAGTGCATGCGTCCTAGGATAGTGTTACACTATAGCTCATATGATAAAATACTGATAAAGAGAGAGCACACACATGAGAGCAAACCCTAATCCATTAGTTTAACCCTAACCAAAGAGAGAAGCCATATCCACTCTCACACAATGCATAATAGAAGAGAACTACACACCACACACTAAATGTGATGTGTTCACACACTAAATAACCCTATCTAATGTCCACACACTATGGCCAGCTGGACGCAGCCACACACACATGCTGCTATCTACCATGTCAGTACATATCGTTGCCTAGCTCTAGCTATCATCGAGCTTGTAATCTCAACAGCCCCTCGCAAGCTCATGATGTACAGCCATAGATGAAGAAGATGAGCTTGGGCTATCGACACTCCCCCTCAAGCTCATCATATCCATCTCTAGTACTCCAAGCATGTCTCGGAAGTACTCAAACTTGTCCTTCCCAATAAGTTACTTAGTGAATATGTCAACCACTTGCTCATCTATCTTCACATAAGATAAATTCTTCACATCCATTTAAAATAGATTCCATCCATGAGAAGCGACCATAGATATCATAGACATAAATGTAGCCATCTTAGCCACCACTAGGCTAAATGTCTCATCATAATCCAAACCATGTGTCTGTGCATATCCTTTTGCAACCAACCTTGCTTTATGCCTCTCTATTGAACCATCTGATTTACACTTCACTTTGTAAACCCATTTATAACCAATCACATTCTTGTCATCTGGCAAATCTACCAAATCTCGCGTGTCATTATGGGTCATAAAAAGCTATTTGCCCACATCACCACCTATGATCCGCTGGACAAATTGGTTCCAAGAGGCTGCAACATCATTGCAGAAAATATGATCTACCCAAGGAAAGGGGGAGCATGTACTCAAGCTCGACATTCTATTGCTTCCTCCTTAACCTTCTCCCCTGACCATGTAATTGCCAAATTCAAGGGGATGTATATATATAGCTTCACACACAAAAAAAAAAGAAAAGAAAAACAAAAAATAGTAAAAAGAGCAAGAGCACATTAAGAGCAAAAATATCCGTATACAATCAGGAAGTAGATTGACCTGTCATCATAAACCTACTGATGCTATATCTGTGTTTGCAGATATGGCAAATGCACGAGCATCACACACTTCATCTACTCTCACCTTTGGCGAGAGGTATCATCTGTACCTTTCTCAGATATTTCACATGTGCTATCCTGTAATTAAAACTGAATGGGATCATATAGATGTACTAGCCAGAGAGGAAAATGTTGAGGAATTAGAATGGCTAATTCGCCTATTGACCATGATTGACCCCTACTCCGTAGAGGACATATCCCCGATAGCCCAATGCTTTCCTTTTCCACAAGATGACTATCCTCGCATGGTTACATTCTTGATGAGTTTATGTGGATGGAAAAATGAAAAGGAAATATCTGACAATGATGAATGGATGGATGAAACTCATGGCACTACCGAGGTTGACTTTATTTATGTGGATGATGCGGATAAAGGCTTAGCTTTAGGGCTAGAGCCAGGACTCTACAACATCCTCTTACCATATCCTCAGTAGTAGTGTGGTGACTGGTAGGTAGGTTAGTGCTTTCAAGTTGTTTCTAGTTTTGAGTCCTTAAACGAGTCTTTTATTTTTTCCACTGATGTGCCTCTTGAGGTATATTGTTTGTTAGTTGGTTGTACAAGTTGAAAAGTTGAGATGGGTTCACTTCCAAGGCATGAGACTGCTGCAATGTTCATCATAAATATCTACATCAAATTGCCAGCTTTCTCATCAAATCCAGGAGATCTCCAATTTATAGGTGTAATTCTTCCATACCCACTCTCTTTAATTTTTCCTGTTCAATTAATTGCATGAACTGAAGGCATGACCACATGGAACTTGTCAAAGCACTACTTAGTTTTTGAAGTTGCCTAACATGCTAGTGTAAATCATTAATAAGTTTAACCTTATTGGCTATATTCTTGAGAATGCATGAAGTCTTTAGTTAGCCTAGAATATGGTTGTCTTAAGTCTAGGGTTATAACCATCTTAATGTTTGAACACCTGACTGTGTGTGTGTTGACCTCTAGGACATAGCTTTTACCCCTTGTCGAAAGGATTTAAGAACACATTTTAGTTCAGGAGCGAAGATCAAAAGAAATAAAATTTTAAAAAAAAGCCTACAATAAATGGCAATGCAAGTCTATTATGTGCTCTGATATTGGTCTATCGCCTTATTAAGACGAGGAGTATTCTACTCCAGACCGATGCCCTGGGTTGGTAGGGGGTAGCCTTGCCTAAAGTGAACTAATAGATTCCTGGAAAATACCTCGTGTTAAACATGGTACCAGGATTGATGTTAGTTTTGCCTTAGGGAGGTCGCCATTGTGTGTAAAAATTGTCACGTGCATAAAGAAATAAAGGCAAAAGGCTCCTATAACTCTAATGTTTCTTGTGTCCCTAGGCTCGTGGTATTAACTTGTTCTTAGAGTAGACACATTGTGGTCATCTGTTTATTTATTAAGCTTGGTAATTTTCCTTAGCTTAGGCCATTTATAGACCTTGATTAACCTTCGACACCCTGTTAACTCTTGAATTACTTTCATTAATTTTAAACTCCTATTAATTTGTTACACTAGCTCATTCATGTGACACCCTGTTAACTCTTGAATTACTTTCATTAAATTTAAACTCCTATTAATTTGTTACACTAGCTCATTCATGTGACCCCTTAAACTAAGTTCTCATGGCAATATCCATTGTGGTTAAACATGCTTGAATTTATTACACTCTATATCTTTTGAATTCCAGCATACTTTCACTCTACTTCCCTATTTTGCAGACGGGCTCCCACAACAAACCCTATCGAGCTTACCATACCATAGATTCCGAGGGGACGGAATCTACATCAGGAAAGGGGGCATGTTAACCTATGATGACGGACATTGAGACGTACTATGTTTTACGTCATGTAATTAATTTAAGTATTCTGAGTCATGGGCCGGGCTTGTCGGCACCACATGTAAAGGATAAAGGGATTGGGTAACCGCCAATGAGAGGTGCACCTTGAATATCAGCAAGTTAAGGGTTAGGATTGGTCGACCATGTATGGGTGCCCATGTGTGAACGGCTAAGTCACCTATAAGAGTCAAATGTAACCCTAAAACTCTCATTCTCAATGTGTTGAATGCAAAGTGTGCTCTTGCCTTATCTTCTTCTCGGTCCCCTTATCCTGCGTATGAGAGAGAGAGAGAGAGAGAGAGTGATCGAGCACTGTGTGGCGGCACGGCAATGGGGCGAGGCGGTAGAGTGACGACGGCGGCTCCTTCTTCACTGCAACGTGAGAACCCTTCACAGCGGCAGTTTGAGCGGTGAGTGACACACCTTTGCTTTCACTTTGAGCTTACTAGTTTCTGGTTGTATGCTTGCAGCCATTCGTGGCTCGTATACGGTGTTCGGCAAGACCCCAGCTCCGACTCGTACTGCAAAAGCGCACATATGATAAGAGTGAAGATTCTGAGGAAGTTGTGAAAATATGGCAAGATTGTTTTATAAGATAGTTATGACTAAGAAATGATTAAAAAAATTCACTTTTGGGTTTATATATGTATAAGGAATTTTTTTTATGAAAAAACTCAAAAAAATTTAAAAAAATTAAAAATTTTAAAAAATAAAATTTTGGGACCTCCTTATGGGCGTGGTGATGCAACTTGCATTTTATTTTTGGTATAAAATATTAGAATGTACCTTGAAATCATTAGATATCATAGAAGTTAGAAAGATATGACAAGATTGTTATGAGGTAGTTATGACTAAGAAATGATATAAAAATTTCACTTTCTGGGTTTGTATATGTATAAGGAAAGTTTTTTGATGGAAAAACTCAAAAAATTAAAAATTTTAAAAAAGTCAAATTTTGGGCCTCCCTTATGGCCGAAAAGTGAAACCTTGGGAATGGTGATGCAACTTGTATCTAAAAGTAATGGGTTAAAATATTCCAAAACTATAGACTATAAAAGTATTAAAAGCTAGTGAGAGAGTGGATAAAATGTAAGGACCTAAAAAGTCTATAAAAAATAGGAGAATCATTTGCTTTGTCTCCCACTATGGGGTCAAAATTAGCATTTTAATCAAAAGTTTACTAAAAATTAGGATTTTTTACAGGAACCATTCATAGTCCAAATTTTTCCTAATGTGCATATAGGACATCAGTGGTAAAGCATGTAGATCGTGGCCACATCAAATTGTAGAGATGGTAGTGTACGCTCCCATGAACGAATGGAGGAAATGGTTTTTGATGATACTTTTACAAAGGGAGACATAGAATCATCGGTCTCTTGTTGGGTGTTGACAAGAGTAGGTGTAGAGCATGTAGAAACTTCTATATCAACGTGTGCCTGGCATGAGGAGCTAGAAGCTTCATGTGGCTCCCCCCTTCCTGAGCTAGGTGGTATTGATCGATATCGTTTGGGAATCCAAACTAGCTCTGGAAGAAGCGGTGCAGAGCACTCTGTTACCTTTCCCTTACCATGGTCTTGAATTGTCGTTGGGGTGGCAACATTTGGTTTGCAAGGTTTTACAGGTGATGTAGAGGGATTCAGCTTATGCTTAGGGACCCAAATTTGGTCATTCCCCTCGTAGTACCCTTGGGTTACTAATAATTTTTTAGGGATCCATCGTGATGTTACATTGCCCTTTCTTGGGTGGGTAGCTGATTTCCTTCTATGAGGCTTCTTATCTGAATGAGATTGAGCAGGGGGGTAACGAAGCTTTTGGGACCCATTTGTATGTACTTTTTGGCATAGTAATTGGAGCCTTGGAGACCACATAGCCTGTTTCCACTCTTGGTGTTAAAGCGCAAACAATCAAAGATGGTTTTGCTACTGGACTTTGTGATTTTTCATTATCTAGCATTTTGTCTAGAGTTGATGACTTAGGTGCGGTATTTTGAGCGGTCAGATCGAGAGCGGGTTCTTGCATTGTAACTCGCCTGGTTGCCCAATCAATATTGCACTTGGTGGCTAACATCCATTTGCGCCCTAAGTTTACAGTCCCCTCCATTGTACTAGCAGGCATAACTAAAAAGCTTTGAATTACGGTCCCCTTGTCATAGGCAACCGGAGTGTGCAGAATTCTTGAGACAGGGGTTTTCTTCTTGTTGATTCCTTTAATTTGGATAGCACTCTTGGATAAAGGTGGTTTTTCAAGTTGACACCACACGCCATATGATAGCAAATTGTGTTGAGCTCCTGTATCCAATAATGCATTATACAACACCTCCCCGTAAGGACTCTGTAACTCAATTGGGTATCTTAGAGGCGGGTCATATTCCAGTGAATCCTCCTCTGCCTCCTCAAAAAATACTTGCGTAATCCCCAAGTTGGCTTCTCGTTGGCGCCTAGCACGTTGTTGACGTTCTTTGGCTTCAATTCTTGCTTGTATCTTCTTAAGCTTAGCTTGTTCTTTAGCTGCCTTCTTCTGATGGATTGGATGTAACTCCTCTTGGCTCAGGGGGTCATAGTATCTTTTGAATTTACTCCCATTAAGGAATCCAATAGTTTCAACTCCGTCGAGAGTCTCCACTCGGATGGTACCTTGCGGGGTAATTTGACATACTCTATACGGTCCCTTACTAGCATATTTGAGATTCTTCTTTTCGTTACGCACTCCATACATCAGGACTTTATCCCCAACCTTGATGTCCTTGTCTTTCAGGTGGCGATCAAACCATTTTTTTCTTCTATCCTTCTCCACAAGGGCATTGTACACAGCCAATTGTCTTTCTTCGTTTAGCCGCTCAGACGCTCTACTAAGGGATTACCATCCCAACCCTCTTGAGTAGTAACACGAAGACTAGGAATGACAAATTTCCATGGCATGATTGCTTTGAATGGTGTGCAGTTAATAGCCACTTTGTACGCAGTACGATAGGCCCATAAAGCTGTCGCGTAAGCTTTAGATCCCAATCCGTGCGATGAGCTTCAACTATTTTTGTCAAAACAGAGATTAATGTCTTGTTTGTACTCTCGGCTTGGCCATTTGCTTGCGGATAATAAGGAATAGATTTATGATGGGATATCATGAAATTTGTTGTGAGCTCCTTAATCACTTCATTTATAAAATGTGTACCATTGTCGCTCACAAGTTCAAAAGGACAACCGAAGCGTGTGATTATATTTTCAAAGAGGAACTTGGCTGTTGTCCTTGCATCTGCCTTACGTGTTGCTTTCGCTTCAGCCCATTTGGTCATATAGTCAGTGGCCACAATAATATAGCGAGATTGTGTGTTGCGGTCCGCTAGGCTAATTGGACCTACAAATTCTAAACCCCACTTTTCAAATGGTTGGTTTACTTTGATTGGATGTAGGGGCATCTGATCTTTCCGCTGGGGTTTCTAGTATCGTTAGCATTCATCGTCACAACCCTTCACAAAAAGTGATGCATCTTGGAACATAGTGGGCCACCAATACCCTGATCCTGAGAAGTGACCACCGGCTCCGCCCATATGTGCCTCTTGGAAAATGTATAGATACTCATCCTCTCGGGCACAACGCCTAAGAACGTTATCCTTTCCTCGTTTATAAAGAGTCTCGGCTATCAAGCAATAGGGTTTGCATTCCTTGATCAGCTTTCGAGCTAGATCTTTATGAAGCTCCTTGGTGGGTGGAAAGCCATTAACCAAAAAGTTAACAATCTTCTCACTCCATTCAGGCATTGTCTCCACCATGAACAGGGAAGTGTCAGGTTAGTCATCATCAACTCTCGTAGGAGCCTCACCATTAGTAGGTATGCGAGACAAATGATTAGCCATGACATGTTTTTTGCCAGGTCTCACAACAACAGTGAAATCAAACTCAAGAAGAATCAATAACCATCGCATGATTCTTCCTGTGGAGCATGGTTTGTTTACCAGATACAACAATGCTTGATGATCCACATAAAAAGCAAACTTGGTGGCAAGGAGGTAATAACTTGTTGGTGGCAAGGAGGTAATAACGAAATTTTCTTACTGCATATATCATTGCCAACCCTTCTTGCTCCGTAGCGGTGTAGTTCATCTTAGCATCGTTCACTGGCGACTGGCAAAGCTATGGGGTAGTCTAGTTTGTGTTCTCTAGGTTGAGTTAACACACACCCAATAGCAAAGTTTGATGCATCAATATGCACATGGAAGATTAAATCCTAGTTAGGCATTTGCAAGATTGGAGCACTCGCCAAGGCCTTCTTTAATAGCTCATATGCACGGTCACAATCTTCGGTCCAAATAAACTCGATGAGAAGCTTATACAATGGTCAAGCTATCTCCGTGAAGAATAAAATAAACCTTCGATAATAACCAACATGGCCCATAAAGCATTGGACTCCCTTATAGTTGGTGGGTGGGGGCAATTCCAGAATGACCTTGATTTTACTCTCGTCGGTGGAAATCCCATTTTTGGACACTATATGCCCTAAGATAACTCCGTGTTTAACCCAGAATTGGCATTTGAAAGGATTCAATGAGATGCGATATAATCTACACCTTTCAAATATTTTTCGTAAACACATCAAGTACTCATCCCAAGAGGAATGAACACAAAGATCATCTAAGAAGGCTTCACAAAAGTCCCTTAGATATTCCTTAAACGCTGTGTTTATCAATCGTTGGAATGTTGCAGGTGCATTGGTCAAGCCAAAAGCCATGATGCGAAAGGCAAACTATCCAAACTCCGTGATAATGCTGTTTTAGCTTGGTCCTCTACTACAATTGTGATTTGATTGTAACCAGAGTACCCATCTGAAAAGCTATATGCCTCCTTACCTGCAACTCTTTCAAGCACATGTTCAAAATACGGCAAGGGGTAATGATCCCTTCTGGTGTGGGGCTGCATTAACCTTTTTGAGATCAACCCACACTCTGAGTTTCCCATTCTTCTTTGGTACGATGACTATCGGAGAAACCCATTCTGAGTGCTCAATTGGGTATATGAATCCACATTTTATAAGCTTTTCAATTTCCTCTTGTACAATCTTTGCATACTTAGGATTCATTGGGTAGGGACATTGCTGGACTGGTTTAGCAGTGCTAATCATTGGAATCGTGTGTTGCACCACAGAGGGTGGAACACCCTTCATATCATGATATGTCCAAGAAAATATGTCCTTGAATTCTTTAAGAAGCTTCTTAAGTGCAGCTTCTTCCATCTTGGTGAGGTCTTGATTGAGTAATAAAAACTGGTTAAGACTCCTCACCCGGATCTGCTAAGTCTATCTCCTTAACTACTATAGGGCCATCATAGACACCACTACTCCCATTGGTTTAGGCATTCGTTGGGCTTTTGTGTCGACCACTTTACGTTCCCCTGCTGTGGTAAATGATTTGAAATGCTCGGGTGCGGGGTGTAAGTCTACTAGTTCTTGTTGTGATAGGTTTTTTTCTTTTAACTTCGCATCCTTTTGTTGCTGAGCTAACTCTTGGTTTTGCCGCCTTCTGGCAGTACGACTTAGTTTTGGCTTCTCTTCGATTCTAATTGGGCGATGTCATGAGGTTGCGGAATACACCACATGACACTTTGGAGGTATTGTCCCCAATTATCCGCTAACTTCCGATGAGCGTCAATAGCTCCTACATAACTAAGCCATTCTGTGTAGTGGATCTCTCCTTGTTTATTGCAGTTCGTACATTAGCTCAATAGCGTTGTCGCTTATGTCTCGTTTTCTTCTTACCAAGTTTTTGATTTTTGTTTCTGTCAGATTCGAACTCACTTGGTCGATCTTCACTTGTGTCCCCCTCACGTTCGGATGAATTGCAGGAGGTCACTGTCCTAGGCCTTGAGCACCTTGCTTCCACATTTGGGTGAATATTTGATTCATCCTCCCATCAGGCTCAGAGTCAGTTTCTTCTTGAGATTCATACTTAGAGTTGCATTGGTCAAAGTCTTCGCTACTTTCAGTGTCAGTGGAGTTTGCCACTTTCTCGCCATCAGGAGTCAAGTGCATAACACCTATCATGTTTATTGGCACTAATGGTGGCATATCTTGCCTCTCAGGTGTTACCCAAATTGTGCATCTATTTTCCCATGTGTCTATGGTTGCCCCGCTAGGTGTACCCAATCCACGTTATCCGACTCAGTCATACCTGGTAGGACATCCATATAAGGAGAATCTTTCCCATCATCAGTCTCTTTTTTGCACGTATAGCAATACCTTAATGGGGCGGAGTGAATAGTGATATCCGATCGATTTTTATCAATGATAACCTTGCTTCCTAAAGGATGTGCACAACCATTCTCAAGATCAACTCGAATGACAGAGTCCTGGAATTGTATAGGTAGACATAGTTTTTCGACCAGTCATGCACCATTTGTGCTTCCCTCATGAAAGGACGTCCTAAGATCATTTGATATAACATAGGATGCTTGGAGAAATCCATTACAATGAAGGTATGTCTTACCTTGTATCCAGAACCTTGATCTTGAGGTCCCTTAACATCCCAATAGGTTTAGCAATAGTTCCGTTTGCCATCTTAACCACTATGTTTGTGACTTCGAGGTGAGGTCTTCCCATAGATTCCCAACAGTTTTTAGTCACAATGCTCACTCTAGCACCACCATCTAGGATTCCCTTTAGAGTTAATCCCTTGGTAGTAATGGGGAGGGTTGCATTAGATTTGTCACCTTCAAAGTACTGTCCTAACTTGTTAACATGTATTTCAACGACCGAGTCTTCATCTAGGTTGGGTCATAGATCCCAATGTTCCCTTTCATCTTGAAGCGTGTCGGGTCTATCCATATTTGCAAATTGTGGTAACCCCGCCTTCAGTTCTCCATTGAGAAATGCCCGGAGAGCTAAGAATAGCTCAGGATATCCGTATAACTTGGATATGATCGTGGTTCTGATTTCAGAGGACATGAAATCCATTAGCTTGGACACATTCAATGGTACTTTTCGAGATATCACCCCTTGACTAGGAACTGGTGAAGATGGAATCACTTCCTCTTTAATGGGGTCAGGCATTCCCTCACTAAACATTCTTTCCAGCAAGAAGGGTGTTTGCCCACTTCCTGATGTCCTATCTTCACTTTCTTCCCGAATGATACTAGGTATAGCTAACAGTTTATGGCTCCTGTGAGGCTGAACTTGTGTAGGAAACACTGTGTCTGGAATTTTGATTCTTCTAGGGTCTGTTGACTCCAGTTCTCTTTGTGTTTCTTCCACCAAACCCCTTAAGTGTTGTACTTGTTCAATTTTCTCAACTGGGTTTGGGTAGGTTCCAATCTTTTTCTTGACCCACGTGGCTTGTCTTGGGGAGTCTCAGTCAAATTGGGTGATCGAGAGGGCATTAACTGACTTGGTTGTGGGGCCGAGGAAGTTTCCTTCTGTTTTCCCTTATTTATGTATTCGCTTGATCCTCCTTCGTTGAGCTCCCAACTGGGTTCCTCCCTTAAGGTAGTGGCTTTGGTCCCCATGGTTTCTATTGAATCAGAATCATCTTCAGGATCATTCATAAACATGAGGTCGTCTCCTGTCCCTATGTTAGTCTTTGAACTAGGCTTGGAGCTCGTGGCATTAAGCGATCTCTTCCGTCGCGTTTTCTTTTTCTTTGCTCGAGCAATTGATGCAGTATCCCTCTCTTCGAGAATGTAGTTTTGATTTTGAAGCATTGATCGTGTAACTACATTCGTGGGTACAACAGGTGTGGTTCCTCGTGCCTGGTTGGTGACCTCAACCAAATTCAATGGCGTAATCTTGGGTGCACTAGGATTATGTGGATAGTGAGCAATCAAATGATCTATGCCACAACGATTACATGTAAGTACTGGCATTCCTGATGTGCTCCCTTGATTTGGTTGCATTTGAGTAGCGATCTTCTATAGCCTATTAGGGCACTCCGCTACATGATACGGTCCACCACAATCGTAGCATTGAAGAGGTGGTCTCCTTGCCAAGGTATTAAGGTTTTGACCTCTTGTGGCGAGAGCAGCCGCTTGATATACAGGCTTGACTTGCCCGAAACGATCCTCCATGTAGTACTAGGGAATCATTTCAAACGTATCAATCCCATATGAAACAGTGGGGTCTATCTCCTCTTCATAATCCCCACATGCACTATGTGACTCACAACCCATCTGGTTTATAGGGGTAATCCTTGGATGTGGAGGTTGTGGTCCTAGTACTGGCGGTGGTAATGGCACAGACTGGACTACATTCGGGTTCCTTGGAACTATGTGCTGTGACAGTTGCTCGAAACGTGGTGCAGGCATCAGCGCGGGTCTTGAGGTGTGTTTGACCAGGCTAGTGGTGCCTGATTTGCCAACATTTGCTTAAGTACTAGGCAATCCTTAGATTGATGGCCATACTTACCACATGCATTGCGATTCCCATTGAATTTGACTCTGAATGTGGGACATTCACTCGTGCTATATGGTCCTAAGCAAACCGAACACCATTGTTGCTCTCTCTTTGGGTACATATGGCTATTCTGAGGAGCTCGATTACCCCTAAAGTATTCTTGGAGAGCCTTAGTAAGGTCGGTCACAGACATTTCGGATATCTTGGGCTCCTTGGCAATAGGTTTCACCGTCATTGGCTCGTGCCCAGATACTTGCGAACTAACGGATTTTGTCTCTGAAGACACCTTTTTACCTGCAATCATCAAGTTGTCTTCTAACTGGATTGCATTCGCAGTGACTACTTCCCATGTTGTAAGACCTCTAATGACTAGGCCATTGTATATGTCCTCGTGGCACAATCCTCGGATGAATCTATCGAGCAGTTGGTTATTATTGAAGCGCTCATCGGGAGTGCAACGAGAATTTAGATGCTTTAATCGACTAATAAAGTCTCTCACTGACTCCCCTTCCTCGCGTTCAGCTTTTTGGAGTTGAGATGCTACTCCCCAAAGCACACCCTCACGTATGTATTCCTTCAAGAATAATCTCTTGAGAGTGGGATAGTGAGTACGCTCTTCAACCCGTAAAGTTCGATACCAATCTCTGGCTTTTCCACTCAAGGTTAAGCCTAAGGCTTTATATTTATGTAGCTCATTGTGCTCTTCCAAGGAATCACACACGTGTTCAAAAACTTCAATGTGCTTCCTGACATCTTCATTACCACTGAAGTTCTGAGTGAGCTTAGCCACTTATACTGCCTTCTTCAAGGCTCTCTCTCAGGCATGCCCCGCATGTTTTCCGCAATAGATTGTCCGATCGTCTGAGCAAACACTGCGAGTTCACCTAGGTGAGCAGGAATAGCTGGTGGAGGCACTTCTGGGATAGCCTGGTTGATAGGAGTTGGCGTTGGTCTTGGTACTGACATAGGATATGATATGTGACTAGGCCTAGCTCCTCTTAGATAAGGGTTGTGATAAGGCAGTCGTGGAGCATACGCCATTGGCAATTGTGACAGAGTTGGTTGTTTGGCCTTGGCCATATCGAAAAATCTCATAGGGCCAGTGCAAACTAGGTTCACTCCCCTATTTTGCCTCTCAAATTGGATAATTCTATGAATAACCTCACATATCATTTGTTGTTGCTCCTCTAGATTAGTGGCGCTAGATGTAGATCGTATGACTTCTAACCAACCTACATGGTATGTGTAACCCGTGTATAGGTCAGTTAGAGTCTCTGTGTGTAGATCATATTCCCAATTTTCATTGAGAAATATCCCATCCAGACTTGGTGTGCCAAACGGTTCTCTTGAAGTGGACGCAATGTCACTTCTTATGGATCGACTTCTAGGGACCTCTACTTTAGGAAGAGCATCGGAAGGTGGTAGCTCAGTAGGGCCTTCATTAAACGAAGTGGGTAGAATATCCACATGGACACTCTTTGGGAGGGTAGGGTCTACATAAGATGTGAATGGCGAATCTACTACCCCTCCTTCTTCGTTTACTTCACTTATCACATGTTCAGAGCGTGTAGCTCTACTAAAGGTCTCTATTAGACGACTAAACATGCTAGATCCGGGTTGTGGGACCCAAACTGGCATGTTTTGGCTTGTCTCCTCAGGGTTCTTGGTAGGGTGCATCCATGGTTTCTGAGTCAGAGGATGAGTCACTAGCCGCTATTCGTGGATCTTGGGTTGCACTTCCTTGGGTTCCAGTCGTCGAAGGCCAAGATGCTAACATGGAGGGATGGTGTGAGCCTACATAAACTAAAACGCTTTCTAGTGGCTCAGGCTCTAGCACCCGACCAGAGTGTAGATGCATATGACGTGGGTACCCTACGGGCATTGGTGACTACCCTTGAAGCCCGCCCAAGTGGTCTCTCGGGTGTTTCGTACCCCGTTTTTACTTGTTTTTGTATTGTTTTTAACCTGTTTCTAATCCCCTTACTTATGGTCGAACCTGAACTAGGACGTGTGATAGCTCGAGACGAGCGTATCGTTTAAAGGGTCCTAGTGTGCTTTAGAGCACAGTGTTCGCCTATCCAGAGCTCCTGTGGTCCTCAAAACAGTCTATTTGCTTGTGGGGGAAGGGGTGAAGGCCTATTTGCTTGTGGAGGAAAGGGTGAAGGCTTTATCCCACATGCTCACTTCACTCCTTGGGAGGTGGACCACATATAGAGCTCCACTTCCTTTAAGCTTTCACTTGAAAGAAAGCTATGGAGCCTCACTCTCTTATATATATGTATCAAAAGACCGAGACCGAGGTTGGGGTCAATTGGGGGTTTTTTCTTTTCAAAATTCTTTTCTCCAAATAAAAAATCTCTTTCCTCTCCACACGTTTGTTTTTTTCTAAAAAATAATTTAAATTTTTTTTCCAAATTTGATTTTTTCTTTTTTTCTTTTTTTTTCTTGTTTCACTTTTTTTTTGGGGTTTTTTTGAGAAAAGTTTTCTAGGGTTTCTTTCTAGGGTTTGGACTTGGCCGTGGCGTTGCTCGCACACAGCTACAGGCCCACGGATTCAGGAATCCCCCTCGTCCACACCATAACGCAGAAAACCAGAAGATAGAGCAGGGAGGCCGCAACGCAGAAAACCAAAAGACAGAGCGGGGAGGCCGCAACGTAGAAAACCAAAAGACAGAGTGGGGAGCAAGAAAATAACCAGGAAAACCAAAATTGCAGAAACAAGTTACCGAACACGCAACAATGTCAACAACATACACACCATCGCCTTTCCTACAGTATAAATTTCACTTCACGCAGCAGACCGAGCTGCAAACTGAAGCTTGGTGCAAGGCATTTCCCCGACAGCGGTGCCAAAAATGTGCGTTTTTACCGCACGAGTCGAAGCTGGGGTCTTGCCTGGGGTCTTGCCGAACACCGTATGTGAGCCACGAATGGCTGCAAGCATACAACCAGAAACTAGCAAGCTCAAACAGAAAGCAAAGGTGTGTCATTCACCGCTCAAACTGCCGCCGTGAAGGATTCTCACGTTGCAGTGAAGAAGGAGCCGCCGTCGCCGCTCTACCGCCTCGCCACCGCCGTGCCGCCACACAGTGCTCGATCGCTCTCTCTCTCTCTCTCTCTCACACACACACACACATACGCAGGAGAAGGGGACCAAGAAGAAGATAAGGCAAGAGCACACTTTTCATTCAACACATTGAGAATGAGAGTTTTAGGGTTACATTTGACTCTCATAGGTGACTTAGCCGTTCACACATGGGCGCCCATACATGGCCGGCCAATCCTAACCCTTAACCTGCTGATATTCAAGGTGCACCTCTCATCGGCGATCACCCAATCCCTTTATCCTTTACATGTGGTACTGACAAGCCCGGCCCATGACTCAGAATACTTAAATTAATTACATGATGTAAAACATAGTACGTCTCAATGTCCGTCTCATAGGTTAACATCATATCTTCCTATAACTGCTATGCTATCTAATGATTACAAGATGCATTCTAATATTTTATATCCCAAAATAGAAGGGCGTTTTTTGAGGCCACTAAGATAATGACTTTTTAATACTTTTCACATTTTAGTGTATTTTCATTTAAAACTTTCCTCCCAAATATATATATTGAAAAGTTTATTTTTTTAATATCATCTTCAAATCCTTATCTCATTTAATGTAAATTTTTAATGTCATTTAATGCCACTCCACTTCTTTCATTCTTATCATCTCTCCTAATCATGACTGAAATCTTTATTTTTGGAATATCAAAAATGGCTTTTTTAGAGAGATATATTCTTAATATATATTTCTTTAGGAACATTCCAAATGTTAGAATATTATTATCTAATATAAATCTCTTTTCTAATCTTTTATCAATCTTATTTTTCTATCATCTTAAATTAGACATGCCTTTAGATGATATTACGAATGGTAGAAAGCGTAAAGTAGACATTCACATTCGTATAGATGAAGATTATGCACTAGCAAAACGTCCATATGTTAGGCAACCATTAGGGTGAAGGCATGTATAGATGGTACCACTTTTTTCACCTTTTGGTGGTACCACCAATAGCCCCTAAAAGGAGGGAAGTTTAGTGTTTTTAAAATTAGTAATATGGAAAATAGTGGGCCATCATAAAATTAATTGGGTCCCCCTCTTCAAAGCATGCATTGATTTGGCCACCCATCTTCTCCTAATATGGAAAATAGTGGGCCATCATAAAATTAATTGGGTCCCCCTCTTCAAAGCATGCATTGATTTGGCCACCCATCTTCTCCTAATATGAAAAATAGTGGGCCATCATGAAAAGGATTGGGTCACCCTCTTCAAAGCATGCAATGATTTGGTGTCCCTCTTCTCATAATATGGAAAGTAGTGGGCTATCATGAAAAGGATTGGGTCACCCTCTTTAAAGCATGCATTGATTTGGCCTATCGCACGCGCCCCCTTCTCCCTCTACTCCTCTTCTCCTTCTGATCCGTTCCTACATTCCCTCTCACCAAGCGAGCTTCTTGCCCATCACTCTGCTGCCTCGCATCACTCATGGTTTCATCGTTTCACAGTCGTGTGTGCAGAGATGAGTGATCCCACCCCCAAGAAGAACACCCCCCCTAGGAGGTGCAAGAGACCCTTTGCGGATGCTGACTCAGTCGTGTAGACCCCTTCATCGATGCCAGAGCAAGGTGAAGCTTCTGTTTGGGGCATCATAGCATAGCGGAGGCTACACTCAAACCCACTCACTTGTCATTCCGTGAATGCGACCCGGTTAGCGCATAGAGGCTATCCCGAATGGGAGAAGAAGAATTAACCACATACTAATGACATAGACTCAATACATACTTAAGCTCAACTTGGCCTCATTCCTACACACCCATTCATTCACAAATCCAAGCAAGAGGAATACAATCACTATGCACTCAAGCAAAGAGAAAGACCTCACTCCACTCCTATCTTCCTACAAGCATGCACACATTCAAGCATCAAGCTTCCATGAAAGCTTCAAATCAATCCATGTACTCAAAAATGAAATACTAAAAGCATGCATAAGAGTAAAATGATTAGAGAAGAGGATGAGAAAAACTCATGACATTGCTAATGATTCAATGAAGAGATTAACCTCATACAATGATGTAGATGGGGTGAGAGAAGAGTCTTCACCTCTATGGAGAAGAGGGAGAGTAGGTCTCTCAAAGGAGCTCTTACATGAACTAAGCCCAAAGTGTACCTAAGCTCTCAAATGAGCCACCTTTTATACAAAAATTCTAGGACTCCCATAAGTCCCCATGTGGGATTATTATCAAACCCTCTCCCACATTCATCTACAAAGTGGAACTCTTTACAAGAGCCCTAAGTATCTTTTTTTTGTTGCATCCTCGGCATCCTTGTATTGATCTTCATTTGCATGCAACACTCCCCCCTTCCTATTTTGCGCACGTCCTCGAGCGCGGTAGTAGCAAGAGCTGCAACAAAAAACAATTGATACGAGTAAAGTCCTTTATTGATAAAAAGAAAAGAAAAGCAAAATCAGCAATAATAATCACACACGTGAGCATACAAGTGCAAGGCTGATTAAAGTTTTAATGAGTACTAAAAGAGGTGAGTAAAAACTAGTCAAAGTGAGACTTAGGTAGTAGATAATGCTATGCAAAGGCAAGTGTCTTTGTACACCTCCGGTTATGACCGCAGTCTCAATGTCCTATCAGTATGTAAGTTACTCCTAAGTGGCAACCCTACTCCTAAGTATGAGCAAAGGTGATTGGAGCTCTCTCTTGTTGTTGTTGTTTTTTTTTTTTTTTTTTTTGATATATGTGTAGAAGGTGATAAAGATTAAGGTTCTATCCCCATGAGACCCAAGCAATGGCCCAGAGACCTCCGCCAAGAGAATCTAAAGACCGCTAAGTATCTCAAGGGCGACAGACCCTTTTTCTTTCTGTTATGACCTAAGGAGTACCCCTTGAAGATGAGGGCATCGGTCTTGAGGGCCCATAGTGTACCCCCGAGTCCTACCAACATCTATCAAGGCGATAGATTCCTCAAAGTTCTTCTTCTGAAGTTTTTAGACATTAGTGTTCACCCCATGGAAACCAAGGCATCGGCTCCAAGGTGCTGAGACATCCCTAGGACCTACCAAGCACTTCGCATGGCGGTAGACACTTCGTGTCGTAATTCACCTTGTATATAGATATATATCTTTTTAGGGTATATTTTCATAAATTTTTTTATTACTCCTAGCACCTAGCTCATATCTAAGAGATAACTACCACTAGGGATAACTAATATACCTTGAAGACATAAGTACTTGGCATACTCCCTTGGTATATATCCTACACTGTCTTTGGATAGACATATCTCTTACTAAGTTTTCTAAGACTCTAGAATGTACTCACCACATTTTAACTACTAATCAAAACTCAAACCAGCCAATATTGTGTACATGCAAACCATATATTCGAAAGATAAGAGCACATAAAGAAATAAAGATTAAGATTTGCATACACCTGTTGTAGTGCCCTGTTGATGTTGTTCGTTTGCCTTGATTAATTGCTGATTTTGTGCAGATTGCTTCTCCTTGATCCCTGTAGGCATAGCATATCTCCCCCCTTCCTAATTTGTGTGCACGATAGGTGGACTGTAGGGGTGTATCTGATGCTCTTCTTAAGCTGAGATCTCTGCACAAAGTTTTATTAAAGAAAAAAACAAAAGAATAAAATTTATTAGTGGTGCCAATCACCAAATATAGCCGAGGGGAAAAACCCAATGGGAGAAAAGTGCCCTGGCTTGTTGATCTTATTGTGGAGTCACTGAGTTCACTCTTGCGCTGATGGTGAGGATCATCTCAAAAAGAACATAATTCTCTAAAGGCGTAAGGAATTACACTATTCAAACATTGATCGACCAAAGAGCTTCATTTGTAGTGTTAATGCCTTATCTTTGGTTTTAGTTGTGTCCTTCTTGGGTGGGAACTTTATCAATTGTCGAGGAATTTGAGCAAGATAAGAGGATGTAGGCTTTGAAATGCTAGAATCTATGCTCAAATGAGACTCCTTTGGAGTTGGATGAGTCTTAGGTACACCAGTTGATGATTGAATTATGTAACAAGGAGAAATCGGGTCAACCGGTGTTTCAATACATGTATTAGGAATATCAACACAAGTGGATTTGTAGATGCTATCACAGCCACCTTTCCTTTCTTGAAGAGTCTGTGTTGATTTCTTTTGTACCCACTGATATGGAAAATCAAGGGTGGTTTTTGGAATCTTTTGGATACACTCTTTTACCCTTTGCTCAGCATGGCATTTTGGAAGCCAAATTGCTGTTGTACCCTCATAGTAACCTTGTGCTTTAAGAACCCGTTTTGGGACCCATCGAGTAACAATTCGAGATTTAGGCTTGGAAATGATGTGCTTCTTAAGAGGCTTAGCAACTGGAAGAAATGGTACAAGTTTGTACGCATCTTTGGGTAGCCACATTGATGAATCCTTCTTGCCTGGCCTTCTTTGAGCAGCAACTAGATTAGTTGGAACATGCCAGCCATGGCCCTCACTTGAGTACTCATCAATTATCCACATCATTTGTGTTGGAGCTAGTGTCTTTTTCTTATCAGCATCATTAGCTGATTCGTGTGTCAAATCCTCAACTGAGACTTTCTCAACATGCAGTGCTGTTGTGGATGCATTCCTATAGTACAAATCATCTCGAAGGTTACATGGTTGTACCATTCGTATAGGAACAATATCATATCCATCTGAGTCACAAAATTGAATTGGCTTTGGTAAAGCACATGTCGATAATGTTGCAAGGACATGACTCCATTCTAATGGATCAATTAAATGCTCAGGGAAGGGTTGTGGAATGTATGCCTCGTCAGATACACTTCGATTACCCTTAAGTCTCTCAGTGTTGAAATCCCTACAGGAGGCTCCACACATCCATAGATCTTCTCGCCCATCTGACAATGTAACTTTTGAGCCCTCAGATGAAGCAGAATCAAACTCATCTATTGGAGACCTTGTTACATCACGATATGAGTGATTACTTAGGTTGACCCTTGTGATGACAGAATCATGTCGGAGGTACAAATAATTGTATCCCCAATCTTGAATCATTTTAAATTGTCGCATGAATGGTCTACCCAATATCACTTCATAGTTTGGATGCTTTCCAAAATCCACCACTGCAAAGGTATGCTCATATTCAATCCCACATGTGGTGACCAATATGTTCTCAAGCAGCCCAAGGGGATGTTCTAAGCTTCCATCTGCTAGCTGCAAGCGCATCCTTGTACTCCTAATAGCTGGTTTGCCCCATTTTTCCCAAATGGACCTTGTCACAATGCCCACTCCTGCGCCACTATCAAGTATGGCAGTTGAAGATACTTTTCGCACTTCCAATGGGAGGGTAGCATTTCCCTGATCGTTTTCACAAAATTTTCCAACTTTGTTGATAGGAACTGGCATTACATGCTTTGTCTCAGGGTGTATAGTACACTCATGGTGACCCTTTTGTAGCAATACCTGCTCTGACAAACATGTGGCAATATCATTCCACAACTCAGGTTTAAGCTTTATCAATTCAAGCAAAGGTAAGGTACAAGCCACTGGTGCTGACAAAATAGCTTGCACCATACTCATATCTTTCTCCTTAGTCAACCTTTTATGCATGGAGGGTATCCTCAAGGTTTGAGAACAGTTCTCATATTCTCCCAGATAGGATGGTAAGGTTTTCATTGTATGCTTACTTCTAGGAGAAACCATTGTTTGACCTTCCTCCTGGATGCTTGGGTGTCCAAAGTTGTTTTCCGTGTCTCTAGTAAAATCCACCTCAGAGAATGGAGGCAAACTAACAGAAGACATGTTCTCATTTATTTTCTCATTTACTGCGGCCCACATGTCATTTGCCATGTCCTCATTAGCATCAATAATTTCATCATTGCATGGGAAGACAAGGCTAGGTGATGGTAGACTTTCTTCTTTCAATGGAGTGTCAATTGGTGTCGATCTTTCGCTTTGAGCTTGTGAAATGAACTCACTTTTCATTTCCCTACTTGATGACACTTCCGGTATAGTTTCTAATGTTGGCTTAAGAGAGGTTGGGCCCCGAGGAATAGGTGGTGGTGGTCCCTCAAGTATCGACTGAGCTTCCCTAATGAGTTGCTGATGTACAGCTAGATTGATCTTCTCCTCACGAGGGTTTGGGTATTCTTGAAGCTTCTTGGGTAGCTCTGATAAGGCTGCAATGCGACTTCTATGAGCATCAATGATGGCCTCTAGAGTCTCATTCACTTTATCCACAAAAACAGAACCCCCAGAACTATCCTCAGTCGTACTAACCTCATCTTGTTTAACACTAGGCTCAGGTTGAGGTTGATGTTCCTCACGCACTTCCTGGGATGTAAAAGTTTTATCCCTTATGTCTTGTTTAGAGGATTCCTGAGAACTAGAAGTGGATGCACTTTTAGTTTGCTTGTTTCGGTTCTTCTTCCTCCTTGTGGTTTTTTTTCTACTGGACTGTAGGGTCTTGTCCACTAGATTTGTCTTTGCGTCCCTAGTTCGAGGTGTCTCATCAGTTTGTATTTCAGCGTTTCGTGTCTGTGATCGAGTCATGACTCTAAGTGGCACGACATCCTCATTCTCAGATGAAGGTGGTGATGGAATTGCCCCTACAAGGTTAAGTGACACCTTTGGTTGGGAGTTGCCCTCCTCATGTGGTTTCAACAGACAATCCTTCGGGAAGTGTTCGACACAACACCCCAGACAATATCTTTCTATTGGTGGAAACTGTTGCACTGTTGTATTGGACCTAGATGCTTGCCTTGAGCGATGTGGACAATCACGAGCCCAATGGGGTTCTCCGCACTCATAACACGGACCCATTGGTTTGGCCTCTACTTTCCTTGGCTGCCATTGACCTGAGGGGCCTGGAGTCCTAGGTTGGTAGCCGCCTAGCAACATTAAAGAGTTTTGTTCCCCTGGTTGAGTCTCCAGTGCTGGGCTTGGGTATGCGGGACTTTCAAAGATATTTTCTTTGGATGAATATGATACATATTCTTCCTCCACATATCCTGGGTTTACCAATTCTCTACACACATTTGGATTGTCATAGTCCACAACCCTCACAGGAGCAGTCCCTGGAGCAGGAGGTTGAGCACCAAGAACAGGTCGTGCTTGTTCTTGTGTCATCGGTGGCTTACGTTCAAAATTTGTATATTGTTGATACATTTGTGGAGCCACTCCACCCCTCGGCTGCTCACGTTCCTGTCTCATTCTCGCAATGCGAGTACAATCCTGGGTGGTATGAGTAAAGTTCCAAGCACAGGCTTGGCACCACTTCTTTGTGGGTTGGTTTGTGACTAGAGGAGAAAAGGTATTACAGTCCTCTGTTTTATGGTCACCGCCACATGCTCCACAAAGATGAGGACCTGTAGGAAGTACACTCCTCATTCTCTGCTGCTGTTGTTGTGGCTGCATGGGTGGACGATAGGTTTGTCCTAATCTCCTTAGCACTAGGTTGGCTATTTGGTCTGGATTTACTAGTGCGCTAGACCCTGAACTTTGATCATCACCCCACTGATTTCTAGGTTTCACCTCAGGGCCAGAACCATCCTGGAACTTGAAGTTATCGGTGAAATCCATAGCATCATGGCAACACTCATTGAAACTTGTATGTTTCTTAGCATAGAGATGTGTATGCAGTGTCGAATTTTTGAGGCCTTTTAAGAAGAGAGAAATTAATCGACTTTGGGCGGGTTTCTCATCTTCTGGGCAACGATTAATGTACTGCTTCATTCTATTTACACAGTCTCTAACACTCTCATTCTCACCTTGCTTGAAAGAGTAGATATGCGCTACTGTGTCATGTTGAATTCCCATCAAGGAAAAAGCAGCAATGAATCTCTCTTCCAAAACTCTTAAAGAAGTTTTGTCAGAAGCTTCTAATGCCTGAAACCAAGCAAGGGCTTTTCCCTCAAGAGTGAGTCCAAACCCTTCTATTTGAGTATGCTTATCAGCAACTTGCTCAGCTCGAACTGCTTGCCTAAAAGCTGCTACATGGTCGTATGGATCTCCCGACCCTTCATATTTCTTTACCAGTTTCTGAAGAGTTGATGGCCTTACTTGTCGTGAATACTCATCGTAGGGCCTACGGCCTCTTACCCTTAGTGGGAATTGTTCCTCTCTTTGGAAAGATGGTCCACATGTTTCCAAAATTGGTGTGGGTACCCTATTACCAGCCTCACCAAACCCCTCTAAAGATCTTGGCACCCTCATTTCAGGAGGTGCACTTATAGGAGGCCTAGTTGGCTCCCTTCTCATCTGATTGTCATAGTGGGAAAGATGTTGTTGTGGTGGTGTGACCTGTGGTCGCACATTTGGTGTAGGACGATATCGTGGTGCTAGAGTTGGGCTACTAGCAGAGGTCCACTTAGATGTTGAAGGTCCCTCTCTAGTGAACTCTCGTAGGGGAGGAGCAACAGTTTCTCCAAGAAAGGCTGTCTCTCCTGGTTTAGCTGTATGTGTTGAGAACACTTCCATGAATAATGGTTGTCCTTTCCATGTGAGTTCCCTAATCTCTTTCCAATCTAACGTTCGATATTCATTGGCCCATTTATCAACTATTCTGTGCATGTGTCCTGCACACTTCTCAACTACCACTACATAAGCTAGAGGAAGATCCAGCTCTGGCGATTTAGTTGTGGCATAATATCCCTCTAACGAATCCTTATAGACCTCTTGAAGTTGGTCATCCTGTAAAACCTTTGTCACAGGAATTTGTCGTACAAACTCCCATTGGCCTTCAGCCCCCTGATCCATTTTACACTTGCCTTTCCTATCCTTGTCCAAATTTAGATCTACTAGAAGCAAATCATCTATGGATGGCTTTGAGGATTGGGCCTTGGATGGTCCAGGCATGTCCGGCTCGATGAGCCAGTCATCTCGAGACTCCCTCGCTCTGGAAAGTTGTGATCTGTCTAAAAACTCTGTTGTAGAGAGCTCCCCTAATTTGTCTACCTTTTCTGGATGGTAGGTGACTTCATAGCGAACACCATCTCCACCCATGTACATGTTACCCTGGTCATTGACTAGAGGTGCTCTATCAAGTTCTGAGAATATGTCTGCGATCTTAACAAGGTACCTTTGTTGTGGGTCCCTAAAGATCTCAGCTCCTTGAGCATTAGTGTAGACATATTGGAGTCGCACATTGAATGTTAACCCCATGGTGTCGGCCTCAAATGGATTAAAGGATCTTGAGGGTGTCCTATTTTGGGCTACGGGATGACTAGTTGATGGCCCTAGATTGTCCATGGACAATGAACTATTTGTTCTAGAGGAAGGGGTATCGGATTGGGATTCAGATAGGGTTTCAGCAATATCTGCCAAATTGCCTACCGATTGGGTTCCACTTTCTTGAGTAGGCACTCTAGATGGTGCCCTAGGCCCTATGGCAGAATCTATCAGACGTCCTGACCGTAAGTGCATAAGGTCAAATTTTGTTTTGGTTTTTGGGTTTTTATGTGTTTTTGTTTCGTTTGTTTTGGTTTTTGTGTTTTGTTTTTTTTGATAAAAATATATATATATATGTATATATATATATATATTTTTCCCTACCTAATCACTAAAGGCAACTCAAAAAGAATATGTATGGTGTAACTATCTATCCTAAATTTTTTTATTTTTTCATTTTTTTATTTTTTTTAATTTATTTAATGATCTTATGATTTTATGATTTTTTTTTTAACACAGAAATTATGAATCACACTAAAAAATACTAACTATGCACAAAGTTACAAAAATTAAAAAAAATGAAGAACTACAAAATATGCAAAAAATAATAGACTCCTAAAAAAATCAAAAAATTTTCTTTTGTCTTCTTTTGTTTTTTCCTCCTTTTGTTTGTTTTTATGGTTTTTTTTTTCTTTTTTTTTTGTTTGTTTGTTTGTTTGTTTTTTTTTTAAAAATAAAATGAATGAATTTCGTGTCAAAAATAAAAAATTATAAAAATACTAATTATGCATGCAATAAAAATAAAAAATGCAGGCTACCTTCAATTATGCAAATTTTTGTACAAAAATTTAAATAATGAACAGTGGATTCGAAAAATAAAAATTATTTTTTCTTCTTTTTCTCTTTTTTTTTTTCCTTTTATTTTGTTTTGTTCTTTATTTTTATTTTAATTTTGTTTTTGTTTTTAATAACAAAAAATTAAAACAATGCAAATCTAAACTAATTATGCTAAAAATTACAGAAATGAAAAAAATAAAAATATACACACAATATGGACTCCTAAAAACAAATAAAAAGAAATTTTTATTTTATTTTAATTTTTTTATTTTTTTAAATTTCTTTTTTTAATTTCTTCTCTCTATTTTTTAAATATTTAATTGTTTTCTTTTTTCCTTTTTTTTTCTCTTTTCTTTTCTTTTTTAATCTCTTTTCTTTTTTTTTTCCTTTTTTTTAATGCCTTTTTCTTTTTTTCTTTTTTTTAAATAAAAATATTATTTTTTTAATTTAAAAATAAAAAAAACATGATAAAAAAATTAAAAATAAAAAAAAATAAAATTCCACTAACCTTATCCTTCGCCTCCGCACCGCTCGGCTCTCACCCGGATTTCCCGCCGGCTCCACGTGCTGGCCGTCTTCTTCACCTACTGCTCAGGCGCCCCCACGCTTCCACTGCTGGCAACAGCCGTCTTCACCTTCGCTTCCCTCTTCCACTTCTGCTGTGGCTTGCCACCACCGCCATCGCTCTCTTCTTGTCGGCCGCCGGCCTTTAGCTGCAGCAGCAGCCGGCCACGTCAGCTGCAGACTGCTTCTCTGCCGACTGCCCAGCAGCAGCTGCCTCCTACAGCCTACAGCCTCTTCCACTCCTCTGCTCGCTCCGTCGCCTTCCCTCCAGCCGGGCCGCTTCAACTGCTGTGCGTCATTCGTCCTCTTGCTGCCGTCCGTCTTCACGCTGCCGTCAACGTCGCCGTGTCAACGTCGCCGTCCGTCTTCTAACTGCTGTCAACGTCGCCGTGTCAACGTCGCCGTCCGTCTTCTAACTGCTGTGCGTCAATCCCTTGCTGCCGTCCGTCTTCACGCTGCCGTCAACGTCGCCGTGTCAACGTCGCCGTCCGTCTTCTAACTGCTGTCAACGTCGCCGTCAACGCTGCAAATATATTAAAATTATTATTTTGTGTTTTTAAAAAAGAAAAATGCCGCCTTCTATGCCTCTGTCGACGCTGCCGTCAATCGTCTCTTCTGATGCTCTTCAACTCCAGCAGCTAATCGTAAAAACGATTATATATATATAGATATATATATATATATAATTGTTTTTTTTTATTTTTTGAAAAAAACCGTCTGCTGCTGCTCTGCAGGCTTTTATCAGCCGCCGTCAACGCTTCACTTCAATGTAGAAAATAAAAATACATATCTATATCTATATATATAGATGTAGATATGTATTTTTTTTATTTTTTTTTAAGACCGCCTTCTATTTTTTTTTTTTTTCGAACCTCCACGGCCTTTCCAATGTAAAATATATATATATATATATATATATATATATATATATATTTTCTTTGCTACACTTATGGAGATGCTTCCCTACATGATAATCAACACAACAACAAAACAATATCACTACTTCCTACCTATCTCACGCCAACTTGCAACAAAAATAGAAAGTGCGTAAATTCTAATTAATGGCGGGATTACTCAACCGCAATGGGGTTAAATTTTTTTCTTGCTTCTCATCAAAAACGAAAATACACAAGGCGCCCTTGAGATCACACACTCAATGCCCTTGCAAACTCTACTCTAATCTACCCAAATCCACGATTTTGCAATCAATGGAGCACTTAATAAGAAGTAATGGTTAACACCCTTCACTAACTTAGGTGTGCGTTCCCCGGCAGCGGCGCCATTGTTTGGGGCATCATAGCATAGCGGAGGCTACACTCAAACCCACTCACTTGTCATTCCGTGAATGCGACCCGGTTAGCGCATAGAGGCTATCCCGAATGGGAGAAGAAGAATTAACCACATACTAATGACATAGACTCAATACATACTTAAGCTCAACTTGGCCTCATTCCTACACACCCATTCATTCACAAATCCAAGCAAGAGGAATACAATCACTATGCACTCAAGCAAAGAGAAAGACCTCACTCCACTCCTATCTTCCTACAAGCATGCACACATTCAAGCATCAAGCTTCCATGAAAGCTTCAAATCAATCCATGTACTCAAAAATGAAATACTAAAAGCATGCATAAGAGTAAAATGATTAGAGAAGAGGATGAGAAAAACTCATGACATTGCTAATGATTCAATGAAGAGATTAACCTCATACAATGATGTAGATGGGGTGAGAGAAGAGTCTTCACCTCTATGGAGAAGAGGGAGAGTAGGTCTCTCAAAGGAGCTCTTACATGAACTAAGCCCAAAGTGTACCTAAGCTCTCAAATGAGCCACCTTTTATACAAAAATTCTAGGACTCCCATAAGTCCCCATGTGGGATTATTATCAAACCCTCTCCCACATTCATCTACAAAGTGGAACTCTTTACAAGAGCCCTAAGTATCTTTTTTTTGTTGCATCCTCGGCATCCTTGTATTGATCTTCATTTGCATGCAACAGCTTCCCAGACAACATGCGGCCCCCAAACAGAAAAGTCCGCTCGGAAAGGTATTGTGCTCCTCTTCCATGTCTGCTGCATGCACATATCCTTCTTACACATCTCCTCCATTGGCTTTTGTTTGCACATTGTTTCCATGTCAATGCATGCTCCCCTTGAAACTAATGTTTGCTTGTTCTTTTATTGACAGTGTCATCTGAGTACCTCGAGCTCTCCTGTTTTTGCTACTCATCAGCAGAGCTGAGTTGCATGCTGAGTACGGCTTGAGCATGGAGGGCAAGCTGCCCAAAGACCTTACTGTGGAGGATTTGCCACCTGAGGAGTGACTGACTGTCTTCAAAGTTCCCAAAAAGAAGAAGACAAAGGTCTTCCTGCATATGGTGCAGGATCACCTATACGACACTTGCCGTCTTTTGTATCAGAAAGTGTACCAGGCTGCCCCCTCTAATGGGGAACTAATGACAAAGTTTGCTAGGGGGTTTGCCTTTGAGAACTGTGCAGCTACTAAAGCTCAACCCGAAAGTCACAAGATTGCATGGGCTGTGGTGGGTGGTATGGTCTTGGAGAATGTGAAGGCTCAACGGGGAGGTTTGAATCGCAAAGTGAGCAAGTTCATGTCCGATTACAGTGTTTCTGTCTTATATGGACAAACAGAGCATGTTGTTGACTCCTACGCCTTGAGAGTGTCTAATCACCCTGCAAAACCGACTGAGGTTGCATCCCAGCCCCTATACAAAGAATGGTTAGGTAGAATTGCTGAAGATCTTGATGGGCAGGCCCATATTGCTGAAGCGAAGGTTGGTTCTGCTAAATTGGTCTTAGCAGAGAAGAGGGATTTGTGGCTACGCAACGAAGGCACCTATTCGGCCTATGCCCGAATTATAGTAGAGATGGAGAGACTTAGAGTAGACATGGAGATATTAAAAGCATCTCCCCTAGAAAATGAAGCTCTCATTCTGAAGAAGGAAGCTGAGATAGGAGTGCTGGAGAGGGTGGTCTCAGTGGCTTCTGGTGCTGTGACATTTGCTCTACAGAGATGAAGGAGGAGGTGTCCACTATGCACGTACTTTTGAAAACTCGGGCATTTTTCTATCCTTTAAGTAGTGGTCCAAGCACTTGCAAGTGATTCAAGCACTTGAAAGTGGTGTAGCATTTACACCACTTGCAAGTGCTTGTTTCACTTGCATCACTTGTAAGTGCTTAGAGGTCATCGAGTTCATAGACCACTCGTAAGTATTCGGACCACTTGCAAGTGCTGTGACCACTTGCAAGTGTTATACCACTGTAAGTGCGTACATCACTAGCAAGTGCATAGAAATCATGCAAGTTCTTAGAAGTTTAACAAGTGCTTAGACCACTTGAAGGTACTAAGACCACTTGCAAGTGGTCATACCTTTTGCAAGTGGTCATACCACTTGCAAGTGCTAAGGCCACTTGTAAGTGTTCATGCCTTTTGTAAGTTCTAAGACCACTTGCAAGTGTTCATACCACTTGCAAGTGCCTAGACCACTAGCGAAGTTCAAGACCACTTGCAAGTGTTTATACCGCTTTCAAGTGCTCATACCACTTGCAAGTGCTTAAAACACTAGCGAAGTTCAAGACCACTTTGCAAGTGTTCATACCGCTTTCAAGTGCTCATACCACTTGCAAGTGCTTAAAACACTAGCAAAAGCACAAAGCACATACAATTTCTAAGACCTTTAACAGGTGCTTAGAACACTTGGAAGAGTCGCTTGCAAGTGGTTGCATCATTTGCAAGTGCTTAGACCACTTTTAAGTGCTTAGACCACTTTTAAGTGCTTAAACCACTCACTGGCACTGCACAGAGACCACTGAGACAGGTGCTCAAACCACTTATAAATGCTTGAAAGTTCTGATGGCTGGTTGTTTTTCATTATGTGCAGGCTTTGGTTGAGGAAATGGAGCATGTGTCATGTAAGCTGAGGAGACAGGCCTCCTTCGTGAAGGAGGCATGCACTTTCTTGAAGAGAGAGGGGAGAGCCCTTCTAGTGCCTACCTCGCCTGCCAAGTCTGTCCTAGGTGCTGACACTGTCCTCATTGGTGGATCTTGTGTGGCCTGTGGCTAGCTGCTGTCAAGCAAACATGTGGCCGGCGTTTATTATTTGCCATGTGCCCACAAGTACCACCCCTTTTGCTTTTCCATTGTCTGTGCGACTGAGCCCAAGTGCATTGTTCCAGACTGTTCGTGGGAGATACCACTTGTAGCAAGATGTTGGGCACTTGGGAATGCATATGAGGAGTCCATAGGTAAGGCATGCCCCTTTCATAAGACAGGATTCATGCTACTTTTGATATGTACAGTAATTGTCTGTTATGTCTCAGGTGAGCCAGAGGCTGGGCGAGGGGGTGGACCCAGCCGCTTCCACCTTGTCCATGCATGATGTGGATGCCCCCTTCGACCTAGACGCCTTGATGATGAAATACAAAAACTTTGAGGGTTGTAGTATGTCTACTGAAAAAACTGATGTGCTTGGTGATGGAGGCATCCTGTGGGAGACACCTTGGTTCTGAGATCACACAAGGTAATTTTGGTTGCTGTAACATGTTATCCTCAGACATGATTATCCATTACTGACTCCCCTTAGGACACGTTGCTCACGGGGTCAGTACCAAGCGGCACAAGTCTCTGTGGGCCCTGTCTCTTGGTACTCACCCCCTTTGCGGTGCGGTCATTTTTCTCACGGGGTTAGTAACAAGCGATGCGAGTCTCATTGGCAGGCCCTGTCTCTTGGTACTCACCCCCTTTGCGGTGCGGTCATTTTTCTCACGGGGTTAGTAACAAGCGATGCGAGTCTCATTGGCAGGCCCTATTTTGCTTGGTACCCCCTTGCGGTCACTTTTCTCATGGGGTCAGTACCAAGCGATAGGAGGCTCATGGGCATCGTACTCGCCCCATATCACTTGGTACTGACTTCCCTTGGGACACGTTGCCCATGGTTAGTACCAAGTGACACGAGTCACATTGGCATCCTGTAGGCCCCATATTGCTTGGTATTGACCATATTTTGTGGTCATTTTTCTTGCGGGATCAGTACCAGGGGTTAGTACCAATCGATAGGAGGTTTGTTGGCATCTTGATGGCCCCATATTGCTGATAGAAGGCTTGTGGCCATTTCGCTTGGTATTGACCCGTTGCGTCATTTTGCTCACAAGGTCAGTACCAATTGATAAGAGGCTCGTTTGGCATCTTGTTGGCCCCATATCGCTTAGTACTGACTCCCCTTTTGGTCATGTTACTCACGGACTATACAATAAGATCTTGTTAGCGGGGTTAGTACCAAGTGATTAGCTACTCACGGGCTCACAGGGGTCACTCATAAATATCTCAGGGAGGTCACTCATAAATATGTAAGCGTAGCACGTGGGTTCAACAAAAAGGGTTTTTAAATTCCTTTTTTAATACATTTTGTACATACAGAAGGGTAACATTTAAAGGGGATATTTACAGATTGAATAGAAAAAGGGTGTGTTTTATTCATGAAAAAATTACAGATAAGGGGTTTTTAATTTAGGCCTTGAACACACGTGATATAGAGAGTTTACATATTATGAACCCCTCGAGCTCGCGGGCATCCCACTAGTCTGTTATCGCTTGGTACTAACTCCGGTGTACCAAGCGAATTGGTTGAACGCTAGAAACAAGTGAAAGATCTACAGAGTCACTGCACGTGCAAGATAGGAAGAGAAGACATCAAGCCCACACGGCAGTTCTGTAAGAGCTTCGATAGATTGAGTGAAGTATGCAACTTGCAATAGGCAGGCTACCATTTCAAAGGCTTGCACATGATATTTGTGAACACTAGAGTATTGGCATTGTGATGGCAAGCATTTGTAGTTTTGTGTCTCCACAAGAAATTACTAGACTGGTTGATTGAGTTTTTTGAAGATGCATATTTCCTCGCTGCCCATGCCCATAGGCTTACAATAATGCCTAGGGATTTCGATACACTTCGTAGATTGAGATACCGATATGACCAATTATTCGCACCTGTTTCTATTAGTGATCGTCGCATGCTGGATATCCGACGCACTCTCAATGTTGTTGGATCGTGGGGGCTAAGAGTATGCAAAGTCTAAATGTAGGGATCTTGTGTTTGTTATAGCCTTGACATTCCATGCCCCATCTCTATCTATATCACCCACCTTTATCTCGCAAAAGAGTCCACGTTAACGTATCGAGCTTGTGATGCATGTGGACTCAGCTCTAGTGGTGGTGAGCATTTCTTGCAAAAACGTTATGACATCACCTACACATTAGATCTTAGCACCATTAGGCTTGAGTAGTTCATGAGTTAGTGCTCTCGTCACTACAGTCCCTGCACTGTCGTGCTCTCCCTTTCCATGACTAGAGCCAAAGAAATTCCAAGTCATTTGTAACCTTGTGATGGCAGTGTACCTTGAAACAAAGTAGAAAAGCCTTTTTGCTTTGAATTGAGACGAAGCACCATCAGACCAAACCCAATGACGTTAATGCCCAATTATAATGTAGCATGAAACAATGTTGCACAAAATGGGTATCATGCTTCTTATCATGTAAGATAAAAAAGTGTATTGTTTTGACGTGGATGTCACTAGCAATGTGAAAGTATGTAATATGTACAAATGTGGACACTTGGCTTGAATACCAGTGCATTGACTGTATCTCATTTTGCTCCTTAAAAGAGTAATTCTGAGCAAGTCTACAACAGATATTACCAGATCTTCGAGAAAATTGGACAAGCATTCTTTGTATTGTTCAGCTTGCCACTTGTACACAAAATTATGTTTGATAAACTTTTCGAGCTGATTCCTTGTGTATTAACTCTTTCCTCTTCTTTGTCTTGCCATCATCAGTGGTTTCACATTCTATGTCCTGAAAGATCTACACACGGTGACAAGTCGACCAACATATGTAGATTCAGTTGGACAAAATGCTATGTTTCGAGGATCGCAGATAGTATAACTCTCCATCAGACACTTCAAAGCATGAAAAATTGTACCTTCAAATTCGGGACATAGGATTAACTCCCATGCGCTTGTGATCAGAGTACATTAGAGGAGACTTTGCTCCTAAGCTAGTATGATAGCAATGTTTAATCGAAAGCTGTCTTTTCCCTATCACTAGTGTTAGTTGTATACAGATATCATTCCACAACCGGTATCATATTGGTTTGGGACAGGTATGATACTGGTGAAAGTATGTTAAGCTTGTTTTTTCTATAGCCTAAGTATCTTACTAGTTTAACACCAATCTCTTACTGGTTTTACACCGATTTTCTTGGTTTTGTTTATTGCCGCCCTAAGTTGAAAACCATTTAGACCCATGCCCTGCCTTGTGAGGGAGGACGATTTCTTTTTATGTGCTAGATTTTCTAGTCCTAAACTTCCCCAAGTAGTCCAAGAGCTAAAGGTTGACTGACTGAAAATCTGACAGTCAGACATAATACACATAGACACATGATAAAAGAAGGAAACAACACACATACAAGGATGATAGAATCATAGAAGAGTAGAGAATTTGACATTTGTTTGTATGCCAGTTGAAAACATCTAAACTAGTATTTGGCATCATCATATAAAGCATTTGAATCTATACTGAAGGAATATGTAATGTATAAAAGCACACCAAATCAGCACGGGTTGTTGTTGTTACTTGAGATTGATCGAGAAGGTGTGTTGGATACTTAACATAAGATTTTCTACCAAGGCACTTGCGACATACATCCTTTTTGCTGGGTGAAACACGAGTATGGCTTAACCAAAAAGTGAAAACAAGCTCTTTCACCTCATCTCACTGATTATGCCTACTACATGGGCTTGCCAATGGCATGAAGATAATGGCAAAATACCATCAACAAAGGTTTGCAAACACTCTCTAGCTGCATAGAAATTACGTCTGTGTATGTTCAACTGCCTTGAAGCATCTGCAATATTAAGAGAGGATGTATTTGTGCTGGCGCCATTCATAAGAATCATTGGAATAAACCTTTTAAGAAATAGCTCCTCAGAGTTTCTAGACACTTTCATTGCTTCAAGTGTATTTCGTATGCCCTCTATTAGACTTGTCTAGTTCCATAGTGGAAAATTGCTAGAAATTTCCTTCATGGAGGGATGTTGGAGAACCTGAGATAATATATCAAACCTGGTCTTCTCGTCTAGACCCTTGGTCCGCTGATTAAAGTACTGAACAACGTCGTTGCGTATTTTATTTTTTGACGGTTCTGCTCGTTTACATCATGACTTGCATTGTGCTCATGTTCTTCTTGTAGCTTAGACTCCATCCTTGCACGTTGTTCTTGCTTCCTCTTTGCATTGACAGAAAACTTTACATATGACTCGCAACTGTCTACCCAGTCTAAACTTCTACATCTGCCTCTAAAAGCTTGGGAATCTATGATGGGTGAAAGGTCCATGCGTATATGTGTGTGTCGGTGAAACAACAGTAAGGGACCCGCAATAGGAGGAGAGAGAGAGAGAGAGAGAGAGAGAGAGAGAGAGAAAGAGAGAGAGAGGTAAACAACAAGGCGACAATGATGCAGGTTTAGGGTATAGAGGAGATGGAAAGAGATAGAGTGGATAAGTGAAAGAGAGAGAGAGAGAGAGAGAGAGAGAGAGAGAGAGAGAGAGATGTGGGAGAGGTGGTGAAATGAGTACACTACGAGCTGCTTGTAACTGTTTTTTTGTTTTAAGGCTTTTCAAACGTTCAAAATGTGGGAGAAAATGACTTTCTCAAATGTCTAAAAACCAGTTTAAAAGCTATGTCCAGGACATAGGTTTCAAGTCTAGCTTACCATGCATCCACCCTACTATATTATAAGTAGATATGTATGTATGTATGTATAGATAACTATTCATATGTATGTATGTATATATATGACTTGATATTTTTTGTGTTATAACAATGAAAGGAAGGTCTAGAAAGAACGCAAAAGCTATTGCTCTTGGAAGATACTGGATGATTGAACTACTTGAGTTGTGATACATTCATGTAGAAGAAGATGAGGATGTCAAAGGAAGAGTGGTTGGAGGAAGGACTATGCTAGGGAAGCGGAGCTGGAAGGGCCTCATCATCTCATAGTCCTCATGATCACCAGTATGGCAGTGCCAAAGGTATCCAGGACCGATGGTGGGATCAAAAGGGAAATCAGAGGATCCATCTTTGGAAGCAAATCGGAGGAGGAGGCGAGTAACATTGCCAGGCCAGGCGATAATGGTGTCCTTCCAGCCTTGGCCGTAGCCATTCTCAGGGACTCGAGGATAGTCAGTAAAGCAGCTTGCAGGATCGGGATAGGGCAAGTCAAAAGCGCAAGTTCCATTCTCGTAGCCTGTAACGGAGAAGGACTGCTGGTTGAGGATTTGAAATGAGACGAGGTGGATATGCATGTTATGGGCATCAAGGCTAAGGTTGATAAGCTCCCAGATCTCGGTGCTTCCGACGACGGGGAATTGGGTGACAGGATCAGACCAAGAACGATTGTCTAGTAAGAGATGATTTGGCTCACCATGCACGCCTTGGAAAGACCTCATAGTGAGGCTCCTTGTGAGGTTAACTGGAAGCTGAAGAGCCATGGGAGGCGGAGGAGGGAAAGGGATGTGTGTTTGCGAAGGAAACAAGCCATCTGTGGTGCCTTCTTTAAAGTCGACAATGAACTTCATCACATGGAACGTACCGTTTGTTGAGTAAGCAAGCTTGCCAACGGGGAAAGGAGCCGGAGCGGTGTTGATGACTAAGATTTCCGCTCCGTCTTCCAAAGAGGAGAAGTCGATTAAGACGTCTAATCTCTCACCGGGAGAGAAGAGAAGGCAGGTGAGGCGCCTGCTTTCGGGAAGTAAGCCGCCGTCGGTGCCGATTTGTAAGAAGGAGAGCGTGGGATTGCTCAAGGTGAGCTCCAAGAACCTGGCGTTGCAGCCGTTGAGGAGGTGGAAGCGGTACTGCTGCGGAAGCACGCGCAGGAAGGGGACCACTTTCCCATTCACAAGCATGGTATCGCCGTACTCGGCGCACCATTTGGTAGTGTTGCTCACGTTTACATAGAGAGGGAAATTGAGCGAGCCATTGGGAAAAAAGCGCCAGTCCCTTATGAGAAGTGGCATCCCCAAGGGCATTTGTTGTTGCTGCTTCTCACTAGTGCTTTTATATTTGATCATGGACTCTCTCAAGATGTAGAAGCCCATCAAACCGGCCATCAAGTTGAGGCGTGTAATGCCTTGAGTGTGGTCATGATACCAAAGCATGGATGGGCGTTGGGCATTGGCATACGTGTAGTCTCGTTTCTCGTAAGCTGGCCCTGTCTCGTTAAATGGAGTGTACCAAGCATCCGGATTGCCATCTGATGAGCTCTCCACCTCACCTCCATGCAAATGAGTCACCATAGGCACACCACCTCTACTTGGGTTTGCCCACGGTATCGCATTATCTGTTCCCAAGAAGTGGGATGCATCTGGAATGTGATTCTCCCACCTAACATACGCAGGAACCTCCACCTCCCCCTGCATATGTAGAACATTCAAGTCATTAAAAGTGTTGTAAATATGTCCTTACAAAAAATATCAAAACCTACAAACTAGACTTGTTAAAGTTAATAAATAGATTGTTCAAGTCATTAGAAGTGTTGTAAATATGTCCTTACAAAAAATTATTGAAAACTACAAAGTAGGTTTGTTAATAAATAGAAAAAACACCCTATTACAAGTATCTAGTTGTATGTTTTAAAAGCACGGATGATGAAGTGACAAGAGAAAATGCCTTTTTGGATGGTGAATTCAAACCACGTCCCTTCAAAAATTAGGTATCCGAGCATGCCACACTACTAGTTTATCCCCATTACATGTAGGTAATATTCTTGTAAAGGACATACCCATCTTCAATGGTTACAACAACCATAATGGTTCTTTCCTAGATTTCACAACAAGAAATAAAGAAACGCAAGTTTGTCATTAAGAGATATGTTAGTTGTGGCACACCAAAAAGGCCTACCTAAGTTGTGGTACATCAAAAATGTGTACCCTAGTAGCACTTATAATGTTTAGTTGTGGTACACCAAAATCATGTTCCTAGCTTAGTTGTGGTACACGAAAAACGCATACACTAATAGCACTTATAATCTTTTTAAGATCATGGGATTGTGGTATATTTCTTTAAGACCTAGTTGTGGCACACCAAAAGAGTGTATACTAGTAGCACTTTTAATCTTTTTGAGACCATGGGATCGTGGTATACTTCTTTAATGTGTGGTACATCAAAAGCAAATACATTAATGGCACTTTTAATCTTTTTAAGATCATGGGGTTGCCGTATATTTCTTAAACCTTCTTTTCTTTGGGAAGGTGGATTTGTGCACGTTGTGTGTGGATTTGTGCATGCTACACGACGGACAACCCACATTTCTAAAATGCTCTTATGAACATAGACAAGGTGCAACATTTTTGGAACATAGCTTTAACCATTTGACTAATGTTTCTTTGTTTATTAGGATCATACCATTTGTTTTGTTCATCTAGTTGTTAATGTTATACTTTTTACTAATAGGCTGCCAAAACATTTCTTTGTTTGGCAAGAACTAATTAACCACCCCATTTTCCATGGATGCTTTGGTTTTCGTGTGAATTTCAAAGGTTCCAAGATGTACACATATTTGCAAACAAAACAAGTTGTATCTTTTCACAATCTTCAAATAGCATGGTACTATATACGCTCTCTCTTCACACAAAATATGAATCTAGCTAAGCCATCCCTAATATGGAGGGTGATGATAGCATTAATGTGCTTGAGAACCGCCCCATGGGGTTGTGCACTCCTATGCGGCGGTAGTACCCTTACGAGCAGTCGGGCCTTGTTAGGTTGCCAAAGCTGTGAGGAGGAGAGTCGGTATGGATGGGCATGTCCTCATACAAGGGTGGTGAAGAAGAGTGTAGCCCACGCAAGAGGAGGGCGCGGGCAGTGCTCTTACTCTCTCTCTTTCTCGATCGCTCAATAGAGAAGATGAGCCCACCCTTGTCCCATCTCTCCATCCCTCCCTCTCTCTCATATTTTAGGTCTATGCCGAAAGCACCCTCTCTCATAGGTCTAGGTCTACGCTAGAAGGGGGGAGAAGCAGGAGGATGAGATCTATGCTGGAAGCGCTCTCGCGCTCTCTCTCTCTCTCTCTCTCTCTCTCACTGGTCTAGGTCTATGCTGTAGGTGAGAAGAAGGTGAGTAGGAGCAAGAATGGGGAGGAGGAGGCGAGGGAGAGTAGGAGCAAGGAGGGGGAGGAGCAAGAAGAAGGTGAGCAAGTGGAGAGAGCAACATTTTCTGTGTGCAAAGGTGAACGCACACGTTAATTGGATTTTAATGAACAATAATAAGTATGTGGAGCTCTGTGTGGTGACGACCAGACGATTTTTTTTAAAATAAAACAGCCAAGAATGTTAATTGGTGATAAACGGCGTGAATTACCAGCAAAGTAGGTCCTGGGTAGGTGGCTGTGGCCTGGCTTATTCCATATGCGTAGAGCGTGGTGTTGGGAAGATCGCGATGCAGCTTCTGCGGCAAAAGTGTGTTTTATTTTTTTTGTTAGTGTTTGATTAATAACGAGATCTGAAGCGAGTCGATTACATGTGAATGACTACCCGTGACAGATCAAAGTGATAATTAGAGTAATTCTGAGTAATCAAGCGTGTGATTATTGCCTGCGTGATTTTGAAGGCGCCCAAGGTAAGGTGGCGGGAAGGGGAGAGGTGAATGAGAGGTGGGAACGTGAGGGCGTCGACGAAGCTGGGCAAGGTTGGTGTGGGCGCTTCGCAGACGGAGAGATGAACAGCGCTTGCATAATTAGTGATTAACAAGGAGATTAAAATGGAACAGCAGGACGAAGATGATAATGTTGTTGTTGCCATGATAGCCAGTAACCTAGTGCGCCTACTTGGCGTGCTAATTACAAGTTTATACTACCTACAAGTTCACGTGATGCCCATGGCGTCAAACGTGCAATCGGCAGGCCGCACCAACATGATTTCGAACGTTTTCGAAGCCAGCAGCCTTCATAATTTCTCTCTAATAGTATTTTATTAAGTGGTCGGTTTTAGTTATAAAAAAAGTAACTACCTCAAGCTTCGTTTCACACAACCGAGTGTTCACATTTAACCGGGGATTTTGTCCTCACACTTCTTAAATCATAGAATGGCATGGAATGTCACTCTCTCTAGGTGGAGTCCACGCTCTCCAGATTCTTATGACAAGCAAATAGTCCTTATTTCTAGTGGGCAACTTGTGCTTTGCACGTCTTTTGAGACTCCAAATTTAAATTCTACTCAAACCTCTTCCTCCCTTTTTCGAACCTGTCACATGTAAGCTTTGTGAAACTCTTCCTTAAGATAATATAGAAATGTGCAACATGTCACTTCCATCATTAGTTCATATCTCTCTTTGCTTGGTGGGATTCACTTATAAAAAATGTGTATCTTTGGGATAAATTTATAAAAATGTACTTAAGGTTTTTTTAGATAGAAAAAATTATGAAAGTGTGATTAAATACTCAAGATTCACTGACAATGGATCTTACATACCCCATATATATGTGTTCTATAGAGTAAACTTCCTAAGTCTTTATGTGTATGTGTACAAAGTCAGATATGCAAGTGCAATATGCATTGATAAATGTGCTCTTTATTAAAACATAAATAAATAAAACAAAGCACAATGTTTTGGTGGTCAATGTGACTGTGTAATCAAATACTATCAAGGTGCATTATGCATTGATAAATGTGCTCTTTATTAAAACACAAATAAATAAAACAAGCACAATGTTTTGGTGGTCAATATGACTTTTAAGAGTGCTACATTTTTTAAAATATTAATGTGACTTTGTGATCAAATACAATCAAGTAGTTTAGATATATAAGTGTTTGTCTAATATATAAGACTTAAACACTAACCGCCACACACACTACTACACGATGCCTATGTTTCGACGTCGAAAATAACGTTAAAAAAACGTTGCTATAGATGTTGAAAAAACTGTCGCTATACATGTCACAATAAAAGTCAAAAATTTATTTATTTATTTTTTTCCTTGATTGTATCATTACCAATATTATATGTTTCTTTTTCACTTTTAGTATATTAAAATACTTGTAAAATTAAATGAAACTAATAAATACATTACCATCAAATCATAACATGTGAGATTATTTGCATATTTACAAAATAAAAGTTGATCATATCAACCCTCTCACCTTCAAAAAGATCCTTAGCTCCAAAAATATCTATTTCAAGGAAAATCCCTCCATCTTCAAATAGGTGGGAATAGACGATGCATCTATGTTGGCCTCTAAATCTTCTAGCTCTGGCTCTGGTTCCTCATTTGTTGCTCGCTCTTCATCAAGATCATCATCTACTGTGTCTGAAACATTTCCTGTGTCTGATTGTTCGATCTCTATACCTTCGTCTAGCCCTTGCTCTTGCTGTACTTCGACATGTAGTGGAACTTGATCTTGCTGGCCCACACCAATCTCTGCTTCATCTCTGTCTATTTCCATATTTTCATATATTTATTTATTACGTGCTACCACTTGGATTAAAAACCACCATCTTAGACCTCTTGGGTCCTCCTTAAGATTATTTGCTCACAATGCTCTGGTAGTACAAATGCGTCTTTTTAGTATGTTCATATCTTTGTGGAGTCCACTTGAGCTAATCCGGATTTATCTCTTCGTATGGTTGCATGTGCTCCTGTTGTAACTACCTTAAACCACTTAACATCAAAGATAAACATATGAAACTTTCTAAAGCCAACCTTGATGATATCTTGGATGGTTCCAAAGTAATCGAGCATGTTCACATCCGTATTTGAATCTTTTGTAGTAGTCCGGCTTTGAAATTTGCTTTAACACCACAATCGAACGTTGTTCTCTTCTTATTGATCCGCTCCACTCAAAAATGGTGTCCATGTGACCACAGCGCTACAAATTTTTGATACTAAAAGAAAATAACACATCGTTAGATTATGGAGAAGTTATAAACAATATTTAGAAAACATGTGAACATATCGAGGCTTAGAATGAATTAAATCACCTACACGATAGTCACAACCGTATGCAAGCTCCTCTTCCTCATCCGTATAACTTCATCATCACGAAGTTTTGCTTTGTAAGGTTTGTTGGAGCCATCTACTTGATGGAATGTCTAGAAGAATAGCAAGCAATGAAGGGTATGGTTGGCGAGGCATAGTCCGACTCCTTTGAAAAGCTTGACGAGCTCGACTCCTTTTGTTCTTGGCCTCTCCATACCGCTCGATCCACTTTTGCATACTCTTTGAGTTTAAGATGCAAAATTTATTGATCTTATCTCATAAGGCCACATCCATGCTTCTCTTAATCCCTTGTCATTGTGGCTGTTCTCCAACTACCCTATCATCCTCTTCCGTTGACCACAGTTTAGGCATTTCAGGGTCTACGGTACTAAGAAACTCTGTGATGTACACACGAGGGATTCTTGCACAAGACATCCCATTGCCATACTTCCCTCTAGGCGATCTCTTTCATGAACAAACCCTTTTAGCGTCTTCATGAACCTCTCCAAAAAGAACATCCAACGTGAATGGACAACCCTTGCCACCACAACCACCTCATCCACAACATGAACTTGCATTTGTATGGTTAAGATGTTGGTTGGGAGAAACTTCTCCACTAATGTAATTGCTTTTATGGCATTTAAAGCGGGCTACTTCCAAAGTGTCTTTTCTTATCTCCTTCAATGAAATCCAACAGACCACAATGCCAATCTTGTATAGTGTATCCCTTATGTTGTCAACGGGAGGCAACCTTTTATGGCCACATGCCAGACAAATTGCAAGAACTTGTGCCAATTATGTGATTTTAAGCCGGAGAGCTCGTTATCCTTTGTAAACGCCCCCTTTAGGAGGCAGTGCATACATCCAGTCGGAGTACGAAACTCCAAAATGCACTTCTTAACTTGAGCTTTATCTTCTTTTGTCGATACCCAAGGAGCTTTAGGTAACTTACCATCACTTCTTAACTTGAGCTTTATCTTCTTTTGTCGATACCCAAGGAGCTTTAGGTAACTTACCATCACTTCTTAACTTGAGCTTTATCTTCTTTTGTCGATACCCAAGGAGCTTTAGGTAATAGCAACTTACCATCACTTCTGGTTTAGGGCCATAAGTGTTGCATATGATCACTTATTTGTAAATCCTCCCTTTGGTCCTTGCTCTCTATGACCCCATTAATAGTCTTCCAAAGCATTACGGCTATATTTTTAAAAATATACATAGGGTCAAGCAAATGGTTAATTAGAAGACCTTCCCAATATGGTAGTCGATAGAATATGGACAGCCGCTTCATTCCAGGGGAGTGGAGACCCTTTATTGTCCTCCCATGCTCTTTTTCAATTGCTTGCCTCCTTTAGTGTAGGAGGAGGTCGACCCAAATAGCCCTCACGTAGCTCATGGTCCTCTGGTAGATACTTATTGTGACCCTCATACACCATCTTTCTCAAGCCTCTTGAATGACAAGAATCTAGTTTAGGTCCACACAAAGGGCACGTATTGTATCCAGAGATTGATAGTCCTGTATTAAAACAAATAATATTACACAACCATCCACATATATATTAATATCTATTACATAATAACAAAACCATCCACATATATATCAATATTACACATCCATCCACATATATATCAATATCTATTACATAATAACAAAATAGCTTACCACTGCATTCTCCATAGCCTGGCCAGTCATGCATAGTCCACATTAGTATTCCTGAGAACTCCCTTTGTCCAAACCTCTTTGACATGTCATGAACATTAATTCCTTCCCACAAACTTTGTAGCTCCTCTATTAACGAGGCTAAGTACACATCCATGTTGGCCACCTTGTACTTCCTAGGGACTATTAATGAGAGAAAAAGATGTCCCTTCTTTATTGTTGCTAATCACGGTGGAAGATTGGAGTTCACAAGACAAACTGGCCATGTGCTCCATGTTGAACTTTTAAGACCAAATGGGTTCACACCATCTATAGCTAGCCCGAGGCGAATATTACGAGGTTCCTCATTAAAGCCTGGCCACTTCTCTTCAATGTGTCTCCATGTAGGGCAATGAGCGGGGCATACACATAACATTGTCCATGGATCTAGTGGTTCAATGCCAAGACATCATAGACACCATGGATTTACACTTGAACATGGTTTGAATTCGTGGAATGATAGGGAAATGCCTGAGTACTTTTGCAGGAACCCTTTCTCCTTGGACATCTTTCCTATATCCGGATTCTCCACATTGTGGACATTGCACAATGCTTGCACAATCTCCACACTGTGGACATTGTGCAATGCTTTCATGCTCGTGTTGATAAAGAACACAATCATTTGGACAAGCGTGGTAGGAATTGTAGTCCATACCAATGGATTGTAGGATGGATTCTGCACATGTACGGTCCGCAGGCATCTCGTTGCCTTTTGGCAATATTTGATCTCTCAATGACTTGTCAAATTCACAAACAATGATTTAAAAAAGGTAAAAGAAAGAGATTAAAAATGGAAAGGGTGATAAGTACTTATGCAAAAAGTTTTGATACGCTAGTATCGGACTATCCAAATATTGATTACAAGTTTAGCATTGCGAGGCCTGTATGCAAAACAGATATACGTGCACCATGATATAGAGGCGTACGAGCCAGCCTACGCAACTCTTGCTCTTCTCTTGAGGTCTGCTCTGTACGTCGATGGACACCACCATCTCGTGCGGTGTTTCTTACTCGATATCCCCTGTGTCACATGTAGGGCGTCTATCATGTCATCCATGTGTTGCTCCAAATACGTCAGAGAGTCCACCATAGTTTCTTCTTCACCATGAGGTTGATTAGTACTTTCTTGTGTCGTTATCCATCTAGTACTTTGCTCGGGTTGAAGGTCCAAGTAATCGATCTGTTGCTCATTTTGAGGACACACATTCGCAACACCAAGTAATGCATTTAGATGCTCAACTGATTTGGTACTTACACTGATTGCAAGGGCACAAGCATTTCTCCTTTACGTTCGGGTGTCCCCCCATGTTTGTAGTATTCACACCATTCATGATTGTAAATTTGTGTTTTTTGGGAGATGACGAATGGCCCTTTATATATGAGGCCATAGTTTAGTCGGCCAAAGTTAAATTCTAATGGGAAATGTATCGGGGTAGAAAATTTCAAAGATTGTATACACTTTTACAATATGATCGTCATCGGAACATACGTCGGAGATAACGTCAAAAAAACCGTTCAGTAATATCGTCGGTAATATTCTAGATACATATTTGGACGCATATACCGACGATCTCTCCGACACTTTTAACGACTAAATCTTTGACGCCTATTCCAACATTGGAAAAATAACAAAGCCAAAACGCAAACTCTGTTTTTGTCATTTTTGGCTTCCTCTCTTCCTTGATTGGTGACTAAATCTTGCTTCTTCCTAGTTTGCATGTCCTCTCTCTCTCTCTCTCTCTCTCTCTCTCTCTCTCTCTCTCTCTCTCTCTCTCTCTCTCCTACATCCCTACACTCTCCTACTTTAACATCTTGCTTTCTTCCTAATTTAAATGTTCTAATCTCTTTTTTTTGGGGTTTTTTTGGGGGTTTTTTCAACCCCCTTCCCCCCCGGTGAGCTTATCTTGCTTCCTTCCTAATTTGCATGTCCTCTCTCTCTCTCTCTCTCTCTCTCTCTCTCTCTCTCTCTCTCTCTCTCTCTCTCTCTCTCCCCTACATCCTTACACCACTCTCCTACTCTAGCATCTTGCTTCCTTCCTAAATTTTACCAAATTAAATATTCTAATCTTTATTATTATTATTATTATTATTTTTGCAGGTTTTTTCAACCCCCTTCCCCCCAGTGAGCTTTTGGTTTTCCTCTCTCTCTCTCTCTCTCTCTCTCTCTCTCTCTCTCTCTCTCTCTCTCTCTCTCTCTCTCTACTGCATCTCTGCACTCATCTCTGCACTCTCCTATGTTTCCATCTTTCTTGCTTTTATGTTTTCTTATTTTTACAGGTTTTTATTGTGTTCTAATTTTTATTTTTTGGATTTTTTTGCTGTAGGTTGTATATCACTACTATCTATCCCCAATCTCTCAGAGGTAAGCCCCTTTTTTCTCTCCTTAATATCTTCATGTTATTTTGATTTTGTGCTTTTAAAATGAAGTTAATTAGTGTGTTGATTAGTCCTAATCATAACTTGCATATCCACCATATCCATACACATGCAAATGGAGGACCATACATATAGCCTGGAAATCACCCCTCGCATAACCCCCTAACCAACTGTCCCACCTACTCCACGCGTCATGCGCCTTAACCAATTTCGGGCTTTCATTGCACAAGCCACCCCCGAGCAAGCAGCCATGGCTAGAGCCTATTTTAGCCATGGGGTGGTGAGCCGAGTGTAGTCCCATCATCAACCACCACCACCGTCACACCTACACCCATACCATCCCCTACTCAAACCCCCCACCCTCAGGCCGTTCCTCCAACTGCAGTCACAGTACACGTCGTAGGGGTAGTGGCGGTTGTTGTGGCGGTGGTAGTGCCATAGATGCATTTACCCCTCCACGAGAGCGTCCACCTATACTGAATGTGGCCGACACCCCCATCTCCTCGCATCGATCTAGTCAACGTTTTGGTAGTAGTCCTCTCCCTAATGCAGATTAGCATCTTTACACGGTGTGGGAAGGGAAGGTGGTACTTGATGATGTTAGTCTCAGGAGCTGTGTAGTCCTGTGAGGGAACTATGCAAAATAGCTGATTGGAGACCTTTTAGCTAGCATAGCTTTAGTATTGTATAGATCTTTTTGGTTTTGAAATTGTACAAATCTTTCTTGCACCTCTTGTGGGCATATATAGGTCGCTCGCATATGCGGTTATGTTCTTGTATATCTGGACACATATAAGCATACATATCATACAATTGGTATCAATGTCTCGTTGTCGTTTGACACCAAGTAATGCATTTAGATGCTCAACTTGATTTTGTACATCTTTGTTTGTGGTGATTTTTTGTTCAAATCTTTAGCAAATGGTGTATTCAAGTGTATCCAGGTATACAATTATACCTGTTAGATCTATTATTAAAAAAAAAACCTTCATCTGTCGGTATCAACGTCGATAATTCCCTACGTCCGTCGAAAAAAGCGTCGGTAATATACTGCGTCCGTCGGGTAAAAGCGTCGAAATAACTGTGGGAATAAACTATTTTTGGGATAGAAGTAGGTAACTTATTTCGATAGAGATACCGGCATTGGTATAGATGCATGTTCTGACGTATGTACCGACTTTTATAAAGACGCGTGTTTCGATGTTTTTATCGACGTTTTTCAACGCAAGTATAGACGCTCGTGGGTTTTAAAGTATAAGTGTTTTACGTCGGTAAAAGTGTCAGTAATATATTGTCCTGTAGTAATGAAAATAGAAATGTACGTAGGTAACCTCACAAGGAACTTCCACTCAACCTCTCTACAAAAGAAAAATGGTACTGTGTGGAAAGACCTTGAACTTTCCTATTAATTGACGTCCCATTTTCCATTCCACACCATAAAAATGTATGTAGCTAATCTCACAAGGAACTTCTACTCAACCTCTCCAAAAGAAAGATGGTACTATGTGGAAAGAGCTTGAAATTTCCTATTAATTGACATTCCATTTTCCCTTCACATGAACCTCAATTAGGGTAACTTCAAAGTTAAAGAAAAAAAGAACAAGAAAAAGAAAATATGTACAAAATGGCTCGGGCATGAGAGTCCCAATGTGCAGTCAAACTTACATAAATGTTCTCATCACTACCAAAAGACACCCCAAAATATTTACAGTGAATAGGTTTCATACGAATATCTTTTAAAAAAATACCTAAGAAGAGTTATATATGACTAAAAAATATAAATCTTCCAGTAAGGAAATAGATAAACCGTAAAATATGTACTTACAGAGAAAAGAGTTGGGTTCTCTCTTGAATTTGAAAAGAGGAAACAATTTTCCTACACAAAGAAGAAAAGGAATAAGAATAACATTAGCAAAAATTCAGGCTCTAAATGGGCCCTTTAAAGGCTTTCTCTCTCCTTCTGGAATCTAGGAAAAGTGTAAAAATAATATTATTATATTGTGTTTCTTTCCCTTCTTTTCAAGTCTAAATTCACCTTTTTCCATATTTTTTAAAGAGATTCAATGCTTATTTTATTCTATTGTGCTTAAATTCTACGTAACTTTAACCACTGTGAGTGAAAATTCATAAATGTGAAAAGCTAGTACTCTATAAAGTAAGAAAACAAGTATGAAATATTTTTGAGATATATAACTATGTAACTATATTTCTAACATAAGTACAACATGGAATTAGAAGATATTGATTGGAAATAGTGGCATTTTTTAACATTAGGAAAAATTCGGGCTCGAAATGGATCCTTTAAGGGTTTCTCTCTCTTCCTGGAATCCCGAAAAAGTGCAAAAATATTATTATTATGTTGGGTTTATCTCTCTTCTTTTTAAATCTAAATTTGCTTTTTTCATATTTTCTAAAGAGATTGAATGCTAATTTTATTCTAATGTGCTTAAATTCTACGTAACGTCAACCACTGTGAATGAAAATTTATAAATGTGAAAACCTAATACTGTATATAGTAAGAAAACAAGTACGAGAATATTTTTGATATATAAAACTATGCAACTATATTTTTGACATAAGTACAACATGGAATTAGAAGATGTTGATTGGAAATAGTGGAATTTTTTAAAAGAACTCGAATATATCTTGAAGCAAACTTAGTATTTTAAAAAGTTATTTTTTCAACGCAATTAAACACGCTTAAGTTCTATTCTAGTGCATTTTCATGAAGTTATGGTGGTTGTCATTGGGTGAGTTTTCCTCATTCAATAGGCACTCTTCTCTATTTGAATTTCCCTCCATTCAAATCTTCAATATTTGCTAAGTGAAGTCTCTAAGCTTTCACTTGAATCTCCTCTTTTCTCACATACTATTTATTCATGGACAACAATGAAGAGAGATTTGACTTTCTGGTGCCTTCAAGTGGAACCAAAAAGTCCTATTTGCCTTCATTGATTTTCTATACCTGATTATTTTACTACCAGGAAGTGTTATTGCATCAAGATTACCACAATTCCCACAATTTGGACGTTGAGCATCCAAATTGCCTCAATTTTGATGCAAAACTTCCATATGCATGTTTGAAGTGCTGATGTAGGCCAAAATTGTACCCACTTGATATAGCCTCTAAAGGCATGTGGTTTTACGAAAGCGGCTGACTACCACAACCACACTAACAGCTGCATATCAAAAACCATATGAGACATACTATAAACAGCCTTTCGGGCCAGAGTGTATGTGTAGGAGTATGCTCATGGGAAAGGAAAGAGTTCCTTTTTGGGTGTTGGGACACCACTCGTTACCTACAAAGGGCACTCGTGGTGGGTAATAAACACACACAATTTAGTGAAAATAGACTCTCTCTCACCTTCGAGAGAGGTGTGCGCATATGTCGAGTGCTTAATAGGTGGGCTCGTGGGTAATAAACACACACAATTTAGTGAAAAAAAGACTCTGGTGCCTTCAAGAGAGGTGTGCGTACAGGTGGGGCGCTTAACAGGTGGGGACCATGGTGGCCCACAACACGTGCCCGGGGTTGTCCGATGAGTGCCATAATTTTTGTAGGTAAAAACATCCGAGGTTACCTTGGGACTCTAAGGGAATGATCCGTCCTCTAATTGGCCACCCAAATAGGTGCTAAATTTGGTCGGAAGTTGCTGATTTTAAAACTTTTTAGAGCTTAATTAAAGCTATTGCAGTTGCCCATTTTGACCCTGACAAAATCCCAGCCCACGGAAATCCATGGCGAAGATTCCAAATTTGAATGGTGCCGTGCCCCCGCCGCAGCCCCCCCCGCGCGGTGCCATGCCGTCACGCCCCCGTAGCCCCCCCGCCCCCGCGGCACCGTGCCGTCGCGCCCCGCAGCCCCCCCTCCGGGGCCCTACCGTCACGCCCCCGCAACCCCCCCCAAACTAGCTTATTTTAAAAACACTCCAAAAATAGTAATTTTTTGTGAGGAAAACAAGAGAGAGGTAAACTTATACTGGCGTTTTGTATAACAATTTGGATGTTCAACATCCAAATCACCACAATTTGGATGCCGAACATCCAAATTGCCTCAATTTGGATGCAAAACATCCATATGCATATTTAAAGTGCTAATTTAGGACAAAAGTGTACCCACTTGATATAGCCTCTAAAGGCATGCGCTTTTAGGGAAGCGGCCTGTAAATGACTATCAACAACATTGAGAGCTGCATGTCAAAAACCATGTAGGCCATACATCCCTTCAGGTTGAGGGGTACGTGTAGGGGTGTGTCCCCTCGGACCCCTCCTGGGGGATGTGCTGCTCGCATCCCCTGCTAATGTGTCCTATCGAGCAGATCATTATTGTTCCAATTGTGCGCCATGACAGACCCAAAAATTTCAACCCATGTGCAATAGATAACTCACCACACATCTCACTAGATTATAACAATTTGGATGTGAGACATCCAAAGTACACCAAGATAAATGTAAAAAAAGCACCAAAATTGTAACAACATGCCTAGGATGTTGTTCAATATTTAAGCTATAAATAAAAATGTAAACATATATATTTAAATATCCAAATTAAAATAAAATGGATGCTAAACATCTAAATTAAATTAAAATGGATGTTGGACATCCAAATTGAAACATAATAGATGTTGAACATCCATTTTTATTCAATTTCGAAAAGTTGTCTACTTTTTCAAGTAACAATTTGTAAAAAAATCTCAACTTTTTACTTTATTTGTAATTTTGTATCATGTCAAATTTGTATAGAGTGCCCAAAGTTTTGTCATTTTTTCGGCATGCTTTACTCACGAGTACAATGTTTTCAAAAAAAGCCTTAAAAATGTCTTTTTTGAAAGGAAACTTTAAAAGATGCCAAATGTTGCTTTTTTTGAGGTAATTTTACCTATTTTACTTGCAAACGTATTAATTATGTTTAGAATGAGAAACAATGCAAAATTTTATCTTTAGTCTCCCCATCGTTGGTAGTAATGTGTAGGCTAGAATTCCTTGATTTGCAAAGTAGGGACCATGACCCTCAAAAAAATGTTGGAATAAAAATGGCAACAACATATGCACATTGGTTATTTTCAATAAGAATCACTAAACAACATAGGAACACACAAAATTAGGGATCTTACTATATAATGTGTTATGCTACTTGATGTCCATGCTTCCACCATTTACCTGTAAAACGTAGTCATAGCTTGTTTAAAGTCGTTGTTGGCATCTTCTTCATTGAATGCCATTTTCTGTAGAAGCTTAGAAACCTTATCAAAGGCAATCCATACATTAGCCTTTGCAATTCTAGTCTCGCCATTATTACTATGATCTGGGACAACCATGTGTAACTTCCTCCATGCCTCATACTTCCATGATTGAAGAATTAATAAATGTCCATGGTTCTTTGGTGGTGACAAAAATTTTCTAGCCTTACCTCCACCAATACTTGGTTTGCATGGAAGATTTCCACTTGCACCTCACCTCTTCTCATCTTTCTTGATTTCCACTTTCCCTTTGTGTAGACCCACACATGAAAGAACCTCCTCCACTCTCTTACACACTTCTTGGGCCATGGATGTCAGTTACATCTTATATGTAAAACATATATATTCATAAACTATTTTTTTCACAATTCTACAGATAGCATGTAGTGTACAATGATGGACTCATGTTAAAGAAATGTCAAGTATAGGGTCCCACTTTTGGATCCACTGTAACCACTGTTATGCCATCCCATATGAACTGATCACGAGTCGGTGCATCATCCTTCCCAGTATTCATATTCCATGCCTTTTTTCCATTCTTACCCTTTTTCCTTGAGCGCGTGCAATACAAGCAAGCAAACTCTGCATTTGTAGCATTTGAGACACCAAACATGCACTTTAGTGTCTTTAGATCATGTGCAAGATGCCATTCCACTGAGTAGTCTCCAAATCCGTTCACATGTATAATTTCACCTACTTTTTAACGTTGAACCATAGTAGCAATCTCTGTTAGTTTGAAAAACATCTTTAGGATCTCATGGTCTTCTTTTGGAACCTCAAATGCTGCGAGCCACCAAATTTCATTTTCAAATTGAACACTGAAGTACTAAGGATCACTTGGCTTTATGGAAGGATCCAATGCCTTGTTCATCATCAATGTTAAACTTACTCTTTCTATCTTTTGATTCTTCACAATTTCACTCTCATCAATTTTTAGTACAAATTTCAGTGTGCCAACACATTATTGAACAGACAAACATAGAACTTCACCATTGTAGCTTGCAATTTGCACACATCCAAGGCATAATTGTTGTTTGGTTTCATGTCGAAGGTCACTTCTTTAGCATAATACGTGAATACATGATGCGAGTGAACTATGTGTTTAGGCTCCCCAATGAGTTCAAGGACATTATTATTCAATTGTTGCCTTGCTTTTCTGACACTAAAAGGGCATGACAGTGGAGTTACCCTTTTGTTTTGCAACACGGACTTAAAACCTGCAGATCCATTTGTTTGTAGATCATTGCATAGGATTCTCTACTTAAACCAACTTTGTCACAAATACCTTGAGCTTCAGTTGTAATAAATGCATTTTTCACATCTTGTAATCGTGCATGCACGAGATCATCACATTATTCTGAACTTTGAATGAGAAAGTGTAGACTTCACCACTATCTTTACAAGACTTGTGAGAGTGCTCATTGTCTTGTTTAGGGTTCTTCAGCTTATCAGTCTTGGCATGTATACGGCGTTTGTAATTTTCACTATTTTTTAACAATACAGTAAGTGGTCTTTTACTCATTCACCTGCATCCATAGAGGTGGACGAACTGTCTTCTCTAATGGGCGGTAGCATGATAAGATGGTTGCTTTCGCAACAGTTTGGCAAGAAGTGGGACATTTTTTAGCCTCCTGAATCTGTGTCTGAGGTATCTCAGGTGAGTTTGAAATGACCAATTAGCTGCTGCGCTACATCTCGATCGAGATATGTGTCGCCCACGTAGGTTCGATAAAACTAGCCATGTGATATCTCGAGCGAGATACATGGCAACATGACCGGGAAATCTAGTCATCATCCCAACGTATCTCGGTCAAGATAGCTAAACATGCTGACTAGATTGCCCAGTCACAATGGCATGCCAACGCAGCATGTATATTTATATCTTGGGCGAGATATGAAAATCGATAAAAGGTTTCTCGGGCAAGATAATTATATATTTATCATATCTCGAGCGAGATACATAAATAGAATTAATTATATACTTATCGTTTCTCAGGCGAGATACGTAAATAGAATTAATTATATATTTATCATATCTTGGGTGAGATACGTCAATCGATTTAATTATATATTTATCGTATCTCGGGCGAGAAACGTAAATCGAATTAATTATATATTTATCGTATATCAAGCAAGACACGTAAATCGAATTAATTATATATTTATCTTATCTCGGGAGAGATAAGTGAAGCGAGTCAATATTTTTTATATTTATGATATCTCGGGCGAGATACAAAAAGCGAATGGTCTGTGCCACGTATCTCGCCCGAGATATGTGCACCCTAAAAATGCCCAAACTTTTCTCCCTTTTTATTATCTGCCGTCCTTTTCTCTGTTTTTTTGGAGCTTTTCAACTAGCACCTGTCACCATCGTTGGAGCACTTGTCACCATCTGTCACTGTCTCGTTGTACTCGCCTGAGTTGCCCCCCCACATCTCTATCATCGGACCCAAAGTTTTGCCCAGGTAAGCATCCTAGTTTATTGAGTAATTATTTTTTAAAGCTTTGAGCAATTCAAACACCTTAATTAATGTAAATTGATTATTACAAAGCATAATTAACAAAAATCACCGTGCATTCGTTTATGGGTGGTTTTGCATTCGTTTATACGCGAGAAAACTATAATTAACGAAAGCTCTGCATTTGAAACCAGAGTCTGCCCCACCACCACCAATAATCAACCTCACCATTATAAGCAATTTAATTAAATGATCAAAATAGGGTCTATACTAGTAATTAATAAAACCATTAAGTAGTTTAATTAAATGATCAAAACATAGAAGCTCCTCAGATTTTGGTAGTTATGGATGTAAAACCATGTCTCAAAACCCATCCAAACCCATTTAGTAGGTTATTGCATGAAGCCTCTATGCATAAGGTCTTAATGCATGAAGCCTCTATGCATAAGGTCTTAATGCATGAAGCCCTATGAAACATGAAGCCTTTATGCATAGAGGCTTTATGATTAAGCCTCAAATCTTTATCCATAGAGGCTTTATGATTAAGCCTCAAATCTTTATCCATAGAGGCCTTATGCATAAAGGCCTTATGCATGAAGGCTTAAGCATAAGGCCTATATGTATAAAGACTTAATCATAGGGCTTTATAGGGGCTTTATGCTTAAGCCCCACAGGCTTTATGCGTAGAGGCTTTATGCTTAAGGCTTATGGATAGAGGCTTCAGTGCATAAGGCCTTATGTATAAAGGCTTAAAGCATAAGGCCTTATGTTCACCACGTCTCCCACATGCCATAATTCTACTATCCCCCTATGCTTGGGGGTGAGCCTGAATGGCTTTATGGTTGGGCGATGACCTAGATGCCTCAGTCTTTGTGTGTTTTCACCATCTTTATTTAATTAGTTAATGATGAAAACAACATTTCGGGGACATATTATGCTCCTCTAAGCTAGTATTCTCATCATTAATAAAACAAAGTGTCCAACCAACCACTCACACCCCTTGGAACATATGCATGTATCACCGACCTTGCATCCTATCATTGCTCCTAAAGCAACGAGGTTCTTTTGTCCATCATTAACAAAAGACCCTCTTGCCCCACGTAGACTACAATGTCTTGCAACAACATTTCTAAAATTGGTTCAAGCCTGTAACATACTAGACCCCAAGCGGCCTATTTGACCTTTAAGGCACATAAAAGAGCCCATAGAGACCCTAAACAATGCCTATGTAGCAAGTAGTCATCTCACTTTGGTGATACAAAAGTATTGAGAATGAGAGAGAGAGAGAGAGAGAGAGAGAGAGAGAGAGAGAGAGAGAGAGAGAGAGAGAGAGAGAGAGAGAGAGAGAGAGAGAGAGAAAGATGACCTTTCGGTTACGTAGCATTGTGCAGTTTTTATCATGGCTTGTGAGTCACGTCCAGAGACCATCCCCGAGATGGTCGCACTCTTAGAGGCTTCATGCACTCAGCTTCGGATAGAGAGATCCACATCCCTCCACCATGCATCTTGTTGCATCGTTGGAGGGCATGTGGAGACTCTACGTTCCCTTGACAACGTAGAGTCTTTGACATGGCTAGAGACAAAGTAGGGTAGACGAGTACGGCGTGGATTTTCTCATCGAGAGAGGTATCCCAACCGCCCTCTATCAGAGAGAGGACATTACAATTGTTCATTCGTGAGGATGGGCCAGTCGCAACTATAGGGCCGCTTAAGGTAGCTTGGTGCACCCATGTAGCTATGGTAGCCCACATTCTACCATGATATGTGGTGTATTATGGTGCATTGCCCCATCATCATGATATTTTGATCTATGTTGCACAACAGTTATATGCAGAGTTTGTGTTGGGACTCGAGGTAGGTTATCATGATCGTTAACCTAGTGCTAGGGTGGCCATGGTGTGGGCTAGCTTCAGGACTAGGACAGGAGGCCTGGTGACCAGGCTAGGCATCTCCCACCTGTACTTGGGACACCTGGATTGGAGATGCTACCATTTTCCCACAGTGCATAAGCTAGGTGTGCAGATCGATCACCAATTTAATTACGCTACAGAGTCTAATCGACATGCCATGGCTCTCTTATCGTAGCGCCGACCACTAGCACGGTATTCTCCCAAACCCTTCTAGAGTAATTCATTTGCGATGTGTATTTATACGTTGATAAGCTATCCACCTATATGTTATCTTGTTTATGCAGGGCCCTGCATAGTTTCACACCCACGCTTCTACTTTAATCCAAGCCGAGGAGAGAGTTGGGACATCATCACCTTTACCAGCACCCCCTAGCCATGTGAGAACATTGTTTAAATTATTTTCCCATTACTCAAGTATTATTTCTTGTATTTATCTTAATATTGATCACTTTCACTTTTTAGGATACCGAGCTAGTTGAGCTTTGTCAAACAGGTGTCATAGCTCACTCTGAAGTTACAGGAGTCACATCAGGAGATTGAGCGCCAGAGACAGTTAGTTCGGGAGGGGACGTCGAGAGACGGATCGCATACTACCACGTGGAGCACTACATGGGAGTGGACAAGACTTGGCAAAGATGTAGCTTGCCATCATGTGATGCCAAGCATTGTTATCTATCCCCTTTCGCCAAACTCTTTGGTTGTTGCGAGACCACGTGCGGACACCGGCACTGCAATTTGTGTAATTTGCCTCAGCGAGTTTAACACTTGGGGGTGGTACACATTATGGTGCCACCAGTAGTTTCATCTTTACTACCTTGTTCGCTCATTAGAGATGACTTCTAGGTGTCCATGACTTGTCGGTGTAGTGTGGAGTTTGGCTTATATCGCCTTTGGGGGATAGGCAACTTATACCCACAGGGTCGGCACAATGACTGTGGATCTTGTCTCATAGAGGCCCATCGGTAGCACTAATCATCGACATGCTATCCTAGACATCATGGCAGATGATGGATATGTTGCTAAGGATTTTGAGAGGGATTTATCACCAGAAAAGGAGGAGTCATAGAGAGTACGATGGGCCCGCATCGATGAGTTCATCTTACAGGCTCGGCATGTTGCTTTACGCACCCCAGTTGAAGTAGGGAGTTTGGTGGACTGGGGTCTCGATGCACGTATTAGGTCGATGGAGTAGTATACACGTGGCCATTTTGCTGCTTTCGCGTCGTGCATGTACGCTGACAGCCACTTATGGGAGATGAGACATGAGCATAGAGGCTAAGTGATTGATGAGGAAGTTAGTTATGCTGCTGTTGCTACTCGTGGTGAGTCCTCAGCCATGGCAGAGAAGCGTCTTACCCAGAGGACCATTGCAGAGCGGGTTGTATACAGGAGCCGAGGAGAAGGCAGTGGCGGGCACGTCATTGTGGAGCTTATCAAGTCCTCTTAGATGAGGGTTAGACATCATGTACATGTATATCACATCATGCTTTGTATCGACCAGCCTACATGCCATTTGTATTTATGACCTCATGTTTCTATGTATGACATCCACGAGTTGTATCCCATTTTGATTTATATATTGAGCTATGTCTTTTTTTATTTTGTATTTCTATGAAGTTTTATGTATTGGACTATGTCTTGTGATTTTTAATTTCTATAAAGTTTGTACATGTAAGGTGCCATGCTATTTTTTGCATAGGGGGACCCTTTGGGCACTATGTCAAAAAATAGTGGATTGCAACGCAACGTCCTACCCATCCGACGTCCGATGGTGATGAAACTTTGTGAGTGGTGGGGTAGAAGCCCCATAGACTTGCTTGCAAAGTTTCACAACCATTGGACATCGTATGATAATGATACCCCACCCAAACTTGTTATTTTTTGCATAGGGGACCCTTTGCGCACTATGTCAAAAAGAAGTGGATGGCAACACACCGTCCCGTCCATCCGGCGTCTGATGGTGATGAAACTTTGCAGGGTGGTTTTGCAAGATAAGGGGTTCCACTTTTGACAGTTGGGCACCCTGAAGGTAGCTTGAAAACATGCATCTTTTCCAACTTAAAGGTCCAATCTCTTGTAGTTATGTTTGGAATTTAGTGGCATGCTGTTTGGGGCACATTATACATATAGTGAGTGTTCAAATGGCACCCCCTGATCGGAAATCCAATTTATTATAGTGATTGTTTCATTGCACGAAAGTTTTGGCATTTGCATTTTTCACTTTTCTTTACTGCAGTCACACATACAATGCTTATTACTTTTGCATCCCAAGTCTAATGATCATCCCAATTCGTACATGAATGTAACACATTGCATAGAGCTTAACTTGATTTATTGAGATTTTTTGGCTATTTAACTATTTTTTATAAATATGTTTTCGATGCTTTTTATTGTAAAGAAATATGTGATTTTCTATTCAAGATCTTGGCAAATGTGAAGCTCGTCATTGAAGATCCAACGGTGAGAATTTAGAAAAATATGTATAAAATGTGGCCATATTGTCAAATTGCAATTTTAACGGATGGATTTCTTTTGATTTTTTGTAGAAAATTCTTTAGTCTCTTAGAGGTCTTGTAAATGTTTAATAATTTAATTATATAAATTTAATACAACCCTCATTACACTTGAATTTCTTGTGGATCAAAGTACTTGTCATGGTGATGAGTTTAACAAGAAAAAAATTGAGTGAATTTGAGTAAGGAAAGTCCATTTTCTAGCCATCTTAATCAATTTTTCACTATTTGTCCGCCCAAAGTCTAAAACAAAGGAACCGTATTAGGCTTGGTGTTTCACCAAGCTTAGAAATTATGCCATTTGTAAAGCAATTGAGCTATGGTAATATAGTCTTAGTCCTACATGTACATGCCACATCATATATGGGGGGAGACTCTACATAAGCATCTTGCCATCTCAGCATTCCTCGTCATCATGCCACCTCAACTTAGTGAACAAGGTTGACTCCCTAAAGCCTACATGGCATGCCACATCAAATGCATACATGGAATTTCCACGTAATCAAGAATGTCCATGTCATCTTGCCACCTCAGCAGCACAGTCAACTTGGTTGACTTTCTGTGCATACATAGCATGACACATCATATATATGCATGGCATTGCCACCTCACACTTGAGCATGAGGAATGCCAATACATGAAGGTTCCATGTCAGCATATGTTTGCCATGTGGCAAAACGCCTGCTACCTCACCATTATATTTCATGATTTTTAAATACGAAAAAATAAAAAAACATTTTTAAAATAATTTATTCAATAAAAAATTTATAAAACATAATTTTAAGGCTCTACTCCAAAAAAAGAAGAAGTAAATATATTTTTTTCATACATTATCATTAATTTTAAACACTTGCGTTTCAAATAACATAAAAATTAATGCCCTCTAAACATATCCATACCTTCATTGAGGTGACTGTAGCAACACTTCTTGGTGTCCGCATAAGTTTACCTCTCTCTTGCTTTCTCACCAAAAGTTTATATTTTTGGGGTGTTTTTAAAATGAGTTAGTTCTGCTTGGAATTTTATAATTATGAATTCAAATTTGGAATTTGCGGCATGGATTTACCCTAGGTAGGGATTTTTTCGGGGGGTTAAAATGGGCGACCAGAGTAACTTTAGTTAAGTTCCAAAGTTTTAAAATACGCAACTTCCGACCAAATTTAGCAGCTATTCTAGCAGTGGAGCACATCCTTGGGGTCCCAGCAGAACTCTGGACATTTTCACCAAAAAAAATTATGTCGTCTGTCGGACGACTCCGGGCACGTGTCATGGGCCCCACCATGGCCCCTGCCCATGAAGTGCCCAAGCCGTGCGCACACCTTTCTCAAATGCTCGAGAGTCTATTTTTCGCTAAATTGCATGTATTTATTACCTGTGGGCACCCTTCGTAGGTAACATGCGGTTGTCCCAACACCCACAAGACACTCTTGTCCTTTCCCACGAGCACACCCTTACACGTACCCGTGGCCCGAAGGGCCATTTACGGTATGGCCTATATGGTTTTTGATATGCAACTGTTATTGTGGTTGGTAGTCATTTGGAGGCCGCTTTCCTAAAAACACATGCCTTTAGAGGCTATATCAAGCGGGTACACTTTTGGCCTAGATCAGCACGTCAAACATGCATATGGATGTTTTGCATCCAAATTCAGGAAATTTGATGCTTGACATCCAAATTGTGGCAATTTGGATGTTGAACATCTAAATTGGTACAAAACATGAGCATAAGTTTACCTCTCTTGCTTTCCTCAACTTTTCCTTTGTATCTCACCCTAGGATGGTGTTATCCTCCATTTTTAAATCTTTTTTTCCCAAAAATAATATGTGCCTTCCCCCTCCCCTCCCCCCTGCATCATTGTCTCCTTTGCGTTGCGCCTCCTTTGTTGTCTTCTTATGGGGCCTCCTATGTTGCTTTCTCTCCTTTGCATTGTGCCTCCTTTGTTGTCTTCTCATGGGGCCTCCTACGTTGCTTTCTCTCCTTCTACACCACCTCCCCTCCTACCAAAGCTGTGTCCCCTTCTTCCACGCACTTGTCTCTTTCCACTCACCTCTCTCCTTACACTGCACCGCCTCCCCTCTTGCCAACACCACCTCTCTCCTTCTAGAGATTGGCTTGCTTACCCACCTTCCTCTTTATTGCTGCCAACTCACTGCCTTCGCCACCCATCACCTAGATCGTATGCTGGCACATGCTTCTACTACTAGCATCTTAGAAGAACTCCCGACTATCCAGTAGGACTTTGCTTCTAACTAAACCTTCTACTCTGCTAAGGCCCTTGCAACTCTGAAGACCCTTACGTGTTTGAATTTCACACAGCAAAATATAATATGTTTTTCTTTAAGTTTTTTTCTAAATTTGTATGCCTAACATCTAGGATGTGTGGTTTCCCCAATGAAGCAAACACAAGCACAAACGCAGACGAAAGAAGAGATAACCTTCAAAACACAAGAAGATGGAAGAAGAGAACGTTGAAAACATGCGAAATTCTTAGAGGAAAATCCATTCATTAAATGAGCTGGGAAATTTGAAGAATTTTTAGAGGGAAAAACTACCTTTATTAAATGAGGTGACAACACTCTAGTTTTCATGTGCATTAATGAATTGTCAATATAAAGTGTGGTCTAAGTATTTTGCAAATGCAATTTGTTTTTCTCTATTAATAATATATTCATATAAAGAATATATGAAAACATTTAACTATCAAAATTTCCTCTCTTCCTATTGGTCCAAACCCTTTCTCTCTCTAGAGGAAAAAGGCCCAAAAATGTTTTCTAGCTTGCCTTGTATATGTTGTATGTTTAAGTCTTTTAAATTTTACAAACTTTTGTTTCTTTAGAAGCTGTCTCATATTCAAAAAATAAAGCATTGTATAAACATGGTTTTTAAAAAAGATGATTTAAGTACAAAATAAAATTGAAGGTAGTGCTTTGAGTTACTTTAAGTTATTTAAAATGTAAGAAAATTTTAGTCTTACGTGAGAATCAAATTGTAAATTTATGTCCAATACTTATAAAATATATATTTTTTAATATTTGGGAAGGGAATATTTCCAGGTAGTCCATGCCAACAACTACCTTCTTATTAACTTGCAAATGTGTTAATTTTTTTCATTTAAATAAGCAATAAAGTAAAATTAAAAAGGTAAAATATTTATGGCTCTAAACTCCAGCTCTCTTTGCAAAGAGAGAGATAAATGACACTAAACAAATAGGGAGACAAATGACACCAATCAAATAGGGACCAAACGATACACCAATCAAATAGAGACCAAATGATACAACAATCAAATAGAGATTAAAATTTATGATGTAATAATCAAATACAGAAGAAACATTGCATTGAAAAAAATGAGACACTGATAATACAATAACAAAAAGCCAAAGTGCAACCTGTGGTGATAGCAAACTAATCATCAACACCCTCTCTCACTCTCAAAACATCTAATATGATGCTCTCAGGCTCATCATGCACCAACATCATCATGCTCCCCCTTCCCATGGCTAGTCTCAAAAATCTCCAAATAACCTATTATCTGCAAGTCTCCTAGTGTCACCTGTATAGCCAATAGAACTACCTCAAAGACTTGAAATCGCCACCATATCCATCGAAACAAATACATCGCTAATGCCATGTGACTTGGCAATCGCTCGTAAATGCAATATGAAGGGAGAAACAATGCTATACAAAATGTGCATCACTAATATAAAGGTGGTACTCCCAGATAATGATATGAGGAGTCTTTGGGATACTGGCAACTCCACCCAAGTGCATCTCTAGATGATGCTAGCTAATGTGTACAAAAATAGCAACCTAAAAGTGCAATAACTTTTTACCTTAAATAAGTAAATCAAAAGCTATCTATTATATCACATAATAATTGAAGATATCATTATATCTGCTCTGATAAGTAGTACTCATATTGTATCTCTTGTAAGGTGAGAATGTGCAGTTCTCTACAAATTCCATCACTAAGGTAACAACACCAATGGGAAACTACTCCAAGTATGCATGAAACTGGCAGTCGTACCACTTGGGCCCTTTTTTCCATGGCTATCTAGGTGTGAACTAGCACCTTATGATTAGCTAGAATATATAAGTAACCTTATCCTCAGTTCAGGGTTGCTTTTGATTTTGTACTTCATTGTACCTTGCGCTCTTGCTCCTAGTGAACTAAAAAGCAGGCTTTTGGCTTGCATATTCTAACCAAATGTGCACAGATGGCGACCAAACTTTTCAAGTGTGTACAAGTGGACCCCACTCTCACTCTTAACATCGGTCACACCACCAATAATATTTGATTGAAATATGGAAGCTAGATGCCCAATTTTAAGAAGGCATCTAAAGCCAAGATAGATAAAAAAGAAGGCCTCTAGCTTGTACATTCCAACCAAATATTCTTGGATAGTGACCAAAATTTGTTTGTACATGTGGACCCTACCCTCACTCTTACAAAGTTTGGTCACCATCCAAGAACATTTGGTTTGAATATGCAAGCTAGAGGCCCAATTTTAATGGGGCAAGACACATTAAAAAGTAGGCCTTTGGCCTACACATTCCTACTAAATGTGCTGGAATGGTGAGACCAAAGAGAAACTTTCACCTTATTTCTCACTCTAAACATAATTTTGTATATTCAAATATGCAATAAATTAAAAACAAAAAGATAAAATGTTTATGTCTCTAACCTTCACCTCTCTTGCAACAAAGAGAGACACAAATGACACTAATCAAATAGAGAGACAAATGACAAATGACACCAATTAAATAGAGACATCATGCACCAATCATCATCATGCTCCCCCTTCCCATGGACAGCCTCAAAAAACTCAAAATAACCTATTGCCATCCTAGTGTCACTTGTATAGTAGATAGAACTACCTCAAAGACTTGAAATCACTACCATATCCGTCAGACCAAATCCACCATGATGCCATGTGACTCAGAAATCCCTCATAAATGCAATATGAAGGGAGAAACAATGCTATAAAAAATGTACATCATGCAAACAATCACTACTATAAAGATGATACTCCCTTGATAATGATGTGAGGAGCCTTTGGTATATTGGCAGCTACACCCAAGTGTATCTCTACATGATGCTAGCTGATGTGTACGAAAATAGCAATCAATAATTTTTTATCTTAAATAAGTAAATCAAAAGCTATCTATTACATCACATAATAATTGAAGATATTATTATACAGGTATTCTAATAAGTAGTACTCAGATTGTATCTCTTATAGGGCAAGAACGTGCAGTTCTCTGTAAACTCCAACACTAAGGTATCAACCCTAATGGGAAAATACTCTAAGTATGCATGAAACTAGCGGTCCTACCACTTGGCACAATGGGTGTGTTAGTAGATCTTTGGTAGTACTATATGTGAGATCATGCACTTATGCCATGGGCCCTTCTTTTGTCCCACTTGGTGTTTTTCCATGGCCATCCAAGTGTGAACAAACACCTTACGAGTAGCTAGTATATAAGTAACCTCATCCTTAATTTAGGGTTGTTGTTCATTTTATACTTCATTGTACCTTGAGCTCTTGCTCCTATAGTGAACTAGCCTTCTACTCTCTCTCTCTCTCTCTCCCCCTTGCGGTCTCTTTGATTTGCAAACATTGAGTGAGTATTTGCAACTTTTTTTTCATCAAAGCTAACAGTGGTATCAAAGCCAAGCTCTCCATTACTTGGGTTTCTCATTTTCAAGTTCACAATTTTCCAAGCATTCCATAGCTTGTTTACTTCAAGATTTCAGAGTAGTTTGCAGATGATTCTCTTTCTTGAAGTATTCCCTATTCTGTGGAACTGAGAGGTTTCATTCAGCTTTATTTCTTGAAGTCTTCTTCTTTGTCTATGGAGTTCAACAAGTTTTAGTTGGTGTAACTCAAGAAGCAGCATTACAGGTGTAGTCGACTACAGTCTAATTGTGCAGATAGCCAGGTGTAGTCAGATTTACATGTAGCTTAATTCATTAGCAAAGCAACAAACTTCTCATTTCTTATGCAATCTCATTGCAATCCATCAATCAATCAATGGACATCGACGTCCAGTCAAATCCGTCCTTTTAACAGAATCCACCACTTCACGTGTTGCTAACACATGTCAAATAAGCACCACGTGGTATATAAAATAGCCTAATCTCTCAACTGTGCAATCACTCAATTGAGAAATCCATAGATTGTCAAATCATCCACTTCTCCAATCGTCTAGTTCTCCAATTGCCCGATAGTGCAATTGTCTAGTTTTCCAATTGCCCGATAGTGCAATTGTCTAGTTTTCCAATCGTATGTAGATCTTTCTAATTGTCTGCAACATTCTCCAATCATTTGATTGACTACTTCACTAATCATTGGCTTTTTCCAATTGTTGTAACTGCATTGGTTTTCCAGCTTCTCCAAACATCTCACGGCACAAAACAATCACTCTAATTTTGTAATCGCCAACTTCAACAGGTCCAATCTTTGACTTAGGAGGCTAAATCTCCTATTTCCTACCGATGATTATGCTTTTTAAATCATCCGATTCTACTTTTCCAATACTTTTTCAATCATGTGATTCCTATTTTTCAATCATTCAATCTATGTCCTTTAATCGTACTTCTCCAATCGTCCGATGTCACCTTCTCCAATCGGGGATCCAAGAGTCCAATTGTGATTGAGTGATTCTTGCCATAGTTCAATCGGTGATTTATCCCATGGGAAAATCTATGATTCTTCATCTCTAATCATCCAATCAAAGCCTCCAATCATCCGATCAGAGACTCCAATTACCTATCCAGTTGATAATTGCTATAACAGCTTACCAGAGAGTTCAAAAAATCAATTGCTAACATTAGTTAAAGCTTTATTTTAGTATCTTTCCTTCTCAATAGTCAGGTATGGCCAATAACTCTGTAAATTATTTGTTTGGTATTCTTTCCAAAGAGGATAAATTAGATGGATCAAATTACTCCCTATGGAGTTATGGAAATCCTTGTTTGTGGGATCATGTCAGTGGTGAAAACTTCCACCCCGGCACAATTGCTTCTGCTACTTCTCATAATCATTAATCACATCGCACTCAAGGGGCCTTGTGCACTGTAGAATGTAGCATTTTACCTCCTCTTCATTGTCATCCTCTCAGCAATGACGGCAAAACATCACCCACTATCAAAGTATATGTCAAGTAATCATGGTCTACCTAGTCAGATAGTGTGTGAGGATTAACAGTGGGGGGTATTGCTCCTCGCTCTAGTCTCAACACCTGCTCTAACTAAGGATTAGCCGACTTTCACATCTCACACAATGAGTGGTCACCATTGATGCATGGCCCAAAAAAGCATGAGTGGTGCCATGTGAAGTCATCATAGGATGTGCTCCTGATGGAGTGTAGCCTAAGTGTGCCATTCACTATCATACAATCAAGAGAAGCACCATCAATGTCATTACTATCATCACACCAAAAGAACCTCCTGATAATCTTGGCATCTTGCTGAGGGAAGGAAGTGATAAATCTTGTGGATCCAAGCTCCCATGGATATGGTGATGATAAGAAAGAATTAAACCTATACTAATTAACATGTGATTAGTGCTAATCTAAGCTAGGGGGGGTGATACTTAAGAACAATCATGATGAATGAACTAAGCTAATTACGCTTTAGACTCAAGCACAATTAGGTTACAAGATTAAGACTTGTACTCATAAAGAGGCTTGAGAGCTTGCTTGTTTCCATTGATTGAAAATGACCCCTTTTATGTGAGGGAGGTATAACAAGGCTTTGATAACTCACGTGGGATAATTTGACGAGGTGACTTGGCACTCTAGCATCACTCATTTCAACACCCCCCCTTAATGTTGAGAATGCAAGCTCATCGGGATCTAGTGGATAGCGGCAGCATGTGGACATGAGTCTAGCAGTGTGTGTGTGGACAATGATGGCCGTGTCCAGCTAACCAAGTTTGTGTGGACAATGATGGCCGTGTCCAGCTAACCAAGTGTGTGGACATTAGACTTAGGTTATTTTTAGTGTGAACTTATCATCACTAGTGTAGTGTGCTTTGTTTGTGTGTGCAATGAAGGAAAGCTATGGAGCTTCTCTATCATGTAGATGATGATGGTTTGAGATAATGAGAGCCAATTAGGGTTTGCCTCTCTACCCTTGTTTCTTTCTCCTCTCTCTTTTCATGGTATCATAGCTTGGTGCTCTCTATTAGGGTTTTGTGAAGTGAGTGAAGAAGAGGGAAAAATCTTGTTTTTGGAGCTTTCCATTGAAGTTGTGGAGAAAAGAGAAGCTATGGAGCACACCAACTCAAGAAGATATGAAAGCTAAGGCCCATTGGTGAGTGGTACTCTCTTTCTTGAGTGGATTGCAGGTGATTTGAACAAGATTAGAGCCAAAACCTGGCTGCCCCATGGGCAAGAGAAGACAGTTTGAGCTTTCCATTAAAGCTTGGAAGTAAGAGATATATGTGATGTATTTGACACCATGAATGTATTAGCAATTGGATGTGAAGTAAGAGCAACTTCAGAACTTACAATATCTGAGATGTGGTGCAAATCTATGCATATAGAAGAGGTTAAAATTTTGGTTTGAGAGCTACATAAGAACAGAGAATGTAAGCATGAAATTGGAGCCATTGGAGGTTCATTCTATGCACATTGATGTGATTAGAGTACAGCTTAGGCTCTTCTATCTCATCCCAACCACTTGCCATATCCAACCAAGTCAAATTGGAGTGATTAAATCAATCACAAGAAGGCTGAAAATCAACGCAAAAATCCACAATGGAGACCAAAAAAATTAAACAAGCTCAAATGATATATAACTTGCACAAGAAGCTTAGAAATTGATCCCCACATATGTATGTACCTTTGGATAGAACCCACAAGCACTCATTTGAAGGCATTGATGCAAAACAAGCTGGATTAAGTAGGATTAGCAGGTCTGTTAATTGAGATTAACAAAATAGAGGAGCTTAATCATCAAATTAATCACTCACTTAGCCAAAATTGGTGAAATTGAGCCTATACATAGCTAGAGTAACTTGATATGAAGCCAATGAATGCCTGGGCCTAAGATTTGTATGCATATGGAATGAATTGGAAGCGGATTAGTGCTGGTGTTTGACAGTTTTCAGGTTCCCGACCAAAACAGAGAGCTATTTTTGGCATGTAATTGATACTTGGTGACCTCGGATGATGTTTATATGCAACATGGAGGATGTATGGATGTCAATGTATTTGGTCTACACTTGATTTAATCATTTCTCAGTGATTTGAAGGATTGGAAGGCTTGACAAAACCTGTCATAACAAGGCATAGTGGACTTTTTATACTGGATAGTGGATGTATGTGAACGAGTGGATGTAAATCATCAAGATTGAGCTTGTGTGAGTACATTGGAGTGTTTTAGAAAAGTGGAGGACTATTTTGGATGTGTTTCTCAAATTTTTTGAGTGGTGCCAAGTTATTTTTAGCTTATGCAAACAGTGGTTTTGAGTCCTGAAATTTGTCGCCAATTGTGGAATATGCGAATAGCATTGGTGAAGAAGTACAAGTATGTATGTGTGGTTGAGTTGATTTCTTGAAACACTCAGTGAACATTGTGCATAGCAAAATGACTGATAGTCAAGATAAGATTATTGGAAAAAAGCTTGACCGGCTTCCATAGGTTGCTACCTGTTGAGATGTCAAGCTCAACATAAGCTGACACTCACGTGGCGCTTGCATGACTGTTCGACATTTATATCACTGGTGGTGGGTTTGGTAGTTGGCATCGATATATCTTCACCAGAGATTCTACAACTAGACTACACCGACTAGTCCACATCCACCCACTCCTCTTAGCGTGTTCACATTATGGACCGCTTGTATATACTCTATTATGTGTGTTAGTCACTTTATCTTCTTTGTAGACCTCTTTTGTTGTGTGAAGAAGAAGAAGAAATGTTAGCCTCTCACCTTGTGTGTTCTATTAGGGTTTGTGTGAGTGTGTGTGCTTGCAAGAGCTTAAGCTCTCTTCTCCCCTGCATCTTTTCATGGTATCAAAGCCTGGTTCATGCTAAGGGCTGAGTGGCAAGCAAGAGAAGCACATGAAGTGGTACGAGGGTAAGAGCTTCATCTACTCTTCCCCCTTTGTGTTGGCTACTATACCCTTATCGGGAGCTCTTCGGAAGGCACCGGCAAACAAACTTCGATTGAGGAGATTTCTTCATGGGAGAAAATCTATAGGGCAACTATATCATCTGTTGGACAATATTTTTTGGGCTGAAAACGCATTTCAGGCGTGTCTGGACCTCCGTTTTTCAGTTCACACAACAGGGGTTCACTAGCACTGTGGGTAAGTTCGATTCTCTACACAGAACTCTATTTTTGGAACTGCAAAAAGAAGGGCGGACACTGTGCGTGTGCATGCATACACACATGCACACATGTGCACGTGTGTGTGTCTCATGCATGCATGCGCATGTGTGTATGTGTGCATGCGTGCATGTGTCTCATGCATGCATGTGCATGTGTGTATGTGTGTGTGCGTGGGTGTGTCTCATGCATGCGTGCGCATGTGTGTATGTGTGCATGCGTGTGTGCGCGCGCGCGCGCGTGTGTGTGTTGCATATGTACAAATAAAATTGAATTGAAAAAAGAGGAAGTGACAACTAAACAGAATGGTTATCCATCTAGTATGAAACTCTTTTTTTGAAATAGTTTCTTGCTTTTTGAAGAAGATGAAAGACGACGATATTTTTCTAATATTCTCGAATCTCAACTAAACAAATGCAAAATGATACTTGTTAAAGAAAGCAACAAGAAAATAGATGTTGAAAATCATCTTCTTCATTGGGATTATTCAATGTATGTGTTGCATATGAACAAATAAAATTGAATTGAAAAAAGAGGAAGTGACAACTAAATAGAATGGTTATCCATCTAGTATGAAACTCTTTTTTGAAATGGTTTCTTGCTTTTTGAAGAAGATGAAAGACGACGATATTTTTCTAATGTTCTCAACTAAACAAATGCAAAATGATACTTGTTAAAGAAAGCAACAAGAAAATAGATGTTGAAAATCATGTTCTTTATTGGGATTATTCAATGAAACCCAAAAATAACATTATTTTATTGTAACTAATCATTGAAAATACTCGTGCAAGAAAGGGTGGGTTTGCCCACTAAATGTTTTTATAAGAGCGTTACAAGCCAAGCTTCTAAGGAATGTATACTGGGAAGGCTCAAGCTATGAAGGAATATGACAACCAAAAACTTCGATAAAATGTATTTGGAACTCACAAAATACAAAATACCTTAATTTTTACATGTATGATATTGTTAACTTTAAAAACATTGAATTTAGTGTTAAAAACCTTCACCCACAACCTAACCCAACAGTTAAGGCGACGTCCTCTCTTTGCTGTCTATTGGGAGCCTAGGACGTGGGTTCAAACCCCACCCCCCAAACCCACTCTACATAGAGGTAAGGTAAAATACAATGTGGACCTCCTCACAAAAAACGAAGAACACCCATGAAATGTAAGGTAAAATGTAGTAGTGTGTACCTCCTTACAAGAAAAGATTTTGAAAGTAGTTGGTGAAAAATTGTTTCTAAATTAAGCCTTCAGAAATAGACAAAGGGTTTTTTTTTGAAAAAAAGAAATAACACGGGGAAGGCCCATAAATAAGGGCACGGGCGCCACGTGTGGACCACATGAACCACATGGCTTACGCTCTTTAAAATAAGAGGAGCATAGCCTTGCGAAGGCTGCAGTCTGAGCACTCAGCACAGTGTGGGCTCAAAGCACAGAGATAGTAGCTGCTATCATGGCAACTATACTATTATCTTCTTTGTCCTGGTTTTCGATTTTAATCTCCACTAGTTATGCAAGCGTTGGTGATCTCTCCGTCTGCGAAGCGCCCACACCTACCTTGCCCAGCTTCGTCGACGCCCTCACGTTCCCACCGCTCATTGACATCTCCGCTTCCCAGAAGCTTACCTTAGGCGCCTTCAAAATCACGCAGGTAATTATCACGCTTATTACTTGCGCAGAATTAATCAATCACCTCCGTAATCACGCAGAATTAATCAATCACCTGCGTATTGAAGCCTGCAGGGTGGGTTAGCTGTCGCTCACACGTAGCTGTTCATGTAAATCAATTCTCTTGATCTCTAGCGTGGTTGTTAATCAGCACTAAGAAAACACACTTCTTCCGCAGAAGCTGCATCGCGATCTTCCTAATACCACGCTTTACTCATATGGAATCAGCCAGGCCACAGCTACGTACCCAGGACCTACTCTACTGGTAATTCACGTCATTACTTTAATTCACGTCATTACTTTATCGGGTCTTATCCTTCAGTTGTCCAGCGTATCTAACGAACACTTGGGCGTTCCCATTTCACACACATAAAGGCCTCGAATGTTGAGCTCTTCACTCTCGTGCATGGTTTTAAATCAAAGCTCACCATAGTTTTAAATCAAATAAAAAACACAATATCATGCCTTTTGACACACCTCTAGTTCAAGATGTCTTGTCTTTGCTTCTCTAATTTGATCTTGGAGTCTAGGTGGGTCGTGCAAAAAGTCAAGGTGGGGCCATGGAAAAGAGGTTTGGCTCCAACATTCACATGGCTATCTCATTTGAGCACCAACAAGGATATTTTTCGGAAATTCATTTTAGAAGTTTCCCTTCTCCCTTTTGCTACTTCTACTTTGCCCTTTTATAGCCAATTAGAAAAACAAAGAAGAATGAATATTACATCCATGATTCCAAAAGCTCATAGAGGATAAAGTTTCACTTTTCATTTTTAGATATGGATAATTTGAAAAGCATAAACGAACACTATATAAATTTCAGCTTGCACAAATATGAGCGTGCAACTAAGGGTGGTTACACAAAGCCACCATAGTCTCTGTTGCCTTACACATGTAAAGTCAATTAAACTATTTGTTTAGCTGTAACTTGACCAAGCATCCTTTATATATAGGAGCATGAGTTTCCACCCTTTATATACAAAAAGGTACTCTTTCTAGTATCCATCCTTTTACACGAAAACGTGTTATGAAATGCATTTGGGCATTGGAGATGATTTGACAAAGCTTCATTTCTCTTCCAAAAATTAACTGTGGATGAAGCTTGATGATACAAGACAAAGCGCAAGATCAAAAACATGATACCATACTAGGTGCAATCTCCCCTCCTAGTTGCTGGCTCCACACTTCCCAACTATGATATTTAAATCATATATTTTAAAAACACCCCCCTTGGGAGCCAATAATATCTTACGTCCAAAATACTATTACCAAAATAACCTTAGTGTCCTTGCACTTTATTTTTACACAAGGGTTTATGGAGGATAAGGAAGACTACTTTTACTATCACTATAAAATGAATGCTATTAAAGAATATATCATGTTTAAAAAGTAAATATTTCTTCTAGCTTCTTAAGTATGAATATCTTTAATGCACTATTGTTTATTTCTTTCAATCCTTTAACTTAATAGTAGTGCTAATAGAAATGTCCTAGACACTACCTTTTGGTCCACCTTATTGTGCACACCCTTGAATACATTAATCTCTACATATATAGAATGTGATAACCATATGATACACATTGCTATTACAAATGTCCAATGGTTGGGGAAAGTTAAATAAGGCATATAAGCAAATATACATGAAAATTGGCTCAAGGAAACCCGAAATAAGGTATATAATCAAATTACTTGGCTCAAAGTCATAGCATAGCTATTTGCTACATAACGTTGCATGGCACCTCGATTGGTACCCTCATGTGGTTCCACCATCACTAGGACACCTCAATCAATACACTCACACTGTTATCATCCATGTGACACCTCAATTAGTACCCTTGCACTATTCATCATAGAAAACTCAAGACACTAATCATTTTAGTTACAACAATCACATTAGTTAATGCCAAAATATTAATGCTTGACACAAACATAGTACCAATAACACTAGCATTATCTGTATTCACAAAAAATATTCTATAGAGTGTCTAATTAGTCTTTATAAATATTGTTATCAGTTTGTGCAGCATCTATAACATTCCATCCTAGTATGATATTGAGAAAGATAACAAACAACCAAAGTCAATTCTATAAAATCTTCTCTTTTCCATGTGTATAGAAAATAAGTAACATATACTCCTCAATGACCATCCTTAAGGAATATGTGCATTATTATCTAATCACACTTTAAGTTGTGGTTTCTTCATTCTTGATAGTAAACAGAGTTGGAACATGTATATGCTTCATGTCTAGAAGATACACGCAAGACATCAACTACCATGATTATTTTAAGTTTGAGCTTATGAGGCTTTATACATGTAATATCTCATGAAATTATCCAATATCCTTAATAGTATTTCTCCCTCCTAATTAGCAAAAGTTTTCTTTATGGCTAGGATCAAAATATGTATTTTCTCTTTCATGTTAGTTCATGATGTTTTCACCTTCAGTATATCATCTATTTGCTAGATTTTTCTCCACCTTTGCTTTAGGTATAAGATGTAACTAAGTGTTTTAGAAAGGAGTGTGATTTTAAATCTTATGTTATAGTAGTAATATACACAAAGCATTTTAGGTTATGAAAATAAAGAAATAGAAATGATATTGCTTGTTTTTCTCTAAAATTGGTTGATGATTTTGCTAGACATGGGAAGTTCTTTTGTCTTGGGTTTGTATCCATGTGTTTATAGGTCATTGTCTTATTGGAAGTATCAAATGAAAAAATAATCCCTTAGAAAGGTCCATGGGCTAGTAGTAGTTCTTCTCCTTTGAACATCAACATCATATAGCTCACTTTTTTAAAATACTACTTTTCACCACCATGACCATGACTAGTTTTATAATTGCACAATCCAACCAACCACTGTGTGTCAATAAAATATAAAATATTAAACTTTCTAGTAAATACATCTGCATGTTGATTGATGTGTTGATATTAGAATGAGTTATGTTTCTGATTCCAAAAGATTATACATGAAAAGATCTTCAAGCTCTCGGTCTAAACCAACGTTGTGTGCCAAACATGTTGCAACTGGACTATGTTTCTAAGGGATCCCAAAGACATAAACAAATTTAGTATAGTCTAATGGTAAAAAAATATTAAAAATAGTGATACTCCAGTATATGTTTTTGGCATGCCATGATGAGGGTAGACAAATTCACTTTGCTTTCGTAGTAAGGATAAGTAATAAAACCTTTCTCCACCATTGTTTTGAAAAACATTTAAGCACTATGATTTGGGGTATATCCTTCACATCAAGGGTGAGTGTAAATTTTCCCTATCAAAAGGAGAGCTAGATTTTATAAAAATCAATATTGTTACTTGTAAAAGATATCATTTTCCCATGGGAAGAAGGGTGTATAATTGAAATTTAAAGTTTCAAATGAAACTTGTGGAGTCTCTCTCTCTACTCTTCAAATATGAAGTGTGGATTCTCTCTCTATATTTGTACTAAAAATAATAGACTGTCCTTATAAAGAAATGTTTTTCTTGTATGGGGAGAATCCTCATTTGTGTGAGGGGACCTGCTATATGTGAGTTGCTAAAAACAGAGACTGGAAATACTAGGGTTATGAGATTGATGAAAGTGGTTTTGTTTGTAGAAGATAATTAAAAAAAATAAATATATAACTATCATTGTTCCTAAAAAAAAGAAATGTTTTGCTTGACACTTAATTGCATCGAGATTTATAGTTTGAAATGAAACTTTAAAAATACCCTTCAAATATGAGGTGTTGGGTCTCCTTCTACCTTTATACTAAAAACGATCCACTATCCTTAGAAAGAAATTTTGTCTTGTCACTTAACTTCTTCTTTTGGATTTTTATGCTACATCAAGCACATGCACCATTTGTAGCAAGCATTGAACCTAAAACAACACACTTGGGACTCCAATTTCTTAATTTCTTGGCACTTTAAAATTTCAAGCTTACACCATTCATGCGTTTAAATACAAATGACTTCGTACTAGTACACAGCATAAGAATTCTACTTTATATATATGGAAAAGAATTATCTTTTTTCTTAGGTTTGAGAGTGGGCATTAGTGTAGATGCCATTGAGTTAGGTTCAAACCCAATAACTCCTTCTTAGGAAGGGTGGGTGCTATTGTTGGCCTATAGCTAAGGAGGTAATTTGTGTGTCTCATAGATGTACCTAGCTCGAACTATTTTTTTCTATTTATTTAACTTGAAAAAATCTAGTTTATTAAATTTTAAGTACTAACATTGTCAAAAAAAATTCTAAAGACTTGAATACGTGCAGGGGCAGGTGGGTGTTCCGGCATATGTTAAGTGGGAGAATCACATTCGCGATGCATCCCACTTCTTGGGGATTGATAATGCAATACCATGGGCAAACCCAAGTGGAGGTGGTGTGCCTATTGTGACTCATTTGCATGGTGGGGAGGTGGAGAGCTCATCAGATGGCAATCCGGATGCTTGGTACACTCCAAGTAACGAGACGGGGCCGGCTTACGTGAAGCAAGATTACACGTATGCCAATGCCCAACGTCCGTCGACACTTTGGTATCACGACCACACTCAAGGTATTACACGCCTTAGCTTGATGGCCGGTTTGATGGGCTTCTACATCCTCAGAGAACCCATGACCAAATATAACAAGAGTGAAAAACAGCATCAGCAACAACAACAACAACAAATGCCCTTGGGGATGCCACTTCTCATAAGAGATTGGCGGTTTTTTCCCAACGGCTCCCTCAATTTCCCTTTCTATCTACACATTGACAATACCACCAAATGGTGCGCCGAGTACGGCGACACCATGCTTGTGAATGGGAAAGTAGCACCCTTCCTGCGCGTGCTTCCGCAGCGGTACCGCTTCCACCTCCTCAACGGCTGCAACAGCAGGTTCTTGGAGCTCACCTTGAGCAATCCCACGCTCTCCTTCTTACAAATCGGCACCGACGGCGGCTTACTTCCCGAAAGCAGGCGGCTCACCTGCCTTCTCTTCTCTCCCGGTGAGAGATTAGACATCTTAATCGACTTCTCCTCTTTGGAAGACGGAGCGGAAATCTTAGTCATCAACACAGCTCCGGCTCCTTTCCCCGTTGGCAAGCTTGCTTACTCAACAAACGGTACGTTCCATGTGATGAAGTTCATTGTCGACTTTAAAGACGGCACCACAGATGGCTTGTTTCCTTCGCAAACACACATCCCTTTCCCTCCTCCGCCTCCCATGGCCGCTCTTCAGCTTAATCCAGTTAACCTCACAAGGAGCCTCACTATGAGGTCTTTCCAAGGCATGCATGGTGAGCCAAATCATCTCTTACTAGACAATCGTTCTTGGTCTGATCCTGTCACCCAATTCCCCGTCGTCGGAAGCACCGAGATCTGGGAGCTTATCAACCTTAGCGTTGATGCCCATAACATGCATATCCACCTCGTCTCATTTCAAATCCTCAACCAGCAGTCCTTCTCCGTTACAGGCTACGAGAATGGAACTTGCGCTTTTGACTTGCCCTATCCCGATCCTGCAAGCTGCTTTACTGACTATCCTCGAGTCCCTGAGAATGGCTACGGCCAAGGCTGGAAGGACACCATTATCGCCTGGCCTGGCAATGTTACTCGCCTCCTCCTCCGATTCGCTTCCGCAGATGGATCCTCTGATTTCCCTTTTGATCCCACCGTCGGTCCTGGATACCTTTGGCACTGCCATACCGGTGATCATGAGGACTATGAGATGATGAGACCCTTCCAGCTGCGCTTCCCTAGCACGGACGTCCTGACGTCACAAGGAGCTTTGGACGCGTTCCTATATGGTAAATTGGGAGAAAGTCTCAAAACTGCTAGATACAAATAGGAATTCTACGATTTTGATCTAGCAATCTTGTAGCAACTAAGAAAATGGTCTATGTCAATGTAACCAGAATTGAACTTCTATATAGAAACTTGCTATTAAGTTGTCCTCATATAGTAATTCTTTAATTACTAGATAGCAAAAATGCTTCTTATCTAGCAATTCTTCAATCACTATATAGCAAGTATTCTCCTCATGTAGCAAATTCCATATTGCTAAATGGCAAATATTTTCTCATGTAGCAATTTTTGGAATTACCATGTGGACAAATTTCCCTCATCTAGCAATTATGTAGTAAGTGTAGAGTATCTATCAATTAGCCAGTAAGTAGACATTATGGTAACTAGTCAATTCATCAATTTACTCAATTCATGATGAGGGTGATTATGCCAAACAAATCAACTCGAATGCAAATATTTATTATGAACATGCACCTGTAGCTCTCAAAAGACGAAGCAAGCTATCTAAGAGGACACTGAAAAGAAATGTACAATGGCAAATTTTGCAAAAGGGTTGCCCATATCTTACTCAAGTTATCTCTGTGTGTGTGTGAGAGAGAGAGAGAGAGAGAGAGAGAGAGAGAGAAAGAGAGAGAGAGTGTTTGAGAGAGAAAGAGAATTAGAGTGAGCTCCAAAAGTTACGTTATAATGTGTGTGCATCTGTGTGTGTGTGTGTGTGTGTGAGAGAGAGAGAGAGAGAGAGAGAGAGAGAGAGAGAGAGAGAGAGAGGGGGAGAGAGAGACTCTGAGCTGCTTACATCAACATGATCCTTGAAAGCTATGTTTGTGGCACCCTATTCTTTACACGTGAGAGAGAGAGAGAGAGAGAGAGAGAGAGAGGGTTCATAGGCATAAGAAAACTCCCATAGAGAATATTAATGGTGAATATAAGTACTACATATTGTGTAGATCACAAGTTGCTTTTCCCTCTTTATATTTTATCAGATAACCACTTTTAAATTTTAATGCTTAGCTTTGTTTTCCCATGAGAAACAAATCAAGGTAAAGGGGGGGGGGGGGTTAGGCCGGAGCAAGTTGAATAGGGGATTAAATTTAGTACTATGGGCCTCTATGTTTACAACCCTATATGCACCCTATAAGAGTGATCAACTTCCTTGCCTTTGCTTTTTGCAACACTACACTCCCTTTTTTGCCCTATCTATACCACACTTCTATCTCCTTAATGAAACTATCACTACATACAAAGAATACCAATCAATGCGATTTCCTTAGACAATGCTACCGTAGGAGAATCCATCTAGCTAGTATTGTATGGCTACAACCACTACAACAGAATGAGGGTTTAGCAGCGAAAATAGTACGGCTTTTATAACTAGAAGGGTGCGGAGATGTCGGGGATATATTGCTGCTAAACACGCTGCTATCTTTGTTGCAACGGGTTTGCTGCTCATCAGCAACGAATGTACTGCATAATTAAAAAAAGCTGGGGCAGACTGGGGAGTCTGCAAAGGACTCCCCAGTCTGCCCCAACTCTTTTTTTTCTAGTGTAGACACAATAAAACTAACATAACTTTACATCATCATGGACAAGTGTAGTGTAAAACTTACAAATACCAAAAAGAAAAGATATTTGCAAACCATGGTTTTAGGAATGTCAAAATTCAATTACAATACTTAGCGGAATTACATAAGTGTATGTTTCCAAAAAACTCATATGCAAGATAAAGTGTGAGCTAGGGGCTATCTAGATCTCATGATGTGCCATTGGTATTGTTCCTTGCAGCTCTAGCCCTTTGACTTCTCACATTTCCATTGCTATTGGCATGGACATTTGCACCACCATTTCTAGTTACATGATCCTAAAACATAATAAAACTAACATAAGTGAGAAGTAGTTTTGTAAAAATAAAGAGGTTTAGGGTTTAGGAATGTCCTTACTTGCCATGCTTGCCAAGCATCTCCTCCACTAATAACAATATATCCTTCATCTTGCACCTATCAAATAGAGCTTGTAAACCCCGTTGTAATGCAAAATCATATTCCTCTTACGTAAGGGGGGGGGGAGGGGGGGCGGTCCACTGCTTCAAGCCATAGACATACAAACAAATGAACATTTTAGAAAGCTGTTATTTAAGATAACCTTCTTTAATTAAAAGATAAGATACAATTTGAGGCAATATTGTTGGGACATCGACTCCTCTTTCATGTGTACCATCATGCATTAATTTATTTGCCATCTATCCAAGAAAAAACATAAATACTTAAAAATCTTATGCATAGGAAGCTACCGACATGCGTTGGTTGCCACCGATATCCGTAGGTAGCTACCGACTTCCATAGGTTGCTACCAGCATGCGTAGGAAGCTACCCGCATGCATAGGAAGCTATCCGCATGCATAGGAAGCTACTATCATGCATTGGTTGCTACCGGCTTCCATAGGTTGCTACCTGTTGAGATGTCAAGCTCAACATGAGCTGACACTCATCACTCACGAGGTGCTTGTATGACTGTTCGACATTTATATCACTGGTGGCGGGTTTGGTAGCTGGCATCGATATATCTTCGCTAGAGATTCTATAGCTAGACTATACCGACTAGTCCACATCTACCCACTCCTCTTAGCGTGTTCACATTATGGACCGCTTGTATATACTCTATTATGTGTGTTAGTCACTTTATCTTCTTTGTAGACCTCTTTTGTTGTGTGAAGAAGAAGAAGAAATGTTAGCCTCTCACCTTGTGTGTTCTCCTTTAGGGTTTGTGTGAGTGTGTGTGTGCTTGCAAGAGCTCAAACTTTCTTCTCCCCTGCATCTTTTCATGGTATCAGAGCCTGGTTCATGCTAAGGGAAGCAAGAGAAGCACATGAAGTGGTATGAGGGTAAGAGCTTCATCTACTCTTCCCTCTTTGTGTTGGTTACTACACCCTTGTCTCCGGGAGGTCTTCGGAAGGCACCGGCAAACAAACTGTGATTGAGGAGATTTCTTCATGGGAGAAAAGCAACAGGGCAACTATATCATCTGTTGGACATTATTTTTCAAGCTGAAAACGTGTTTCGGGAATGTCTGGACCTCCGTTTTTCAGTTCGCAGGGGTTCACTCTAGCAGTGTGGATGAGTTTCGATTCTCTATAGAACTCTATTTTTGGAACTGCAAGAAGGGACATTTGTTGTGCAGACACTGTGTTTATTGCAAAGAGGTCAAAGTTGCCATTGGGTGTATGTATGCAAATTGAGGACACTGGTGGTGATAGTTTGGGTGTAGTATAGTACTGCTGCAGAGAATATAGCAGTTTGTACAGGTCAAACAAGAGTGTTGTTTTTGGTAAAATTATGTTGCAAACAAGATGTCAAATGATGGAATAAACCAGATTGTTGTAGAGAAGCTTGAGGTTTAGATTGACCAATTTCCTAATGGAAAAAGATTACTGGGACTACATTGAAGATGAACATGAGGAGGCACCGGAGATTAATGGGACTACATTGAAGATGAACATGAGGAGGCACCAGAGATTAATCCAACTACTCTGCAGATGTAAAAGAGTTCAAGGATTGGAATCAAGGAGCAAGGGAAGTCATGTATTAGCTTTCTATTAGTATACATGACACCGTGATTGGGTATATTGATAAGTTCCTCTAGCCTTTGAATCTTTGCATTCTTGTCCACATTCTCTGTGAGGATCTCTTTCATTTTATCTAATGATGTTTTAAGTCCTTCTTGACATTGTAAAAGGCTGAATTGTGATGCTTGCAATTGAGATTGGAGAATATGGGTTTGCCAAGCTCCACTTGCAGTAAGTCAAGCTCCACTTGTAGTCAATCTTCTGCAGTAAGCCAAGCTCTCCTTCACTAACAAATTGCATAAAAGATGATAAATCGTGGAAAGGAGGGTTTGCTCTTAATGGAGGGTCAATTGGATAGGGATACCCATCAACCCAAAGATCTACATTTTTCTCCTTAGTTATCCTACGAGCTTGGATAGATTGTGCATGAGTAGGATGGGTTTTTTTAGAGCTACCATACTCTTCAGGAATACGAATGTGTAAATCAACCTTCCGTTTTCTAGCTTCACAAGGGGCTACATACATAGCTTGCAAAGACTCCATAGCTAAGCAGAGGAAGAAGCTAAAGTAGAGATCCTCAAAGAGAGAGAGAGAGAGAGAGAGGCTGTTAAAACTTTGCTGTTGGAGATTTAACACAAATCCGTTTTTCTAAGTAGAAAATAATATTTTTGATATTTTTCTAAGATGGAGTTTTTTATCAATAAATTACATTCATGAGAAAAATTAAAAAATAATAATTTTTGGGGTCCCCACAATTTCGGGATCTCATGGATGTAGTGGTTCCTGACAGTTAGTTATGTTTATGGGGTTGTGGGGACCTGACAGTTAGTTATGGATGTACTGGCTCCTGACAGGCTTCTGACGTGACCCTTAAATTACAAGCTATTTGGAGAGAAAAAATTATTTTTATCATACATATTGGTTGGGTGGTGTTTTTTCACCTCAAAATATAAAAAAATAAAAAATATTTTTTTAACTTTTTGGGATCCACCTAAATACGAGAATGTTTTTGCTGATGTGGAAGGGAGATATGGTGGGAGTTAATGAGAAAGGAGATTTCAAACTGACAAGAAAGATTCAATTTGTAGAGAGTGAAGATAAAAAATTCATACATATTGGTTGGGTGGTGTTTTTTCCACCTCAAAATGTAAAAAAATAAAAAATTTTCACTTTTTGGGACCCACCTAAATACGAGAATGTTTTGCTGATGTGGAAGGGAGATATGGTGGGAGTTAATGAGAAAGGAGATTTCAAATTGATAAGAAAGATTCAATTTATAGAGAGTGAAGATACAAAATTCAAAAAGTAAGAGAGAAAGTATGAGAAAAGTCAAAAAGTAAGAGAGAAAGTATGAGAATATTCCCTTTAAAAAGTGAAACTAGGGGGGTATGGCTGATGTGGCAAGGCAAAAAATAGGGGTCATCATAGCCTTTGTCTCCCTTAAGCTTAGCTTTTTAAGCTCTAATCCCTTAAAATTAAGAATAATTAGGAGGCCCTTTTTAGGTCCAAAAAATTTCTAACGTTGTTGAAACAGGGGACATCCGATTGCCCATGTTGGAGATGTGCCATTGTCTATGCAGGATAGTAAGGTGAAGTACCTTGCATATGTACTTCATGTTTCAAACATTCAAAGAATCTGGTTTTAGTTGGCCAGATGATTGAGCAGGGTTTGGAGGTCCGATTTAATCCTGATGCAGTTGTTATGTAGAAGACTTTAAAGATAAGTGCAGATTGGTTGCAAAAGGCAACAGAGTGGGCATAATGTTTACATTAAATGTAAATATGCCTAAAGTGAGTGTTGCAATGTTTGCAAATGGTTCATGAGTTGTTGCAAATACAGACATTTGGCATGAGAGAATTAGGCATATTTACATTAAATGTAAATATGCCTAAAGTGAGTGTTGCAATGTTTGCAAATGGTTCATGAGTTGTTGCAAATACAGACATTTGGCATGAGAGAATTAGGCATATTTACATTAAATGTAAATATGCCTAAAGTGAGTGTTGCAATGTTTGCAAATGGTTCATGAGTTGTTGCAAATACAGACATTTGGCATGAGAGAATTGGGCATGTAAATGTGCAAAGAATGAAGTCTATGTAGACAAGAAATTGTGACAAGGCTGCCTAAATTTAAAAGTTGAAGGTATACAAAAAGTTTGAAGCATGTCAATTTGGAGAGCAAACAAAACATGTATTTTCACATGATAGAAATGTGAGCAGGAATGTACTAGATGTTGTGCATTCAGATGTATGGAATCCTGTGAGAAGACTATGTCTATGGGTGGTTGCAGGTACTACATAACATTCATTGATGACCACACAAGGAAAGTGTGGGTGTACTTCATGAAGGAGAAGAGTGAAGTGTTCACTCATTTTCAGAATTTCAAAGTTATGGGTGGCTAAAAAATAGACATGAAAGCATGTAAAGTGCCTAGGTTAGATGGAGGGGGAGAATACTATTCTAGTGAGTTCTCTAAATTCTTATAAAAGAATGGCATTTAGAGACAATTTATATGTAGATACACTCCGCAGCAAAATGGAGTTACAGTGTGGAAAAACAGGCACATTATAGAGATAGCACAAACATTGATGGCTGAGAAGAATATGCCACATAGCTATTGGGATGAGACTGTGTAGTTTATATCATGAACATAACTCCTATTGCAGCCATACATAATGTAATGCCAGAGGAGAAGTTAACTAGCAAGAAACCTGATTCGTCTCACTTGAAAGTTTTTGGATGTATTGCATATGTGCATGTACCAGATGAGTTGCGTACTAAGCTGGATCCAAAAGTAGAAAAATGTGTCTTTATTGGGTATTCCCTTGATCAAAAAGGATATAGATGTTATAATCCTGCTATGTGAATTGAGGGTAAATAGTGATGTATTTGATGAGATGAGTAGCTGGTATGCTGGTAAAAAAGATGCTGTTGGGGCTAATGTAAGTGGAAATGTGGTTGCACAGAATGCAAGAATCACAGTCATTGAGTGGACTAGGAGAGTCCTCATCTAGCAGTTCTATTGATAGACCATGGAGTGGCAGGCTGCGTCATAATGCCAGTCTTGAAAATGTAGTCGGTACATCACATAAAGGCAAAGAGAGTGGTTAAGCCTCTTGGTATGCCTGATATTTCTACAGAGCATTCTCTTGTTGATGGAGATTCTAGTGGCTCAGAGATGAGCCTTGATGAGGAGCTTGGGATTCCACCAATGAGGAGACCTGGTGTGAAGAAGGCTATGGAATCCATGAATGCAAAGTTACGAAGATCTGGAAGAGTCAAAAATCCTGTGTAGAGGTTAACTTATGATGGTTATGTGGCACATTACTATGTGTATATGGAAAAAGTTGTGCAGGTTGTAGAACCCACATGTTTTGATGAGACTATTGGAAATGTGTGTTGGGAGAAAGATATGGATGAGGAGATGGATGCATTGTATGGAAATGAGACTTGGGATCTGGTGCCATTGCCTGAAGTCAAGAAAGCTATTGGATGTAAGTGGGTGTATAAGGTGAAACATAACAATGATGGTAGCATAAGTTGGTACAAGGCTAGATTGGTAGCCAAAGGATATGCCCAGACTTATGGGATTGATTATGAGAGGAGACATTTTTCCCAGTTACAAATATGGCAGTTGTGAGAGTTATGACTGCGGTAGCTGTAGCTAAAGGTTGGTTTTCACATCAGATGGATGTAAAAAATGTGTTCTTGCATGGTGACTTACAAGAAGAGGTATATATGGATTAGCCACCAAGTTTTGAGGATACAAGTCACCCCCAAAGTATGTGTGTAAGCTTCGTAAGGCTTTGTATATGCTAAAGCAAGCTCCACGAGCATAGCATGATAAGATTGCTGAGTATCTTGTCACTATTGGTTTTCATATGGCAGATGTAGATCACTCTTTGTATGTATGCTTTGTATGTATGCAAGAGTGATAAGGGTATTGTGATCATCACCATTTATGTAGATAATCTTATTATTGGGGGTGACAACTTGGAAGAGATTGAGCATGTGAAAAGTCTTCTCAAAAGAAAGTTTGAGATGAAGGATTTGGGAGATCTGCGGTACTTTTTGGGAATTGAGGTCATTCACACACCTGAGGGTATTTGGCTGTCCACAGAGAGACGGTATGCATTGGACATGTTGTCCAAGTATAGGATGGCTAATTGTAAGTCAATCTCGGTGCCATTAGATCAAAATGGCAAGCTTAGTGCAGATGCAGGTTATGTGTTGGAGGATCCCACTATGTATACAGGAAGATTGTGGGGAGTTTGATCTATGTCATGATTAGCATGCCAAATTTGAGCTACACTGTTGGCTTAGAGAGCCAATTTATGATGCAGGTTCCGTGCAAACCACATCTTGACAGTGTGCGATGCACACTTTGATACTTGAGGGCCACTGTTGATTATGCATTGTTTTATGTAGAGGTGTACCATTGGAGCTATATGGATACACAGATGCAAATTGGGCACGTAGCATCTCAGACAGGAGATCTACCAGTGGATTTATGTTTTCATAGGGGAGTGCTGCTATGACATGGAGCAGTAATAAGCAACCCACAGTTACCTTGTCGAGTATAGAGGCAAAGTACAGAGGAGTTGCGGTGGCATGTGAGGTAGCTTGGTTATGTAAGCTACTTGTTGGCTGATTTGGGGTTGCATGTGGAGAGAAAGGTTGTCATATATTGTGACAATCTTAGCAGTATACAGTTGGATAGGAACCTAGTTTTTCATGTGCGGACGAAACACATTGAGTTACATTACCACTTTATCAAGGAGAGAGTCTTGGCAGGCAACATAGACTTGGCCTACGTCAGCACACAGGATCATGTCTCCCTGACATCTTCATGAAGGCCTTGGGAGCTGAGAAGCTCCGTAGATTTTGAGATATGCTTGGAGTTCATGAGCTGGAGTTGATCTTGAGAGGGAGTGTTGAGATGTCGAGCTCAACATGAGCCGACACTCACGAGGCGCCTACATGACTGTTCGACATTTATATCGCTGGCGGGTTTGGTAGCTGGCACCGACACTCCACCGACATATACTTGCTAGAGATTCTATAGCTAGATTATGCTGATTAGTCCACATCTACCCACTCCTCTTAGCGTGTTCACATTATGGACCGCTTGTATATACTCTATTATGTGTGTTAGTCACTTTATCTTCTTTGTAGACCTCTTTTGTTGTGTGAAGAAGAAGAAGAAATTTTAGCCTCTCACCTTGTGTGTTCTCTTCTAGGGTTTGTGTGAGTGTGTGCATGCTTGCAAGAGCTCAAGCTCTCTTCTCCCCTGCATCTTTTCACTATCGGCATGCGTTGGAAACTACCGGCATGCATTGGTTGTTGCTACCGGCATGCGTCGGTTGCTACCGGCATGCATAGGTAGCTACCGGCATGCATAGAGCATGGAGCATGGAGCATGGGAAAATAAACAAACCCTAATCTTAAAACCCTAAACTTACAAACCCTATAACGTGTAAAAGCATAAAAGAAGAAATATGCAAGAAAGAGATCTCTTGCCTTGTGAGACTTGTATAGAAAAACCTACAAAATCAAACCAAAAATAGGAAAAAATGTATTAATAACAAATCCTAATCTTAAAAGCCTAAAACTTACAAACCCTATAAACATGTAAAAGCATGAAAGAAGAAATATACAAGAGAAAGAGATCTCTTGTGAGGCTTGTATGTGTTGAAAACCTACAAAATTAAACCAAGTCAAGAAAAAAAAAGTATTAAGAAAAATCAATATCTCCTACCATATGAAGCTTTAATGGAGAGAGGCTTAATTAGGGAAAAAGAAGAAGGGAAAAAGAAGAAAAAAAAACTTAAAAGAGAGAAAACAAAAAGGAAATACTCAAAAGATAGCTTTCATGGAAAGCTTGTTTGCATAGGAGATAAATGAAAATAGTAAACATACCTTGCTTGAGCTTAACGAGGATAGGGTAGGAGAGATAGAAGTGATAGACAAGGCAAAAACCTGCAAAAAAAACTAAGAGTACAAGTTTATTTTATTTAAAAGATAAAACTATGCGGGCGACAAAAGAAGTGACAAAAAAGCGAGATATTTTTATAGTATAGCAATGTTTATTCACTATTGAGTAGTGCTTTTTTGCTGCTAAACGTGCTGCTTAGCAATGAAAAAAACACCATATTGGGAAATATGGGAATTTTCCACAAGTTTGGGACATGTGGTCAAAAGCTTGGATTAACCATAACTTGAACACCACTAATCCAAAATGAGCGCTTTATAGCTCTTTAGATTCCATTTTTCAAGCGCTTTCCAACGATAGGTCATATGATAGGGTTTTGAGTAACTTACAAACATGTTATCCATGTCTCCTTTTTTAAGTATTCAAAAATGGGAATTGGAAAATTCCCAAATTCACTAATATGGTGTTAAAAGCGCTACGGAGCAGTAGATCGCTACTGACATCTTGAAAACCCTCAAGATTTTCCTTCCAAAAACGCTGCTACGCTCTCGATGTGTTGTAGTGAACATAGTAGAGGATTTCACCTTAGATAAACTTCTCCCTTGAATGGGCCTCACTATGGTGAACATCACTACCTTAGATAAACTTCTCCCTTGAATGGGCCTCACTATGGTGAACATCACTACCTTGAGTAAATTATTCCAAGAAAAGGTGAGAGAGATTTGATGGAAGCTTCTTGCGCTTTGTGTTTTGCCTCTTGTCACTTTGCTATAAAAGCTATAATGTGGTCACTATGCTAGACATTATCTACCCTTATCTACATAATTCTTAGTTGCAATGTTGGAAGGTCAATGGTGTAGCTGTGTATTAAGGGTGGTGGCATGCAAGATGACATGTAGAGGTTGATGGCATTCATAAGATTAATTTTTGATGTTTCCTTTGCCCACTATTTCAATCAATTTATCATATTTTCTTTGTGGGAAACTCAACCTCTATTGTTTCAAAAGGTTTGCACTATATCATGAAGATGTGGTGCACATGCATATGCCCCGCAAACATATACAATATCTACTACTAGAGTCCACCTCTTAAGAATGAGTTATATTAATGGGTGGATAGATACATGGATAGATAGGAGATAGATCGATTGATCATGATGGATGATTATATAGGTATGGATGGATGGATGGTTATATAGGAGATAGATGATTATATAGATAAATAGAGTGATGGATGGATGATTATATAGGAGATATATGATTAGATATAGGTAATGGTTAAATAGGATATATAGGTATGGATGATTATATAGGAGATAGATGATTAGATAGATAAATAGAGTGATGGATAGATGGTTATATAGAATAGATGATTATATAGGAGATATAGGTATGGATGATTATATAGGAGATAGATGATTAGATATATAAATAGAGTGATGAATGAATGGTTATATAGAATAGATAATAGCATAGCTAGAGATATGGATGCATGGACAAACATATAGCCCAATAGATAAATGGACCTATAGATAAGTAGATAGTATTAGGTAGCTAGACAGATGGCAATTAGGTGGGTTTGAGCCATAGATGATTAGATAGCGCGGTCAATTAGCATTAACTCCAATAGTTGGATGCGGGAAAGTAAAGCTGGGTGGGAAAAATCTAATGAGTAGCTAAGCTGAGAAGATGCATTGCACACAAACAAACAGAGCACGCATGGAGCTCGATCTTCTTGCTAGTGTGTGCATGGCCAAAGTTTTTCTTGCTATTGTGCAGTGTGCCTGAGAGAGAGAGGCGCCAAGGCAAGCGCTAGGTAGCTAGACGAGAGAGAGAGAGAGAGCGAGGGGGGGGAGGGACGACGATGTTGTATCTGTCTCCACATCGACATCCATTTGCCAAGTCCATGACGACGTACAACTGCCATGTCGATGACGTCCTACATCTGCCACACGACAACATCCATCTGCCCACGATGATGTCCTGCATTTGCACCCAGCCATATGTACTCTCTGCAACACTTAGGGCACCTGCTTGACGTCTGGAGTACTCTTGCAAACTGCCAACTGCACGTTGCTTGACGTCCGACGTGCTTCTTGATGTTCGTTGCTTCATCTGCTAGGTAGGTGTGCCCCTTTTATTAATCTTTTTTTTGGGTGGTTGCAAGATGAGGTTATCTAGTTTCACTTAGTGGGCACCCTTGGGTTTAGCTTGAAAACAGACATTTTTTCAAGAAGAATAACAAATCTCTCCTAGTTAGCCAAGGAGTTTCACTTCAAGGTCTTCTAATGAAACATCATATGCAAAGTTGGGCACCTAAAACTATAATCTAATCGAATATCCACTAATTGAAAATCTCCTTTTCTTCTTTGGGAACCAAAATTGTATAGAGGCCCTGTCGGAGGTTTAGACAGGTACACTGAATGTGAGTAAATTGCCTATAACTTTTACATTATTACTTATATGAAATCCCCTCTTTTCATATCACAAATTCAAATAACATAGAGCTTAACTTGATTTATCGAGTAATTTTTGATGTGTTCTACTATTTTCTATATTATTTAAAAGGCAATAGAATTGTTAAAAAACATACTATTTTGTCCTCCCACCACATCTACCATTCAAAATGCTCAATTTGTATGGATCTAGTGATGATTAGATTAGGAAAGATTAGTATAATGTGGGTATAAGGTAAAATTACAAATCTAATGGTTGGATTTTTGAAGATTTACTTTGGAAAATTTGTTATGACTTAGAGGCCCAATAAATCAATTGTAATTTAATTCTAGAAAATCAAATATTGAATCTTTCAATCTAAAAACTCTAGGGATCAATATACTTGTTGCCATGAATTTATTAAAAATAATTTGGCTTAATTTGAGTATGGGAAGGTCCATTTTCAATCCTCCCAAGTGAAAATTCCCCTATTTTGTCCACTCTCCCCTTTTCAAGTCTAAAACCAATCCTAGTTAGGTTTGGAAATCTAGGCTTGGTAAACTTTAAAGCCTATATATCATTCCATGTGTGAGGCTTGGGTAGGCACAAATCTTATATATGCATGCCACTTTATGTCCACATCATCTTCGAGAGGATCCATATAAGCAGCTTGCCACCTCCACCCTCCATGTGTGAGGCTTGGGTAGGCACAAATCTTATATATGCATGCCACTTTATGTCCACATCATCTTTGAGAGGATCCATATAAGCAGCTTGCCATCTCCACCCTCCATGTCAATATGGTCAACCTACTTGACTCCCCACCTCATCATCCTAGTCATCATTAATGCCACATCTTCTTGCCACCTTTACATGCCACCTCGTACCACTTGGTGACATGGCATACCACATCATGGAATTACAAAATGAGCCATAATAGTGCCACATGTCAAGAAAATGTCATGTGTCATGCACGCATGTGACATGTGGCACCTCCTTCCCACCTCTCCATTTTTTTAATAACATATTTTTGAAAAAGTTAATTTAGTAATTTAGAGAAATAAAATATAAAATTTTAAATAATAAAATATACATAACTTATTAATATAAAAGAATTTAAAATCACTAATTTTAAAGGATTATATTTTGGAATTAGATAAATAATATTATTTTTAAAGTTCATGTTATTTAATTTAAAAATAATAATTTTTTAAATTTCATATTTCTTGAAAATATTTATGTATAGGATAAACCTTTGAATAAAATTTGAAAAAAATACATTATAAAAGAAAATGCAGTTATATAATTATAAAACAAAAGATAAATTTAAAGATATATTTATATATCTAGTAATGATAAATATTTAGACTTGTTAATAAATATTATTAATAATATTAATTTTTAAGTGGATAATAGTTTATCTTTAATTATCTTTATGTTTATCTTAATTATCCAATCAAACTTAGATAGGAAATCCAATGAGATTTGAAGTGGATAATCTATTTTTCATATATAATTACACATCTCTAGTACTATCCCACACTTATCTCTAGTACTATCCCATCATTGAGCCTTCACATAATTTTTACTCTCTTAGCTTCCTTTTGAGAATGGGTTCTCAAAGTCATAGGAGTCGAAAACGTGATAGGACTAGACTTCCCTCCGTCCACCGAGCTCAAGAGGAGGAGAGGAAAAGAGAAGCTTGTGAGAGAGAGAGAGAGGGGAGAGCACGTCAACGAGCAACACCTTCCCGTTGTTGGTGGCGATGATCGAAGCCTTGCTCCTCCTCTTCCACTTCCTCTCCCTCTGCCCTCTTCCCCCCCACTACCCCTTAGTTTAGATAATCCACATGAACCCACCCTTCCTGAGTCCCCTTCTCTTCCACAAGAACCCATCCCCCTCCTTTGGGCACCCATAGTGTGGATAGGAAAGAACTATCAAAGTCAGGGGCGCATCGTCGTGCCCATGCAATCTTCCATTCCTATTTCAAAGATCTCACACCTTCATCACAAGCATGCGTGCTTGATGCTTTGATCGATTTGCCCAACATGGCCAACTGCAGGGCGCTTTTTGACATTGGAGGTCGAAGAGAGAGGAGAGCTGGCATGGTGGTGCTACAAAGTGTTCGTCGTTCCTATACAGTTAAAAAGAAGAGGAACTCTGCGGACGCTTTGGCTACTTGATGGGCTATTGTGGGGCAACTATAAGTAGATCCAAAATGAAGAGTAAGGTGAGTGCCACATCTCGCATTCTTTCCATAGCACCACACGCACTTAGAGTTGGGTCTATTAGATGGCAAAGTTTAGATGCCAATGAGGTTGGTGCTTTGTGGGCGAGTAGTGGTCGTGTAGCTAGGCCTTGATAGAAAGTTTTTGGGAGGAGAATTGTCGTGCCTCGCCAGTTTTCAAGAAAGCTGTGCGTAAGAGAGTGACAAGATGAGTGTTCATTGAGCACGGTGCTCGCTTTCTTGAAATGACCCAAACAGAGTTGTATTCTCAATTTGTGGCATCATATCCAGAGCTTAAAATTGGTCATTTGAGGGGTGTAAGCCTTGGTTTGTGAGGTACTCACGTTAGTGTGACACATGTTATTATTGCTACCATGTTGAGTTCAAACTTTTTTATGATGTGTTCCGTTCTCTTAGTGGGCATAGAGAGTTGCCTCGTAGTCCTCGTGATTTCGTCCACTCTCTTTTGTGTGCATGCACGGAGGATGCCTAGTTCCATAGAATGCCTTGTGTGGAGAGCAATTGCACATCATATGGTTCACTTACACATCTACAGAATGGTAGATCTTGATGCAAGTTACCAAGAGATAGTGCCATGGCAATGTTATGAGTATGTGACACACCAGCTCCAAAGTGGTGGGCATTCTAGGAAGTTGCAGTTCGTGGACAAACATACACCACGTTGTCACTTCACAGCCACATTTTTAGGGAGCAGATCTACCCCTATATACGGCACAGTCATTGTGCCAAGTGGCAGGATCGTTAGTTCTGAGCATGCCTAGCAGAGTTTCCTATTGGTGTGATCTCTGTGATTGATTTTATAGAGAACTACACCTTCACACCTTTTCAGGAGATACAATCTGAGTATTACTTCTCAGAGCAGGTAATGGTTATATTTCATAATATTTGTTTCATGTCTGAGCTATATTACTTATTTGATTTTTTGTGTCCTAATCGTCTCTCTTGCTTACCTCACCAGGTTGCTATTATGGTCCACATTAGCTATCGACATGCAGAGGCCCATGTAGATGAGATAGCGAGTACCCCCCAAGGCCCTTGTCATTATTCAAGAGTATCATTTCTATATCAGTGATGATCTTTCACATGATGCACATTTTGTGCAACACTATTTTCATCTCCATGATGATTTTTTACGAGATTATGGGATCACACGTGGGCCAATGATGGGTTTGGTCAGATGGTTGTGGCGCACAGTTCAAGTCATCACCCATGGCAATTCTACTGGCTCTACAGGTAGTACTTATGGTTCTCTTATATTCTCAATTAAGCTAAATTCACTAGAACATCTTAAAGAAAATAATAACTAAGACTTTGTCTTATGGATTTATAGGTGGCATGTGCAGTCTAGTATCCTAGTGATTTGGTCATTTTTTGAGACTGGTCATGGGAAGGGAGAGCATGATGGTGTGGGCGCGTGTGTGAAACATGCCTTGAGGCATCATCAGCTGGGGGAAAGATGCTAAGCAGTTCAGAGATGCGGGCCACGTAGTCGAGTGGTGCTCCTAACATTTGTGTGGGAGTGCAGCATCATCATATCCCAAACGTGATGCTTGGATTATCAGGAGATTTTTTTGGCATGTGGATGGTGGCATGATTGACTGTAGAGCCTCCCATGATTGTGACACAGTACCTGGCACCTTGGGCTTACATTCCATCAGGTGGCGGCCCCCACGATTTACACATGACGGTTTGCATGCTTCTATGGAGCATGTATGGATGGCGATTGGTCACATTGTGTCTCGAGAGGATGGGCAGATGCATGGATACAGACATTTCTCTCCCCCGAGCATCCTTCACATCCAGTGTTGTCTGATGAGCACATAGGTCTTGCGCTATGATGACCTGACAGATTTGCTATAGGAGGGTGATGTATGTGCTGTTATTTTTGGTGAGGGCAGTAGCAAGGGAGTAGACTACTATCTGATGAGTTGCACTAGGCCAAAGTGCATCGTTGACCAAGATACAATGGATGATCATGGGTTTTCTTTTGACGCCCATAGCATGATTGTGGCAGGCCGGTTCTACCAACAGATTTGACTTCATCGGGGGAGTCTTGAGTTCCAGCATAGTGGAAGTGGGGAGTAGGAGGCATTTCAGTTCTCTCATTTAGTGGTTGTTACTACCAGGCTCACTCTTGATCAAGTAGTACAGAGCCGAAAAACACAGTTCTCGCCCTCATTTTCGGCTTCAAGTGGATGACCATGAGAGCATTCTAGAGCAGTTGAGAGCTAGAGAGGGTGCTATTGAGTAGACCTCTATCTTGATAGTGACTAAAATCAAACTAGCTAGGTTAGCTCACTTACATTGTACTTAGATTTATTAGGAGTGACTAACCTCAGAATAGCTGAGGTAGTTCATTTTCATTATGCCTTGATCTTTTGAGTTAGTGGTTGAACCCAGAGTGGTTGTATTAGCTCACATTCTGATGTACTTTTTTTAGTTGATGTTTTAATCATTATGAGTTTTCTCATTATTGAGGATCATTGTATTTTAGTTGATGTTCATGGTTTTTTGATTTTTTAACACTTTAGCTATCATATTGTTTGCTAATTACTAACCCAAACATGCTTCGATTGGTTGTGACCAAACTTTGAAACACGTGGGGGTGGGTCCCCCCCACATGCTTGCAAATTTTGGTCCCCATCGGACCATGTTTGCATACGATGGTATGGGGAAGACCCGGATTTTCCATGGCCTCTTAAGCACCAAGACCCGGATTTTCCATGACCTCTTAAGCACCAAGAGACTTGAAAAATCCGCATCGGGTGCTAATTACTAACCCAAAAATACTCCGATAATGACCAAAATTTGTGAGCATGTGGGGGTTGGCCCCCCCACATGCTTGCAATGTTTGGTCCCCATCGGAGCATGTTTGGGTACGATGGTATGGGGAAGACCTAGATTTTCCATGGCCTCTTAAGCACTAAGAGACTTGAAAAATCTGTACCGGACGCTAATTACTAACCCAAACATGCTCTGATTGGGACCAAACTTTGTAAGCATGTGGGAGTGGGCCCCCCACATGCTTGCAAAGCTTGGTCCCCATCAGAGCATGTTTGGGTACTTGGGGAAGACCCGAATTTTCCATGGTCTCTTAAGCACCAAGAGGCTTGAAAAATCCACATCAGGCACTAATTACTAACCCAAACATGCTCCGATCCTCACCAAACTTTGCAAGCATGTGGGGGTGGGCCCCCCCACATGCTTGCAAAGTTTGGTCCCCATCGGACCATGTTTGGGTACAATGGTATGGGGAAGACCCGGATTTTCCATGGCCTCTTAAGCACCAAGAGACTTCAAAAATCTGCACCGAGCGCTAATTACTAACCTAAACATGCTTCGATCATCCTCCTGACCAAACTTTGCAAGCATGTGGGGGCGTTCCCCCCTCCTCACATGCTTGCAAATTTTGGTCCCCATCGGAGCATGTTTGAGTACAATGGTATGGGGAAGACCCAGATTTTCCATGGCCTCTTAAGCACCAAGAGACTTGAAAATCCGCACCGGGTACTAATTACTAACCCAAACATGCTCCCATCTTCACCAAGCTTTACAAGCATGTGGGGGTACCCCCCCCCACATGCTTGTTTAGTTTTCTCCCCATCGGAGCATGTTCGGGTACAATGGTATGGGAAAGACCCCGATTTTCCATGGCCTCTTAAGCACCAAGAGACTAGCAAAATCCACACCGGGTGCTAAGTACTAACCCAAACATGCTCCGATCCTCACCAACCTTTTCAAGCATGTGGGGGTGGGCCCCCGCCACATGCTTGCAAAGTTTGGTCCACATTGGAGCATTTTTGGGTTACGATGGTATGGGGAAGACCCGGATTTTCAATGGCCTCTTAAGCACCGAGAGACTTGAAAAATCCGCACCGGGCGCTAATTACTAACCCAAACATGCTAGATCCTAAATAAACTTTGCAAGCATGTGGGGTGGCTTCCCCTACATGCTTGCAAAGTTTGGTCCCCATCGAAGCATGTTTGGGTATGATGGTATGGGAAAGACCCAGATTTTCCATGGCCTCTTAAGCACCAAGAGACTTGAAAAATCCACACACTAGGCACTAAGTACTAACCCAAACATGCTCCAATCATGACCAAACTTTGCAAGCATATAGAGGTGGGTCCCCCCACATGCTGGCAAAGTTTGGTCCCCATCAGAGCACGTTTGGGTACGATGGTATGGGGAAGACCCGGATTTTCAATGGCCTCTTAAGCACCAAGAGACTTGAAAAATCTGCACTGAGTGCTAATTACTAACCTAAACATGCTCTGATCATGACCAAACTTTGCAAGCATGTGGTGGTGGGTCCCCCCACATGCTTGCAAAGTTTGGTCCCCATCGAAGCATATTTGGGTTCGATGGTATGGGGAAGACCCAGATTCTCTATGGCCTCTTAAGCACCAAGAGACTTGAAAAATCCACACTAGGCGCTAATTTGGTCCCCATCGGAGCATGTTTGGTACAATGGCATGGGGATTTTCAACAAACAATATGATAGCCAAAGTGTTAAAAAGTAAAAAAACCATGAACATCAACTAAAATGTAATGATACTCAATAATGAAAAAACTTATAATGATATAAACATCAAATAAGTACATCAGAATGTGAGCTAACCTAGCTACTCTGGGTTTAGCCACTAACTCAAAAGATCAAGGCATAATGAAAATGAGCTACCCCAACTAGTATGAGGTTAGGCAATGCCCATAAATCTAAGTACAATGTAAGTGAGCTAACCCAGCTAGTCTAAGTTTAGTCACTATTAACGGCAACCCAATTAAAATTATCATCCTCTGACTACTGGGTCGACGTGCGCCATCGAGGCTACTGTGCATGTCGAGGAGGCTGTGTCGACTGCGGGGGTCGTCGAATATCTGGGGGAGGTCTGACTCAAAGGTAGGATCATGAGCTGGTGTCAGTGTACTCAAGAGCTCACGAGTCCCATAAGCTGCTATAGCCCTCTCCCTCTCTCTACATCGTGCTACTGTAAGACGTGTCTATTTATAAACCCAAAATCTATAATCACCAATGGTACATGCCTGCCACTCTGCGCGTGTAAGCTCCTCTGCTGTAAGGACACACTGCTCATGAGAAGCAGCACTGCTGCTAGCACCATCACCTGAGGTGCCACTAGGACCAACACCACCCACATGCTCGTATGCTGTGATCTGGCTCTCGTGAAGGACTCTCTGGTATGCATTAAACTCGTGCGCACTCCACTTAATCTCTAGAGGCACCTCAGGCTCTTGATCTTTATCATCGACGGCGGTGTCGAGTCCCAAGTCAGTAGTAGCTGAGGTAAAATCAAGAGGCCTGTCAGTCCTAGCATCTACTCGAGCAAAGCTTGGGTGAAAATCGTCAATGCCCAAAACTTTGTATGTTGCTAGGTCGACGCATGCGCAGCAAGAGGGACATGTTGAGAAGCGTACTAGCTCCTGGTGTGGGTGATGCAAAAGACAAATGGAAAAAATGTCCACATCCCAAAGCATATCCACCAATACTATCAATGTCCTCGATATACAGAGAGTGCAGCAGGCAGCATCAGACGGAGGAATGGTGGTGCATCCTGAGGTAGAGGTCATCGCTTGAAAAACCTCTGTAATTGGCCGTGGATATAGAGGCAAGTAAGGCACTGTCACGTCTGAGGATCTGTGGAACTCCCAGACATGCAACATCAATTCTCTGCCCTATGCTGTGTAATCCGCTCCATAATCATGTGCTGCTGTGCCTCAGCTCTAGAACTCTCTACCTCAGTCCGAGCCTACGCAAAAAGTACAGCATAAAAATAATTGATTAGTCTCTCTCATTAGGTATTACTTAAAGAAATTTATAACTTAGGACCTTAATTATAACTCTTTTACATACAAGAGAAACCTACCTACTGGATGTCAGACTCTCTCGCATGCCGTGCCTCTGCCGTCCGCAATGCAGCTCTAAGGCGGTCAATCTCCGCTCTTGCCTCTACCAACTCTCTACCAACTCCTGAGTGAGTCTCTCAGTGTGGTAGGTGTGGGACCCTACGTGACACAATCAACCATGCCGCTCATGTAAAAATATAGAAAAGTATATATAAACATGTAAATAAATGACTAAAAAAACTTAAGAAGTAATAAATGTGTAAATACCTGGACATCTATTGTCGATATCGATCGTGAGAACAAGCGTACCACGTGCTGGATACTCCGTACGTCGATGCCAACCTGGGTGCCAAGAGCCTCGACCGTTGACATAGGCACAAACACCGGATCTGTAGGAGCTACACGGGCTGGTGGAGGCCGCCTACCCTGGTCCTGTGGAGACGACCTCGGCCAACACCACCACTAGGCTGATGGCTAGTGTAATCCACCTCCTCCCCTAAGAAAAACTCCACATATAATTGCTTTGAGAAGTATATGGGAATTTGGCAGTTGTTCGGCATTCTCCCATATGAGGCAACGTATCGACTATAGATATGTGCTGCCATCATACGAGGATGCGAACACTGCAAAATAGTAAGGGGCTTGCCCACCTCATCCCACGGCTATCAAGGAAAAGATCTAAGTAGGATCCAAGGACCAAGATCACAAACCTGACGATATGTTAGGCCATGTGACACAAGAGCAGTGCGATGGTGGGCTATCTAAGTCTGCCCCCACGATATGTAATGTAGACGGTGCGTCTCTAGCACTCCTACTATGGATAGCCACTAACTCGCGGTCTATCTCTAGCGATGAGGTCCACAATAGATGAGCGGCCCTCCTTGTGGCCCTCCTCGCATGACTCCAATGCTAAAACCTAAGCCTAACACAAACGGGCAATGTTAAGGTCCAATAATGTGAAAGGTCCAATGCTTAGTGCTAAGTAGCACTAATGAAGCTATAAAACAATGCTAATGGGCTCACTAATGCTAATCCAAACTAGTAAGTTAAATACTACAGTGATACGTGAGGATTTGGTAGCTTGGTTTTTAAGTCAAGGTGTAGATACCATTAACTTTAGCAAAGTGGGTAGTCTATCAATAAGTGTTGTTTGTGTGCAAACTATTAATAATGATGTATAGGGTGGTATGGTGTGTCTCATATTTGGTATGAGACACATTTGCAAACATATTGCTTTGTTTAAGTGACGTGAGCTCTTTTATTTTGGTTGTTTGGACTTCATGGTTTAATTTATGTAGAGGTTGTATTTCATTATATTTGTGTTGCCTTATTCAAGATAATGATAGCTCTTCTTTTATTATGATGCTTGAGAGGATTCATGAGATGGTTTTGTGGTTATGGAATTTAGTCTCATAAAATGAGTTATAGTTGGTGCTCACTCTTTTTTGTCATAAAGTCAAATTATATGAGATTAATAAACAACAAAAACTTGTAATTTTATGACCAAATTTGCACACTATTTTATGATATTGTGTCATCTAACTTTGCTAGATTAGCTATCAGTTTGAAAATATACACATATAGTAAGTGCCATTACCATGTGGGAGAAAGATATGATCATCTAGTGATTATGTTACTATATGGAAATATTGACTTGCCATATGGGAAAATAATTGCTAGATGTCACATAGCAAAATTCTCACACTTACTAGATTGCACTCTTAGTAGATGCATATTCTCAAACTAGTAGATTTTCTAACAATTCTTAGTAGATTCATATTCTCAAACTACTAGATTTTCTAACAATTTCTATTTTTTTTCTATATAGGAATGCATCCAAAGCTCCTTGTGGACATCCTCATCATCTATGAATGTATACTCACAATTTTGAAAGTAGTTCAATCATCAAGTATTTTAAAAGAGAAAATTCAATCTAATGGAGATGGGAAAGGATGACATAGTGTTGAGTGGATAGCCATGTCAGGGTTTAGTTACTATCCCTGCCTTGTACTATGGTGGAAACAAATTATAACATGAGAGAGAGAGAGAGAGAGAGAGAGAGAGGTTATTTTTAATCATTAATGTATAGCTTCAATGTTTCTCCTATTTTCGATCATTAATGTATAGCTTTGATGTATCTCCTATTCTAGTCTTGGCCCTAGAGGATGCATTCTTCTCCCTATTACCTATGCTAAATCATTGGTTTCCCCACTGTAATTAGCAAAACAAAATTTTCGCCCTAAAACAAGTGAATAGTGGGTGAGGTGGTGTTGCAGGAGTTTCTTCCATGAAACTCCAACGTGGAGATTTGCTCAACATCTTCCAATACAAAGTCTAAGCTTTCAATGTACTCTTTGTTGCCGGAAAGCCAACGTACATAATTACTCACATTAACAGATACAGAACATCAAAAGATAACAATATAAATGAGTAAATAAAAGACAGGTAATCCGCAAACCATCAATGACTACAATTATTTTACTGCTTCTCTGAATGAATGAATTAGTGAATACATAAGCGGTGCGCTTTGTGCCTTAAGATGCTAATAGATGTGGTACAAAGCGTCACATACATTCAGTATATTGGTTAGATCCTCATAGCTATTTAGCAAATAAGTATTGAATGAATAAGAATAAAATAACGAGTTAATACCTGGCACACCTAGTGTGGGTAGTCCACCCCATGGTGGACGAAAGTAGAACCCACTTGATGACAAGGATAGGTATAAGTAGAATTGCATTCTGTAACTTCTTCAAAGAAGTCCTCCTGAAAAGAAATTTGGGAACTTCTTGAATATGCAAAATTACGTAGCATGCACATGCGATGTTATCACCAATTTGGGAACTTCTTGAATATGCAAAATTACCTATCATGCACATGCCACATCAACACTAATTTAGGAACTTCTTGAATATGCAAAATTTCCCAGCATACGATATATCATTGGAAAGATCTTGAAGAGTAGGTTCCCAATCTGCAATCTCCGACAAATTTTGATTTGATTTGAAAAAATTTAACCATCAGCCCATTTATTAACAAAAAGCTGACATGGCATTTCTTAGAGGGCCCTTTTTGAGTCCAAATTTTGCCTAATGAATTATTAAGCACAAAGTTTATATTTTTGGTAGGTGCTCGAACATCGATCCTCTTGGCTATGATGATTAATGGATGGGTAACACTCATTTGTTACTTTTACCAAAACATGATTTGGTGGTAGTGGTGGTAGTCCTAGCACAGTGTTTGACTGAATGAACATCAACATGCTTGGCAAGATCTTGTAATAAGACAAGCCATGTATACTATATGGGGTTGTTGGCTAGCTCTATATGGGGGTTAATTCTTTTTTTGGATTGGGAAGATCCATATTGGGGAGACTTGGTTCTATGTCTTCTTCCTTAGATATTGAGTAAACCAGTAGCCAATATGAATTACTCATGTGATTGTTAATTCTCATTCTATCTTGGGTATTTTTATCCCTCTCATTTGTTGGAATTGCATGCATTGTATCCGTACTAGCACAATATTGTTAAGGGAAGGGATAAATTTGTCAATCCTATTGGGCTTAATCAAAGGATCTCATAAGAGCACATTCGTCTAATGTGATTTATTTCTTAGCTTCCAAACACACCAAGATAGACATATCATACTACTTGCATGGAATTAGCATTAATTAAATATTTTGCAACATCCATAAAAAGATGCATTATCGTTGAAAGTCCCCTAGAGTCTATAAATGTTTCTTTCATCTAAAGAAACATCACCCCATCAAATGTCAACATGAAGTACCTAAAATTCAATAGAAAGAGATAGCAAGATGCAAACACACATGTGCCACAATTTCAAAACATATGGTCATCTGGAAACTCGGGGGGTTAACTATATGTAAACCCTCTATATCACATGCGTTCAAGTTCTATTTAAAAAATCCCTTATCTGTAAATTTTTTATGCATAAAACACACCCTTTTTCTATTCAATCTATAAATATCCCTTTAAATGGTACCCTTCTATATGTAAAAAATGTATAAAAAAGGGATTAAAAAAACCCTTTTGTTAAACCCACGTGTTACACTTACACTTTTATGAGTGACTTCCCCGAGTTTGGAAAATAGGATGAGGCGGCCCACAATTTTGATTAAAGGAAACAATCATCTTCCTCCCTTTAAATGGTACCCTTCTATATGTAAAAAATGTATAAAAAAGGGATTAAAAAAAACCCTTTTGTTAAACCCACGTGCTACACTTACACTTTTATGAGTGACTTCCCCGAGTTTGGAAAATAGGATGAGGCGGCCCACAATTTTGATTAAAGGAAACAACCATCTTCTATGAAACCTTGGGTAAGAAGGTCACATATTAGCTAACACAATATGATTAGAACAACTTTGCCACATATGTTGACCTCAAAGAAGTCTTTTTGCTCAGATTTATAAAACATCTTTCTAGATTCTAGTTAATCTACAAAACTAAAAGCCAAAACATCTACGTGTGAGGATTATGCCATTAAGTTCTGCACCCTCTGCCCCCCCCCCCCCCCTTAACACTACTTTGGTAGCTCAACAAGACATAAATATGTCATTTCAGGGGTTTGCTAAAAATTTCATATCTTATGAATGAGAGCGATATTTTAGCATTTCTCTTTTAAAGAATTTCTTCATGAATTTGGAAAACCTTATAAAATTATTAAATTGAAAAAAAATACCTTAAATATAATTGATAAATCACCACCATAAGTAGAGGTATATCAAGCATTATAATCCAAACAAGTTACGAATTTATAAAGTAGGTTCTTACATGTAAGAAAAAAATGATCTTGACTCATTATAAATTTCTCGTAAACCTTACATATTATATACGAAATGAGAGATAGATTTTTCATGGAAAAAAAATTATTATTTAATAATTAATTCAATTAAATTTCCTTCTTATAATCTTTTTTTAGTTGTTGAGTCTTTGATACCCAAAATACGATAATAGTGTGAGTGTATATGGTGATTTACTTTAGTTATACTAAATAAATCAACATCTCCGCTAAGGCAATTGGTCAAGAATTCATATCCAAACATTTTAATTTAGTTAAAAAATAAGGTGATGGTCTCAACTTTCAAAATTGCATTGATAACAAAACAACGTATATAAACCCTTGCTTATATTTGGATCATCAAGCGAAAAACTTATGAAAAATAGTGCTATATAAAATGACTAGATATTCCACTTAAAGCCTTATGATATGTTAAAAAATGTGCGAAGTAGGCTCTTATTCTATAGTAATGAATATGGTTCAAAAATTTGTAAACTTTTATCTAAAACAAAGTGCCTCTAAAAGAATAGGTGTATATGCGATTAGCTCTCACAAAATGCACCAGCAAAGCATAACATTATACAGAACATGTGGTGCAAGATTTGGTCCTAGTCTATGATTGTTTAATTAGCTATAAAATTCCTTAAAGTTAATGTTTTTTGAGACAGCTAAATACCTTGGAATTTTTATTAAGACCTAAATTTTAGACTTTTAATCGATTTTTGAGTCTAAGATGGATTGTATTACACCATATGTATATTTTTGTGAGGCAATGCACATCCAAGAACTTTGGAAAGAAATGAGAAATTTGTAAATTAAAGCCTTTGATCCAAATATAGTCCAAATAGCTTTGCATTACGATTGAATTCTTATGGAATTGAAAAGCCTAGAAGTAACCAATATGATCCTTAAAAATCTCAATTTTCCTTCACTATGTACTTGATGGTATAAAAAATGGAAACCTTTGATTTTCACTATCCATGTGTTCCAAATAATTCCATAAAATTTTGTCTTAGTAATGAGGGCATAAATATGTCCACACGAACACATTTCTGTATTGTTACCAAACTAGTGTTAAACTAGTGGGGTGAGAGGCCAAAATAACTCACATTGGGATAAAGGTTAGTCACAAGGACCTCATCAATGAGTAGCAAGATGTATTTAAGATTACTTTTTGTTCTTATTTTGGTCATTATGAGTACCTTGTTATGCCATTTAGGTTTACTAATGTGCCAGCCAAATTTATGTTGTTAATGAATATAGGCCATTCATGGGTAAATTTATGGTGGATTTTCTTGGGTATGTGCATTTACCAAGCAAAACTGGTAGGTCCCGATTTTATTGATGACATTTTGGTTTATAGTACAAACCACACTTGTTAACAGTATTTAGTGTACTCAAGGAAAATGTATTGTATGATAATAAACAAAAGACTTTCCTATGTCAAGAGAAAGTTGAGTATTTGGGACACATTATATTGGCATGCTCAGGGAAAATGTGTTGTATGTCAATAAACAAAAGACTTTCCTACATGCTAGGCATAAAGATGGATCCGAAGAATCATTAGGGAAAATTGAGAATCATTTTGGGGCCCTCTAAGATAATCCATGTCACCCTATTTTTTATGGCCCAAAAAAGGGATTTTCGACCCTTTTTGTGCATTTTTGTAGAGAGAGATAATCAACACAGTGGTCCATACCTTCTTAAATGCTCAAGAATAAAAAGAATATATCGCAGCCCTATGGGTGCATAATAAATACCGAAGGAATAAAGACGCAATATGTATCTATAGGTAAACGAGCTCTCATTAATGCACTTTTTGAGTTTGGTGAAGGATTTCCCTTCTAGTGACTTTTCCCTCCCATTTCAGACATTCAAGTGCATTTCTCGTGAACTTGGGCTATTGCGAGCTCATCATTGTGCTACATTGTGACTTAGTAACATCACGTTGATATGGGAGAGGAGGAAGCCATATCATATGCATATTGATCTTGAAGAAGAATATGCACCTTGGAAGAAAAGAAATCAGCCCTAGCTTTCAATCAATGAAAGAGAGAAGAAAGAGATGAGAGCTTCAGGCACAAAGTATATAGACCTATGGTGTGATGGATCTATGTATCCAAATAATCCTCTAACCTCAAGCACACCCTCATTCTCAAATCCAACCTCATTTATTAGATATGTTGGCGATGGTCACCAAGGATTGCTTGGCTATTGCAATGCACTAAGCCAATCAAGTAGAGTTCTAAAAGACTTGAATCATGCAGCACAGTTGGAGTATAGTCATTTGCAACAAATGTACACCTCTCTTCAAGAAAGAAGTTCACAGCTCTTGTGCAAAATAGAGTCTCAATCTAAAACAATATAGGAGATTGATAAGAAATTATAGGGTGCACGTGTAAAATCAACAAGCATTGGCATGAGAGCAAGAAAAAGGAATCTGAGGAACATAGAGGAACTTAATCCAAGTGGAGGAGTCAAGAAGAGTATAAGCTGCAAGGTAATAAACTTCTACATTTCTATGATACAACATTTAGTGCATGTAACTTGTAAATTTATAACAAGATGAATTCATTCAGGTGTCTCCTACATCCAAATAAAGAAAACATGGAATTGGATTTAGCAACCATAAAATCTTCCATGCTTTTATCTTCAAAGATAATAGGCCAAATGCTCAAGGAGAAGAAGTACAAGAAAGTATGATAAACATTAATAAAACATTTCAGGTGTCTCCTACATCCAAATAAAGAAAACGTGGAATTGGATTTAGCAACCAGAAAATCTTCCATGCTTTTATCTTCAAAGATAATAGGCCAGATGCTCAAGGAGAAGAAGTATAAGAAAGTAAGAAAGTATGATAAACATTAATAAAACAATTTACAAATAAAAGCTTGGTGTCAGCTCTTGATACACAAAAATGTCTTGATGATGTTGGCATAGGGAGAAAGGGGTATTTGAAGCTAATACACTCAAAATACAAAGAAAACGAAATTTGGGCTACACTTCTTCCAAAACCATATCATGTTAGGAGAGAACATGTGGTGCTCAATGAGAGAATCAGAACTTGTCTTGGTCAGCCTTTTCACATCGAAGACACCTACGTTAATAACGGCGAAGAAATAAGATATGATAATACCAACAGTATTTTCTTTGATGTGAAAATATTACAAAAGGCAATGGTCTAATTTTTTGGAATGACTTGGTAGAGACTAGATGAGTTATTAAGTGTGTTATCAAAATTGATGAATGTGAAGCTGTGAAGCAAATAAAAACATGGAGAATAACAATCACGTTAATAAACAAGGCATTGGATAACACAATACAAAAAAAGGTCCCATATATTTTAGTGTGCAATCACAAAACAATATTTGGTGGCTTGGGTCATTTGAGGTATGAATTTATTCTTTTTATTTTTGGTTTCATGAACTCTTTAATTAAAGAAATCTCACTTTCAATTTTATCATGTAGGTTGTGACAAAGAACCATGATACCCTCCATTCGGTGTTCCATAATACAGACATACCTAACATAATTAGGAGGCAAAACAAAGGAGAAACATTTCATCTAGAAGCTCGGGGGGTTCACTATAAGTAAACCCTTTGTATCACGTGTGTGTTTAAGGTGTATTTAAAAAATCCCTTATTTGTGAATTTTTCATGAATAAAGCATACCCTTTTTCTTTTCAACTTGTGAATACCCCCTTTAAACGGTACTCTTTTGTATGTAAAGAATGTGTAAAAATGGGATTTTAAAAATGCCTTCTGTTGAGCCCACGTGGTACGCTTACATATTTATGAGTGAACCCCCTAAGTGTAGAAGATATAGGAATTTTAACTGTGGAATGACATATGGCAAGTATGGATTGTATTAAGAGAATGGCACAAAAAACATTCCCAAATAGTTCTTCTAAAGAGGAAGCATTTAATAACAATTCTTTTGCTTTTATATTTCAAGAGATTTGAAAACACTCAAGTGCATGTACAAATGTAAAGTGCCCTTGCCTATACTGCATGAAACATTCAAGTACAATGGATAAAAGAAACTAGTCACGGGCCCCTAATAGGCATGAGCACGATCCAAACTTTTGACCTATGCTAGATATTCCTCTTGCAAGAGTAGATATTTGCACATTGCATGCACTGTGCAGGATAATTATGAAACTCGTATTCTTGTACATTGGATTTGCTTGGAAGCTCTTGCCTATATGCAGAACAAAAAGGGCTATCAGATCCTTGGAAAAAGTTCTATCTGACATTGGCTTACATGGGGACAACATCAAGATAACAGTCAACGAAAAGAGGTCAATAAAGAGCATCCAAGTACCATCAAAGCCATCAATTTATGGAGTGAAAGTAAGGCTTTTTCTTTCCAACAATAGACATAATGTAGAAACAAGGAGGAGGAGCACTACAGTGTCATATGGAGAAATGGAAGGCATTGCATAATGCAGTAAAGGATCATGGGGATGATGGTAGTGCAAGAACGAAGAAGGCAGATGTGTGGAAATCCATAGACAAGATCTTCCATTTTTGCGCGAGAAGAAATGTTGGGAGACAATAATGAACTTAACATCTTTAAAGCCACCATCAAGAAATTTTAGAAATCGATGAAAGATGCATGGAGAGAATCAAATATCACACATTATATGGTTGAATTCATTTCACTCATTTAGCCACCAAGGACTCATTTCATTCATCATGCATTGTAAGGTCAGAACTCATTTCATTCATAATTGTCTTTCTGCAGCACCTAATATACAATCATCTACCATGGTTTGTGAAAGAGTATGGAACTCCATCAATATGGTCCACACAAGGAAGGAGAAGTCTCACTATCAAGCAAGAAACACATACTTTCACCACACTAGACATGCAGGAGGGAAAGTGAGAGCAAATAGTCTACATGAAGTATTCCAATGGTTTTATTGGAGGATTCTATAGAAATTACAAATAAGAAGCGAATTGGAGCGCATGAGAGAACATCGAGCAGTACAAAAAGAAAAAAGGCAACAAGCATACAGAGGGCCAAATGCTGCACAAAAACACTCAGAGTGGCGATCACAGAAAATGTGCATCAATCAACGCTGGGTAGACTGCAGAATGAAGCTACTCTTTTGAAAAAAAATTGTATGTTAAAATAGCAAGAGGAAGTATGTACAAGCCTTTTTGTATTTGGACGAAGATAATACCAAGGAAGTTCATCGTTATCTTTTTCCTTGTCTATAACACGATTCTATTAACAAGACATGTTTACTACAAAAGACCATAACAACGTGACAGGGGATAGTCCTATGTTGAAAGAGAACCCATATCGCGTTGTGGTTGCTCACAAAAATCATGTTTAGCAAATAATGATACGAAAAAATCATGTTTAGTACCTCACGTTTACATTCTCTTTTACAACTAAGGAAGTTGATCATCATTTTGTCCTTGTCTATAAGACAATGCTATTAAAAAGACATGTTTATTACAAAAGAACACAACAACGCGATAGAGGGTAATCTTGTCTTGAAACATAAGATCTTGTATTCAAACATCTTCATTTATTGAAACACAAGATTTTGCATTCAAACATCTTCATTCAAATGAAATATACCTTCATAACCAAAACAACCACAACAATGCGATATGGGGTATATTTGCCGATAGGATGACCCAACATCGCATTGTGGTGGTAGTTTTGGGGGATGGAAAGGGCTTCCCATCTTGCATTTCTCTTTGCTACAAAAAAGACCACAACAATGCGATACGACACACATACTTGCCAGTAGAATGCCCTCCCCTCGCGTTATTGTAGTAGTTTTCATAGCAAAGAGAAATGGACATTTGATTAAAGTATTTTCCCACTGAGAGAGAGAGAGAGAGAGAGAGAGAGAGAGAGAGAGAGATATTAAGCATCTACTAAAGACCCAATGGCCCTATGAGACCAAAGTGATACAATAATGTCCATGGCATATCTCATCATGGAATGGAAAATAAAAACATAAATATAGCTATCTCACTGGGGTGATACAAAAGTGTCCATGGAAACTCGTCTCATGGAATACTGAGAACATAAAAACATGGGAGAAACCTCAGTTCTGAGTAGATGGTATACCACTCTCCAAAATGTCCAGCATGACGAGTATGGCCGAGAGGTCTTCCTCAGCTATGTCACATGGAAAGGTAGCTCGATGATGGTGGCAATGGAGCATGTCCTAGATCTGGAGCTGATGAGGTGATCGTGCACCGATGGGGGGGGTCGAGGGTGTCGGGCACGCTGGAGTGCAGAGGCTCGGTCCGAGGTAAATACTCTCGGGCGAGGTAGGTCCGAAGCAGCTCATGGAGGCTCCACAAGATCCACTCTGTCGGTGTCCTCCACCTCCTGGGTCCGGAAGAAACTAGTGATGGTTGGTTGTTGAGGGAGGGGTGTTGAGGGAGGGGGCGAGGTGGCTGGGGCCTGTGTCTCAAAAAGGTGTCCCTGTGTCTGCGGAGCTCAAGCAGGAAGAGGCCCAGGCAACGCTGGTCCTGGAAGTCAATGATCCTAGAGAGTGGACCGAATCCCTCACAAAATAGACAATGAAACCTCCCACGGATCTCATAGTATATTGGGCAGTGGCATATGTAATGCTCCTCTGTCTCAACTTCTGTGTGGCATAGTCAGAATAGTCAGAAGATCCTCTCCTCTTTGGGTGTCCGTATGAGCTTCCTGGCTCTGAAGATGCCCTTAGCTCTACCTGTCTCCACTCTTTGAGGCAGTGAGAAGAAACTCGTATCTGGCCAATCGCAATCTACATGGCATGGGACATGTGAACACTCAAGTAGCCTGACTGCTGGATGAATCCATCCTCAGTGAGTGTGAGGAAGTGGTCTCTATAAAAGTGCATCTTTGTGGGGAGCTCCGGGGGTGTGATCCATGTGCAATGTGTGTAGAGGCTAAGAAGATTTGATTGGATAACCCGGTTGGTATCCTCGTGAGACAGCCAGAAAAAAGGGGAGTCCAAACTGTACTACTGAAAGGGGGGGTAGTGTTAAAACCCTAAGATCTCTCTAGATATAGATAATTGTTATGCATAACATGCATAAATCAGGCATAAACTCAACCACCCAACCACCCCCGAACCCGAGGGATGCACACATGATTCATAGATGAAATACATCATACCTCTACCTTGATGTCCCATACCATTAAGAGGTATAACCCCGATCCAATAGCATGTAGCTATAGTGTGAAATGGTAGATGAGTAGTTATGAACCTCTACACAAGAGAGCATAACATAGCCTTGGCCTCATAAGCCCAAGCCTCCAAGCCTCCAAACCCCCAAGCCCCCTTGAGTGTGCCCCATGTCCCTATTATATAGGAGGGCCCTCAAGTGACTCTTGACTTTCCATTTCCCATGTGTGACCCTTGGATGCCTGACCCTAACCTTAACCCTTAAGGTTAGTCCTAACCCATGCTCCACTAGAGCTTGTTCCCATGCTCACAAGCCTAATGTGGGTTAGCCTCCTAGTATATGCACACATAATGTGTATATAACATAGCACACATAATGTACATATAACATACTTCCCCTCTCTCAAAACATTGCACTCTTGCAATGAAAAGGAGGAGAACTGCGCCGAACAATCTCAACCGACTCCCAAGTCGAATCCTTAATTTCCCTATCTTTTAACCTCAGGGATTAGTCAACTACAAAGTTTCATTTTCGTGAATTCAAGAACCTTATCAGGTTCATGTGGAACATAGGATAATTCATCGACTTCAATGAGTTCTTGAGGAGTAACTGTGTTATCCTCACCTCCCAGTTTCCCTTTCAATATATTGATATGAAAGACTGGATGAAGTTCAACACAACTGTGCCAATCCGATGTATAACTCGAAAATGGACCACAATATCTAGGAGATAAATTCGAGCATTTTCCATTGACAAAGTCTGAGAATCTTTAGGAACATTAAAATAAACCAATGCTCCTGGCTCAAAAGACCGAGATGAGCGTCCCCTATTAGCATAAAACCGTGCCCTATCATGAGCACTCCTGATAGAATCTCGAGCTTCGGTCAGCATTTCCTGTATATCACGCAAGAAATCCCTCGATGCATCAAGCTCGATGTCCTTAAGACCGACATCAATAGGTGCCTTGGGTTAATACCCATACATAAGTATGTACGGACTAAAACCAATAGCCGTATATTTAAAACTGTTATAGGCAAATTCCATCATTGGAATATTTCCCAATATGATGATTTTCTGGAGATATATGCATGAAGCATATACACTATAATCTAATTCATACACTCCGTTTGCCCATCAGACTACTACGGATGATCAGAGCAATTCACATTCAAAGTAACTTCCTCGTTGTAAACCATTCGGAATAAAGTAAGAAAACATGGCATTATAATAGCAAAAACCAAGGATTCATCGGTGCCCCGACATACCCATATCTGCATATGGAATAATTGACGTCTCGAGTTACCCATATCAACATATAGAGTCATCAACGCCTCGATGAGTCACATATGTCCATCCGTAAACAATCAGGTTGACTATATAAATCACCTAAAGTACGAAACTAGAGAAAGAAATGCCAACAAAGGAAGAATCCAAATTTCCTTATCCGAACACAACAAGATAAACTTGTTTGAACTCTAAAGAAAGAGATTTCAACAAGTGAAAATGCCGATGAGATTACCCTCATCACAACATGCAGGCTATAGATAAAAGAAGTTTATCTAGAGAATGCCCACACTATAACTTCTAGTGAATTTAGAAAATGAGATTGTCTTTGAATGTTGAGGACAACATGCTAAGTGATGTAAACAAAGCAACAATCTTGAGCCCAAATTATCCCATAAGATAATATATGTGAGGGATTACTAGCGTCCCATACCACCATGATACCACCCATACATACCTTAACAATTTGAAACTCCCTAGTATGCCGTCTAGGAAAATATGAATAAAATCCTGTATAAAAGGAATAAGATAGCCTTATCCAAACTTTCACATACTAAACCTGTCTCTATATACTTGAGATTACATCAAGGAATAACTCCTTCTGTGAGTACATCATTTAGAAAAGAAATTGAATTATTGGCGCCTTTCTAATGATAACTACCCAAAACACAATAAAGTTAGGGTAGAAAAATAACTCACCTAGATATATAAGCAACTAAGTATCCGAGTTGGAATATATACAAGAGTATAAGAAATATACTCCAAAATTATGTGCAAAAAACGAAGGCAAATGCTACCTTCAAGGCACATAAAATTATCCAAAAGATCAAAAGATCCTTATAAAACCATGGATAAAAGCATAGAAGCTCCTTAAATCCATAAAAACCATAGTTGATCATAAAAATCAATGCATACCATCTAATGGACATAAATCATGCCAAAAGAAGCATTAAAATTGGTGGCCAACTCATCAATCCGGAGTATATGAATGTTGTGTTATTCAAATAAAACTCCAAAGTAAGAAAGTGAAACACATGTGTGTAGCACTCAATAAGAAAACCCTAGACATAAGTGATCTAGGCAGAACTTCACGAGTCCATATAAAACTTGGAAAACCTCCAATAAAAATCCACCAAAACAAACCGATCAACTAACCCATGATAGAGGCTTAAGAAATTAAGCACAAACCACACTTAAATAAGTGCAAAATAAATTATCATGGAAAAGTGTCAAAGGTGAAACACAATTTGAACGTAAATTATAGCCATCAAAAGAAATTAAGGAACATGTCCAAAAAGAATGGCTAAAAAATGGTAAAAAATCATGAATACATCGTTTAGAATTAATCCAAACATAAATATCCATTAATACGAGGTATAATTGTATTAATAATATGCGAATAACCCGCATCTATCTAATGTCAGCACGAGAAAACGTACTTCAATATTAAATAACCCTTGAAAATATTAAATTCTCAAGAAAAAGAGTTTATCATGATTTTTTCTTAATTTTCCCTAATTTGCTAAGGCCTCAAAATATAATAATTTTGAATTCCACCAAACCTATCTTATGGCATTTCAAACCTATATTTTTCCAAAAAAATTTTAGCAATTTAATTTGCCAAAATACCATTGATATTTTAAAAAATACCAATATTAGGATTTCTAAAAATAATTTCAAAATATTCCTAATTTTTCTTGAGAATCCCATCCTTCACGAAATTTCCAATTCTGCCACAACAATTCTCAACTCCAATGAAAATTTACAATTTTAATGGATTTTTCTAATTTTTTGGGTCAAAAAATATATTTTAAAAGGAATTTGAATGGTCACGGGCGCCCGAATGGACACACCACATGCCAAACACCAATCCCACATTTTCTCGAAATTTAAAATAACCTTTGTCTAATTTTTCACTAATTTTTAAGAATTTTTTGAAAATTTTAAATTACCCCGAACGCATTTAGAATACGAACGGTCAAAAAATTTTAGAATTCCAACGGTTTTCCTGGAATATGGAAAGCCAAAAGTTTTGGGAAAATGAAACGACAAAAAAAATCGGAATGTGAAAGGTCAAAAGTTTTCGGAATACGGAAGGTCAAAAGTTGTTTCAGAATTCGGAAAGCCAAAAGGTTTCGGGAAAACGGAAAGCCAAAGGTTTTCCGGAAGATGAAAAGCCAAAAAATTTCAAGAAGAACTTTTTAGAAAATTTTCAGAGATTTTTTTCCTCAAATCCCATATTTTTCAGTATTTTTCAGGCTTTTTTCTGAAATATTATCAAAAAGCTTTTTTTTTAAATATAAAAAACTTATTTAAAAAAAACCAAAAAAATAAAAAAAAGCTTAATTAAGCTTTTTGCATTGTTTTTTTTTTCTAGGGGGGTGATCCCCCCCCCCCCCCCCCCCCCCCCCCCCCCCCCCCGCGTTGTTTGCGCGCATCGAAGGAGAGAGGGAGGGAATTTTAAAAAAAAGCCTCCTCTCCTTCTTCTCCCCTCTTTCCTCTCCTTCTTCTCCCTTCCATTCTCTTTCTCCTCCCTTCTCTGTTAATCAGAGATTAACATAATCTTTCATTAAGGTGATTAATTAAACTTTTAATAATCATAATCATTAATTATGATTAATGTTTAATTTAAAAAATTCCTTTTGAAGAGAAATTTCATGGAAAAAGAAGGAAAAATCAGATTTGAGAGACGGAGAGAGTCCCACGCACATGGGAGAGCATCTCATGCATCAACACGCTGTCCCCTACTAAATTTCAGTAGAAAAACGACAGAAATTTGATCGCATTCGCGTGGGAAAAACCCGCAAAAATGTATAAAAATATATTTTTTATCATAAAGATGCTCAAAAAATTTCTAAAAAATTAAGAAAAATTTCTAAAAATTCTAGAAATTCAGGGAATCCATTCTATCAAAAATATCCACCATAAACTATATGGTATTTTTGTAAAAAATTCTATTAATGCTTGATTTTAACTATAAAAAATAGGAAAAAATAGCATTAACTCACGGAATTCCCCGCAACGTTGATTCGTCCATTGAATTGTAGTAACACACGTTCCAATCACCATATCGATGTTCAATCCACATGCAATTCATCAACACAAATCAACCAAAATAACATTTTTATTAGTAAATATTAAAATTTACTAAAAAAAATCAATAATAATTAAATAGACATTGCTCTGATACCACTGTTAAAACCCTAAGATCTCTCTAGATAATTGTTATGCATAAACATGCATAAATCAAGCATAAATTCAACCACCCAACCACCCTCGAGCCCAAGGGATGCACACATGAATTATAAATGAAATACATCATACCTCTACCTTGATGTCCCATACCATCAAGAGGTATAACTCCAATCCAATAGCATGTAGCTATAGTGTGAAATGGTAGATGAGTAGTTATGAATCTCTACACAAGAGAGCATAACATAGCCTTGGCCTCATAAGCCCAATCCTCCTCCAATCCAATAGCATGTAGCTATAGTGTGAAATGGTAGATGAGTAGTTATGAACCTCTACACAAGAGAGCATAACATAGCCTTGGCCTCATAAGCCCAATCCTCCAAGAAGCCTCCAAGCCCCCAAGCCCCCTTGAGTGTGCCCCATGTCAATATTATATAGGAGGGCCCTCAAGTGACTCTTGACTTTCCATTTTCCATGTGTGACCCTTGGATGCTTGACCCTAACCTTCACCCTTAAGGTTAGTCCTAACCCATGCTCCACTAGAGCTTGTTCCCATGCTCCCATGCTCACAAGCCTAATGTGGGTTAGCCTCCTAGTATATGGACACATAATGTGTATATAACATAGTACACATAATTTATATATAACAGGTAGGCGGTCCATGTAGAGCCCATATACTGAGAACCAAGTGGAAACTAGTGCATACCATACTCCAGAACCCCTCAAGTGCTAGCTGTCTGGAGGACTCCAGGAGGACAAGCCTGGGGTACGTGTGGGGATCCATGTGACTGATGCGATGGAGGTATGTGACTATATGGAAGAGTGCCTCCACTACCATCGGGGCTGTAGCAAACTCTGCGTGGATAATCTGGTGTGGGACTGATGGTTTGCTGTGGATCATACAGGAGAACATCATGACCTGGTGCCTCTCAACTCGCTGCCAATCCTCATCGGATAAATCTGGCCCCTAGAAAGCTGCTCCACCATACATCAAGGCTGGTGTGACGAGGGTGTCAAAAAGACAGCCCTTTGTCTGGGATCCTGGAAATGTGCCTGGAAGCACTGCAGCTCAGGTAAGCTCAAGGCTGCATATCCCTGCATCACTCTGGCATGTGCTACGGGAAGCATGGTAAAGCGTGGGCCACTGAAAGTGACACCAAGGTAGACATAGGATGAGACAATCTCCACAGGATCCCCTCTATATGTGAAGCTCAATCTAGATGTGATGAGGCGAGAGGGATTGAAGACCATTACCTTGGTTTTACCAAGGTTAACAGAGAGGTCCCACTGAGTGCAAAAGTCATGTCCATAAAGTCTAAGAGGAGGACGATGTCATCTCCATAAAGTAGTATGGAGATCAATATGCCTGCCAGTGTGGGACCAGCCCCGCCTGATCCATCAACAATAAAGTTCGAGATCTCATCAATGTAGAGGCTGAAAAGAGTGGGTGAAAGAGGGCAGCCCTGTTTCACCCCAATAGTGCTAGAAATCTATTGTGATGTACCTCCTGGGGCTCTCACTCGTCTGATGACGGACTCATAGAGGGTGATGATGCTCCAAACCATGTCAGATGGGACTCCAATCTTTTGTAGATGGTGTAAGAGGCGGGCTCGAGGTACAGTATCAAAAGCTTTGCAGAAATCCACAAAGCAGCAGAGCAGGCAGCAGTAAATCCTCTGGTGTCGTGCTTTACCCTCCTCGATGATGGCACGGAGGGTGAAGATGTGGTCACGCGGGTACAATTTCTCCTCTGAAAGCCATCCTGTCCTGAGGCTCTGCATCCCTGGCTCTCTACAAATGAATTGAGCTCCACCTCTAGCACTGATCCATAGAGTTTGGCCAATGTGTGGCCAATCATGATCATCCTGTAGTTATTAGGATATCAAGTGGATCTTTGGCTTTGAGGATGGGGGTGATGGTGTTGGTGGACCAAGAGGGTGGAAATCCTTCACAAAGGACTCTATTGAACATGTAGGCTAGTAGGGGCACTAGGGTATCATGGGAATGTTGGTGGACCAAGAGGGTGGAAATCCTTCACAAAGGGCTCTATTGAACATGTAGGCTAGTAGGGGCACTAGGGTATCATGGGCATGCGAGATTCAGCAGTGAGTCCCTCATGATCTTGGGCTCACCCATTGCGTAGTCTATGAATGGCCTTGAGGACCATGCCCTTTGTGAAGAAGGTGGAGGTAGTGGGCAGGGGTCTGGTGGTGGGGGTAGGGGTGGCTGATGGGGAATATGATAGAGAGGTGTGCATAGGAGTGCCATGTGTCTGGGCAGGTGATAGGTGTGGGAGGGCGATGTTCTTGGAGTTTCCTCCATGCCTCTTTGCAGTACAACCCTAAGAAAAGTCGGTATAACTCATCCTCTTTTCGAGCATAGAACTCCCGTTTCTTGCGTCGGGTGAGCCGTTGAGAAATCTGTTGCGCTTGGCACTTTGTGATTTGCCCAATTTGTACCTCATGCTTAAGACGGGAGCATGTGGCCCAACATTCTCATCATACCAATAGTTATGGGGCATGGAACCACAAGGTGGCTTGGCGGTAGACCGCTGCGTGTAGATGAAAGAAGCTATGGCGGATGTGTGGAGTATGGTAGTGAGTTGTGTTGTGAGGGTGGATAGGGGGACAGTAGGTTCCACATCCTAGAGTTGGCGGTAGATGTGGTTGGAGTAAACAAGGTCAGGCTTGTGATCAAAGAGGACTTGAGTGTATGAGATGGGGGGGTGGTGGAGGGATGGGTGGTGTGCAGGTAAGAGTGAAAGAGAGGTAGGCATGATGAGATTTAAAAGGGGGTGGCAGAATGGAGAAGTTGGGGATAAGGTGTGCCAAAGCCAGAGATCCCATAAGGTAGTCCACAATGCTAGTACCTCCTGAGCGAGGGAAGGAGGTGAGGGCGTCAGAGGAGGGCCATCGGGACATCCCGTTATAGATAATGAGACCATGTGCAGCTCCTAGCTCTAAGAAATATCTCCCATACACTGTGACCTCCTCATGGTCTTGTGATGATCGCTGTGCTGCAGCCCTGTGTTAGTGATGTCCAGCTCCTGTAGTATGATAGGGTCGTCTAGAACAAGTAGTGCGACCTGCTCACTTCCTATGTCCTGGCGTTGAAATCCACGAGCAAGAGGACTTCCCCTAACTATGAGAACTCCATAATATCCTCGTATAATGGTAAGTACGGTGACTGGCCATGTTGTGCGACTTAAGGGGAGTGGCGTGGTGCAAAAATAACACACAACAATGTGGATGACTCTGTCACTACTAAGTTGTAGCCGCACCCAAAGATATGGTGCATCCCCTCCTTTTGGAGGATGCTGAGAATCTATTGAAGATGGGATCTAAAAAGGACAGCTACCCCTCCAGAGCCACGTACTCCTGTTGATGTGCCGGTCTTGCCTCGAAAAGCTGACTCCCACTCACACCTGGCTATGTATGGTAAGCCCCTCTCAGGGCTCTGATGAGTCTCTGTATAAAAAATGACATCCCTGCCTATGAGAATCTCGCTCAAGCCTCCTGGATTGCAGTTCCATACTACCAACCCCAAGTGTTTAGTCTCATAGACCTCGCATGCCTATTTGGGATGGCGCTCAGTGATAATGACTCTACCATCTCTGTAGATAGCCCACTTGCCTGCTCTCTGCAGGCCTCATGAACAGTCACCATTGCCTCACATCGGTGTGCCACCTGTGCTGGAGTGAGATCATCTCCCATGTACACCTGTGTGCCTTGAGGGCTGTCTGCCTGTCTAAGAAGACAATCAACAGAAGAATGCACCTATTCTTCTCATCATTTCTCATGCATAAGGTGATTCTCCCCCTCTCTCTTCCTCGCATACCCTCCCTCCATAGCCATATGGGCTTATGAGGGTTTGGTAAATAGGGTGTGGAGTTTCTCAATCTCCATCTCTCTTTCTCGGCCCTCTCTCTCCATCACAGACCCTCCCTCCATAACCATGCTCATGAGGTTTTGGTGAATAGGGTGTGGAGTTTCTCAATCTCTATGTCCCTTTCTCCCCCCTCTCTCTCCCTCTCCCTCACACACCCTCCCTATGTAAGCCATGCTCATGAGGGTTTGGTGAAAAGGGTGTAGAGTTTATTAATATCCATCTCCCTAAGCTTTCTTCCCTATGTAAGCCATGCTCATGAGGGTTTGGTGAAAAGGGTGTAGAGTTTATTAATATCCATCTCCCTAAGCTTTCTTCCCCCTCCCTTAATCTCTTCATCCCCCCTCTCTTACACTCATGAGGGTTTGGTGTGTGTGTAGATTGAATAGGGTGTGTGTATGTGTGGGATTACATTGCCAAGTAGTGTGTGTATCTAGCCTTTTTTTGATAGTTTGATTTCTCTCTTTGTTTGATAGGTTGATTGCTTGCTTGCTTTGACAAGGTTGTGTGTTAACTTGTAAATAGGCTTTTTATGTATAGACCTTAGTATTAGGGTTTTTTAAAAGTACTTTTACTTTGTAAAATTTTTAATGTTCTTACTAGTCTTTTTATCATTAGGGAAAATCGAAACTCATTTTGGGACCCTCTAAGCAATTCTTCATTTTCCTACTTATTTGATGTCAACAATGTGTAAAAAATAAAAACATGATCCAAAAGAAACATTATAATATCCCCATGTACTGAAAAGGTGAATCTATGTAGATCCTTGTGCATTTAAGATGGAATATATATGACACTAACTATGTTACACATCATATTAATGAACACTAACCACTGTACACACCATACTGAAGGTATTTTCTATTTAATATCAAATATTAAATTCATCGAATTCTTAAATTTTGGAGGGTAACAACCAAGTTTTGTGCCATTAGTCCTAATTCGGTATGATAAAAGGTCTCGTTTATATTAACAAGCAACCAAAAAATGGAAGGAGGATAACTATATATTTTAACGATCTAGTATCAAAGCTGAGCCAAGAGTGGTGGAAGAAAGCCCCCAACAGAAATAAGGTTGATCCAAAGTACAAGCCTATGCTTGACATTCTTTATCTAATGTACATATGCCCATTGCATGCTTTATGTCAAATCATTGAAAAACTTGTATTCCTATACATTGGATTTTCTTGGAAACTTTGTCAAGAAAAGCAAAGAAAGTAGGCAATCTAGGCATTGAAAAAAGTACTTTCAGACATTGAACTTCATGGTGGTGATGTTAAAATTACTAAAAACTTGAAAAGGTCGACAAATAGTAAGGAAGTTCAAATCAAACCATCCATTGGTAGTGTTAAGGCGAGAAGGTTTTTGTCAAGGCCACATGTTAAGATAAAGCTTAAAAAAAACAAACACATTATATCTCTTCAATCAAATACAATGTATGGAAGGGGATGCATAATACTGTGAAAGATCATGAAGCAGATGTTCTCGCACAAGGAATGTAAAGTCTGAATTATGGCAATCTCTTGATCATGTATTTATGTTCTATGAAGAACAAACTAGGAATAAAACTAATCACAAGGCCTTTAAAGAACAAGTGAAGATTTTTGGAAAGATCATGAAGGAGCCTTGGAAAAATTGCAACATAACACATTACATGGTAATAATATCAACCTAGTTCGATCATATCAATTACATTATGAATGTTTTAACCTTTGTTTTATTAATGCAGCATATAATTCACAATCATCTACCTTACTTTGTAAAGAGGTATGGATGTCATGTAATCTGGTCTCAATGCAAGGCATGGAAAAGTCCCATTATACAGCACGTAGTGCATTCTTTCGGCACACACAACACTTAGGAGGAATAAAGAAGGAAAATAGTATGAAAGAAGTTTTTCAATGGTTTTACATAAGCATACTACGACTTAACAGAAAATGAACTTGTAAGATCATAAGTACTATGTTGGCATTCAGAATTGCTTAAAAACAATAGAGAAGAGAAACATTCAATAGCTCTATAGCTACACAAAAGCATACAGAGTGGAGACAAACTAAAGTGTTTTTAAACCATCGTTGGGTAGATGAACAGTAGAAAGTACAATAGATACGAATATAAAGTACCCTTTTGAGTCTACAAAGACTTCTTGTGTAAGAAAAATCAAACATTTTGGGTGGTCCCTATGCAATTATGGTATTTTTCTATATCTCTTCCCATAATCTATGAGTAGGAGCATTCCTTGCTATTTTTCTTGACGTTCACTTTTTCTTCAACAAAACTTGTTGTTTTTTAGGAGTTTCAACAATGGGATCTTCTTTCGTTTTCTTTGGCTCTTTGCCTTCAATCTGCAAGGTCTCTTGCTTCGGAGCTGCCTCCCTGAACCTGATCAAATAGTGCTTGCCAAAATCATCAAGCTGTGAAGGATTTCTTATTCCATTTGTAAGTGCATAGGCAACGTAGGTGAGATAGTATGCTTCCCTTGAGCATTGTTTACCTAGATAGTATTTAAAAATACTCATAGCACTTACTTTCCCAATAAGAATTACTTTGTCATAGTTAGTAGGGATTGCACTTCCTTCTAGGAAACGAGATAAACATTTGAATATAAGAGAATAGCAGCCTCCCCATCATTACTCAATAGCTTGTGATCTCCTTGTGATAGACCAAAAGCTTTGTATCTGACAATTTGTTAATGTAATAAAATAAAGTTGCATCTTTTCCATGTCCTCTCTCTCTTTTTCCAAATGCTCAAAGCAAGAAGTCATTCTCTTCAACAAGCAACTAGAATGTAAAAAAAACTTATGAAAATATAAATTCACAAGAAAATAGCATTCCAATGATAATATCAATAAAAAAGCATTACCTACATATTTTCATCCAATTCTAATTGTTTGTCAGTCCACAAGTCAATGGTATTATCAGCTTTATCTTCCTTTTCTTTGTTATTTTCCTTGCTCTTGCCAAGTTGATCAAATCCGAATTGTTGTTGGACTTGGTGAAACGTTGCATCATCCATCTCCTCAAACTTGGCAACCTCATCAAAACAGAGTGTCAGAGATGCATGTGGATTGAAATTATCTTCCAATGGAATGAATAGATCATCTTTATCAATGAACTCAGAGCCTAGACTACTACATGACTGAGAAATTATTGCTAGTGCATAATCTTCTTTTAAGTTGAAGATGTGTTGTATATCACTTAGAACAGCATGCTTTGAATCTTCAATCCTAAAAGATGAAAGCAAAGGAATAGCATGATTGTAACTTTGAATATCCAATGACCCAATGTCCTCAACCGTCTTCAGTGTTTCTGATTTTAGACCAACTATGTCTAGAGCAGTAGCCTCTTTCTCTTCTTCTTTATGATTGAATTCCACTTATATATCATCAATCTCTTTTGGCAAATGTGAGGGGACCTCAGCACTAGATTCCTACTCCTATTCATGATCCTCCTGCTCGAACCAAAGAAAAATTACAAAAGTAAGATATCTGTGATATGCACATAGCCTCTATATCCAATGCATGCCCTTCCTTCACATGTATGGTTCTTAAAAACATGAAGATACTCCTCTAGAAAATCATTGTGTTGACCAATTATCTTTGCATAATCCAAGGGCTTATTGAACATACCATGGAAAATATGGAACTCTTGGTTAGCTTTACTTCTTTTGCAAGAACTCAAATCATAGCATATCACTTGACTTTTTATCTGGACATGGAAATACACTCTCTATTAGCCAATACAATTAACTAATTAAAGCAAAATAGAACTAAGAAAAAAATGTTGGTTTCTACCTTCTTTAAGTTTAGTTCCTTGGAGATTAAGCGATCTTTTGAAAGCTTTTCTTGTCTCCATATCAATAAATAAATAATTCATTTTCAACTTTAGTACATAAGAAAGAGGAGGAATGTAAAGGAATGGTGTATTAGATGTTGGTTACTTGGTTTTAGTTTTGTAGAAGTTGGATTTTCAAGGGATTTCTTCCCTTTTTGAACTTTCTTCCTTTTTCCTATTACCAATAGAAATTAAGAAGTTAAAATGATATACAACAAAATAACCCTCACAAGACCTAGCATAAAAAAGATGAGAAGAAATTCTACCTGGAGATTCCCAATCTTGGAGAACCTCACCATCAAGGCAATTTTTTCTTTTGATCCCCATCCTCTATGTCAAAGAAATCTAGGGCTTAAGGGATGCACATACACATAATGTTGCTAGACCCCATAACATACTCATAAGGCTACTAGCCCCCAAATGCGATTTGGAGACATGGAATACATATGAAGGCCCTAAATTGCGTTTTGGGGCTATCATCGAGGTGATAGCCCCCAAACACCTCATTGATAGCTCCCAAATGGGATTTAGGGCCCTCATATGCATTCCATTCTCCCAAATCACATTGGGGGGCTATCAGTATTTCTGATCATTCATTGCAAAATGTAGTACCTTTCTCATTTGGGTCCATTGCAAGGATTTTTCTTCACTGTGAACAAAGGGAAGAATCTAGCTGCTCAAGAGACGTGGGTGCAAGATAGGTGGCCACAGCTTGAGGGAGTAGGATCTACTGAGGTGATGATATCCATGTGTGGCAATAGCAAGAAGGAGAGTGGTTGGATAAGAAAACAACTCGAGAATCTTTGGTGTAATAGCGGATGGGATTCCACACACAATAGTGGGACTGGTATAAGCAGATGAAGAGGGAGACGTGGGGGGTGTGGAGAGATGATAATAAAAAGTTCAAAAACTATGCAATAATGTCGCATACATGATCCTTGTTCCTTGATTTTCACACCACTTTTTAGCATGATTTTTGAGACACGTGGCCGTCGTTTCCAAGATAGGTACGTACCTTTTCAGCATTCTTTTTGAGACAACCGTTGGGAGTCGGACTTGTATACGCATCGTGTTATAGTTTTTGAATTCACACAAACTCTGGTAGCCCACTTCAATGTAGGCTCTCCTTATTCACCAAGCTCTCCATCTTTAGCAGGATATCTGTGCTAGTCTACCCTTCCAAGCCAAGGTTTTGATCAACAGGACATGTATTTAGACTTCTCATTGACCTTTGTTTTCTTTGTCAAAGAAGTAGCCTCCAAACATGATTAGCATGTTTCACGAGATCACTGACATAGGCTCTTCTCGTTAGATGGCTAATGTCACATTAAGGTTTTGGTTTTTGTAGTGAGTAGCCTTACAAAGCGATCTCATCACCTCCTCTACCTTGCCATACACCCAAATTACTTTTGAGGGCTATTAGTTTTCTGGTTCTTCTTGGAGTTAGTTCATGGCAAGAACAAAGTCAACTATCGGGTGGAGAGGGTCCTCCTATTTCAAAAGTTTCTATAGCTAGAGCTTCACATCCCATGAAGGGAAAGTCAATGCACATATTGAACCAAACAAAGAAAAAAATACTGACTCAAAACGTAAGTGTTCTAGGGCCGATTGGACAAGCTCAGAATGCCATAGGATTTGCAATCCCTAAGGCACCATTTAAGAGACTTCTAAGAGAGGAATGGTCACTTGGATTGAGAAGTGCAGTCACACCCTTCAAGAAGCACCTGAGGATTTAATCATAGAATTGTTTCAAGACACTATGGTAGTAGCTGCACATGCACACAGTTTGACAATCATGCACAAGGACATGGAGACTTTGAAGAGGGTGGTCATGCATGACCATTGTAGATGCTATTGTGAGACATTGATGATGATCTTCATGGAGTTCTCTTTGATCCAAGCGGTCATTTGGACTATTATCTTGGTGGATCATTGCATGGATTTCAAGTTACTAAAATATAATGTGTTGTAGATGTTTGAAGAGACTTTTGGATCATTTGCCTCCAAATATTGGTCTTCTCGGGTCTCTAACTCCACTTTGGATTCATGTTAGTACCTCTTCCTCTTTTTTATGTTTCAAAACTTTTTCTCTAAATGAAAATAGCCTAAGGTTCATATTTTTTAGTATATAGGTTCCACCTCAACATGATGGTTTCTCATGTGGGTGGAGGACTCTTATCAATGCAAAGTACATGTTCGATGTGTATTTCAAAATAGACAGACCAGAACTGGTAAACACAAAACCCTCAAAACCAATAATGTGATGCAAAAGCGTAAGATATAACAAAATATAATCATTATTATTATTTGGATTGCAAATGACCTTAGAGAGTTATAATCATGTATATGTAAACAGCTTTATGTCTAGAATGAAATTTGCTAAAATTTTCTAGGCTCAAGCCAAGAGATCTGATATACCAATTGTAGTAAAGAATCGCTAATGCAAAGGAGAAAGAGACAGTAGAGAGTAGAAACAATGGAGCAATACCTATCAAAGAGAGTGGGAAAAGAATAACCATGGAAAACAGAAGAGCTCAACCATGAGTGGGAAAAGCTGTTTGGGAGGGAAGTTTTTTCACTTCTCTTTGATTTACTCCCAAGTGGATTGACTGCTCTGACAACCTAAAAATCCCATCAAAAATAAAAAATACACCTACATTGAATGCATGACAATCACATTCAAAATAAAGAATAGTTTTAGTCTTTCATTTTTACAAATTAGAACTTTATTTATGAATTTTCTAACATTACGTCGGCCTTTCTCTCATTGGAGAAGAGGGATTTTTCATTCTAGCCAAAAGGCCCCAAAATTTTCCCCTAATGTGTATTTTGTAGCCATTGGAGGGTGGTGTAGCAAGCTTTTTGCCTTCTTCTTGAGGCAAAACCCATTATAGACTAACATAAAGCAAAACCCCTTCTTATTTAACCATAAGGTAAGTTCTTAATCTATATTTTTTTGTTTATTGTCTATGCGTCAAGGCCATGTGGCACATGTGTTTTCCCATATGCAAAGTTGTCCATAATGTGGCAAGATGGGTAGGCATTGGATAAGCTTGTATGCATAACATAATGTGTGTGTGTGTGTGTGTGTGTGTATGTCTTTGCATGCCGTAAGGCCATAAGCCTTGCATATGCATAGCCATGGGGCTATTATGCATGCCATAAGGCCATAAGCCTTTCATGCATTTTCCTTAACACATAAGCCATAAGCTTTGCTATATTGGTTATGGCTTATGGCTTATGTGTTAAGGGCTATGCATGCAAGGCTTATGGCCGCATGTGCGTAGCCATATGCGGCTATTATGCATGTCATAAGGCCATAAGCCTTGCATGCATAGGCCACACATTCGCCCCATAAGCCTTGCCATTTGGCTTATGGCTTATGTGTTAAGGGCCATATAGCCATATAGCCATATAGCTATATAGCCATATGCATAGCCACATAGCCACATAGCCTTGTATGCATAGCCACTAGCCTTGTATGCACTAGCATAAGCCCTCGTACATAGCCTAGAATAAGCCCTCTTGCATAGAAGCATAAGCCCTCTTTGCATACTAGCATAACCCCCTCATACATAGCCTAGAATAAGCCTTTAACACCTAGCATATATCCCTTTCTATTATGATGCCTCGTGAAGGAGATACTGGCAAAGATGAGTTCCTATTATGATGCCTCACATATATATCCCTTTATGTAGTCATCTACACCTAGATTTGGCCATATTGAGATTGATCTAGGTCAAAGGATGTTCCAATCCTAAAAGATGACTATTGGCTAGTCTGCCCTCTTATACACACATCCCCAAAGTCAAAACCCGAAGGTTGGGTGACATAGACTTCTTCATTCAAATCCCCATCATAAAGGTGACGTGAAGGCTACGCATGTGGAGCCGAATGACCCGAGGGTGGAGTGTGAGGCATGTGGAGGGCAGCATGATGCGAGGCACCTTAGTTAAAGGGTGTTGAGAGTTGAGTTGTAGGTCAACGTGCAAGCTAGAGTTTCAAGGTTAAGGATTGTATACATAGGTTGCCTATGCAGATAGGTCGAGGGCATCTAGGGACGAAGGTCGAGAACAAACTGCTTTGTTGGGTAGGGAGCAGTGTTTGCAGAAAACATTTTTCCCAACAATTCAAAAAACCTTGAACCTCAAATTTATGTAAAGCTTTTTCCTAATTTTTAGGTTTTTGAAAGTTATTTTTCAAAATTTGCCAGTAAACCTCGGTTTTTTTTGAACGCTGGTGCTCACACACACACAAACACATAGTTACACACACGAAACTCAAGGTGAAAGCGAGAGAGCATCTTGGATAAAATACAAAAGTGAAAGTATGTAGTGTTCTTCCGCAATCCACTTAACTTCAACAAGACTTCTTCACTTTATGTTAGAGCAATAAGATTAACTTCAAAGTGATGAGAGAGTTAGAGTCAACACCAATTGGGTCCCAATTACCCTAGTAAAGGGCCCCCTCTGTTGAACTATGAGTAGGAGCCCAAAAAGAGAGGTTGTGGGTTCAATTCCTACTCGTCGCAACGCAACAGTGGGATGTAAATGAAATTCTACTAAAAAAAGAATAGTGATCACAAAGTGTAATAGAGAATGTGCGGTGGCTAAAGGATAGTACGGTAGGACGGTTGAGCTATCGTGCGAACAACGAGATGACTTGACCTAAGTATCTTGTGCTGCGTGCATTACTACATAAGAGTCTTTGATTAAAAAATATTAATGCATATTCTTTTGAATTTCTTTAAATAAAAAACATCAATGCAAAGGACCTTCGTGAGCAACCTTCCAACCCAAGTGATGCAAACGCTTATGTTCTAAAGATGACGACACACTCCACATTCTTGACTGAGTTAGCTTTGTTCAACATGTGTTTCAATAGGAAAACCCGCATGGTGTTAATCAATGTACTAAACAAAAGATTCAATAAAAGAAAAGAGGATTTATTTTGGTTCACTGCTCACCACTCTTTTGAAAAATCCTACATTTTCTCTCTGTTTTTTTTAACGATTAAAGTTTTGGTAACCTAGAAAGAAAAGTGGCCAAGGTATAAACCTCTCCTTAGGGAAGTTCACACACCCCCAAGCAATTATGACACTAAAGCATAAAAGAGTGGAGTTGATGCAACCACCAGGTGATGAGAGCGATGCACATTTAGATTTTGTGTGCAGGTTACACAAGTCCTTGTATGGCTTGAAGTAGCCACCCAAAGCATAGTTAAATAAGATCGAGGAGTATCTTGTTACAATTAGATTTTAGATATTCAATGGTGATTTTCACTTTGTGTGAAAAAGATAGAGATATCATGATGTTTTTTAGGCAGATGAAAGATTTCGTTGAGTTGCATTATCTCATTGGTACATAGAGGTGGTGAGATCACCTGATGGCATTTTGTTGTTATAGAGGCAGTATGACTTGGACATATTGTCCAAGTATGGTATGGTATGTTGTAAGCTTATTTCAGTGTTGGAAGCTTTTCATAGATAAAGGTAGAACTTTGGAGTACCCCACTACGTATAGGCACATAGTGGGTAGCTTGATTTGCATGACCATTACTAGGCTAGATTTGAGCTACTTGTGAGTTAGTTTATGCAAGCCCCCAAGAAGCCACACTTAGATGTATCTAGACAAATTCTCAAATGCATAAAGTCCACCGTTCTATGGGACTTGAAGAGACATATATCTATATGGATATATAGATGATAATTGGGTTGGTAGTGTCTCAGACACATGAGAGCTACAAGTGGCTTTATATTTTTTTGGGAGTGCCGTTGTGAGTTGGAGCAGTAAGAAATAGCCAACAGCTACCTTGTCGAGTACATATATAGAGCAAAGGGGTGCTTCTTCTTGTGAGATAGCAGCTACTTGGTGATATGGGTGAGGCTTAAGATAGGGCCGTTGTCATTTATTATGATAACATGAGTAGCATACATATACCCATTAACCTAGTCTATCATGCTAAGATGAAGCACATTTGTGCAATTATCATTTTGTGAGGGAGAAGGTTCTAATAGGTGATGTGGATCTATATGTCAGCATAGAGGATTAGGTGATTGATATCTTCACAAAGAAACTGGGTGTAGAGAAGCTTGCAAGTTTAGGAGCTTACTCGAAGTGTAGTGTGTGGAGTTTATCTCAAGGGGGAGTGTTGAGATATTAAGCTCAACTAGTGCTGTAGACTCTTGATGACTCGGCTGAGTGATATCTTTCGCAGTTAAGCCACTCACATGGTTGGTGAGATTATGCAAGCATGATATTCCACAATTGATTTCCATGATGTGCAATAACCACTTTGGTATACTAGAGTTATAGCATAGTTATAGCACCAAATCATGTAGTCCGGTTCACACTATGGACTGGCCATTATATGTTATAGTAGGAGAGTACTTTCCCTTATAGTATGTACTCTTATTTCTTTGGTTTTATGGTTGTAAAAGAAGAGAAGAAAATTCAGCCATCCATCTCTCTTGTGTGCTTTGTCTACTCTTGTATGTCACTTCGTTTGTTTGTAAGAAGCTCAAAGTCATCTTCTGCCCCACATTCTTCTTAGAATTGTTGATTCCACCTAACCTTCCCTCCACACCAACCAATTTTGAAACCCTCTCAAACAACTTTGCATAGTTTCAAACTCAGGGTGGCTTGAGTCTTATAGCAATATAAGTACTTATGTTTACATGAAAGTTCTCTTAAGAATCCCTATGGTATACTCTATAAAAAAGTATAAATATGTAGAGCAAATAATAGTATCTCTAGTGTATGATTTCACTATTGAGCATATCAAGTATCTCATTCTAGTAACCCTAAAGGATAAAACAAATATAGATATGTTCATTAGTAAAACTAAGCTTCCACCACCACCCACATTTGAGGAAGATAGGGAGGGAGATAATATGTATCATTATACTTATCCTCTTAATCAACGTCTTACATCCAAACTCCTTTCTTCACATGAACCCGTCACTAGTAATACTCCTAACCAACCTCTCTTCTTAATCGACCTCTTACATCCAAACTCCTTTCTTCACATGAACCCATCATTAGAAATACTCCACCAACATACTAATGTAGAATCTTCTTCTTTCTAGTTTGATTTTCTTACTGACACTCTCGTCCCTAAGGAGTCATGATAGTTAGGCCGACAATGAGCATCTTCACAAAGGTAACACTTCCATCTCTTGTTTCTCTACCTACAAATTATGTTGATAAAATAGAGTATTCTTAAAGCTCTATACAATAAATTAGTTATTCTCATAATTTTTAAGGACAATCTTGGAAACTAGCCTAGGATTCACAAAGTAAAACAAGTTATAACATGCTCCATCTTAGAATATGAAGGAAAAATCTTGATAAGGAGTTGGTTGCTCAAGGAGGGAATTTTGATATGCCCTCTCATGCATTGAAAGCCAAAAGAATAAAAAGAAGGAGAAGAGGAAGAAGGAGAGGGAGAGGGAGAAGAATCAATTAAGGTCTAGCTCAACTAAGAAGGACTGACTCTCTAGTAATTTTAGTTTATTTTGTATACAATGCTATGTACTTCTTTCTCTTTATCTTTTATGATAACACTCTAGTAGAGCTAGTTTGTTTTATATACAATGCTATGTACTGCTTGTCTCTTTGTCTTTTATAATAATGCTCCAGTAGAGCTGGGATTAACTCCCCAGTAGAGTTAGTTTATTTTATATACAATGCTAGACACCATTTTCTCTGTGCCTTTATAATAACACTCTAGTACAACTAGTTCTACTAGAGTTAGTTTATTTTATATACAATGCTAGACACCATTTTCTCTGTGCCTTTATAATAACACTCAAGTACAACTAGTTCTCCTAGAGTGTTTAGAGAATGTGATAACTAGGGATGCCTTGAGATGAGATGCCCTATAATTGTCAACATATAATTACTTAAAGTGATGAAAAAATCCTTTGCGTTTTCAATGACTTTCTATAAAGATTATTAGCCTTTGGTTTATTATGTGTTTAGATATTTTACTTTGACTCAAATTCCATCAATGATTCATTAGGGACATGAATTTAAAATGGTGGTTCACTATTGGACAAGGAATAAGGTAAATCTTTCACCCATTAAGATTATAACCCTATGATGAATGCATGCCTTAAGGTAATAATTAATGAGGCTTTTGTGTATCGTGTCAATTATTGGAGAATGCGATGCTGTTCATAGGTGTAAAGAGGAGGCCACCTCTATAACGTAGAACTTTGCTTAATAAAAACACATTCTCTATAACCCGTTTGTGCACTTAGAGCTAGTCAACAATAGAGACTTGGTGTCATTACATGATTGCTCAAAATTGGTTTATGTGTGGTTTTGGGTGGATTTCCTTTTTTCCTTGAGAGCTGGTGGTTGGGGGGGGGGGGCTGGGGTAAGATTAGTGCATGGCTTGGACATCATCATGGCTACTCCTTAAGAGAGACATAGTTTGCAAATCTTTAACAAATACCTTCCCATTGGAGTTCTGATTGCTCACTTCCAAGTGAGATTATAAAAAAAACAATTAGAGTTGGTTTTACAAGATTTGGTGAGACTAAAGGAATTCTTTTGTTGATTACTTTCTTAAAACACTTAACAAGGGTAGTGATTGAAAGATCCACATCTTCTATTTTCTTTACCATATATATTTTAATATGTTTTTTGTGTTTGCATGTGGGTGTGAGGATAATGTGTCCATGACAAGATGTGTCCGTGATTTTTATACAACATGTGCATGACTCTCTCTAAATATAGATATAATTGTGATGCAATTCTTCATTTGATATGGGGTTCTTGAAGTGAAGTTTTGGTGGTTAGAATGTGAGGTGTAATCAATCGTGTTTGCATTGCCATGAACTGGGAGTAGGAGCCCAAAGAGAGAGGTCATGGGTTCGATTCCTGAACGACGCAAGAGTGGCATGTAAATGAAATTCTACTAAATAGTGATTGTAATAAGTGCTCATAGAACCCGATTCGTAGTGTAATTTTCCCAGCTGAAATTTAGAAATGCCGGTTGAAATTTCACATTGTCTTTAATTTTAAAGAATGAAATTTGTATATTTTAGTTATAAATCCAGACATTTGTATGATTTGTAGTGATTTTCCAGTCTAAATCCTGGTTAAGTCTATACATTGCCTTTAATTTGAAAGGTTTAAAAAAAACATTTTTTTTCAAGCACTAATTGCAATACCGATTCGTCAAAGGGCCAAGGGACAACATGTGGAGTGGCGTGCCGCTGGCCAAGGGACGGTACGGTAGGACGCGGTCGAGCTGCAGTGCGAACAACGAAGACGGTTTGACGTAATCTGCGTGCATTACTGCATAAGCTTTGATTAAAAAAACATTAATGCATCCTTAATCGATTAGAAAACGTTACACAAAAACCGGACGTCTACCATTCTTTTGTATTTCTTTCAATGCGAAGAGCTACCTTCCAACCGACGATGCAAAAGCTTTGACTTGCATTATGTTCTGAAGATGACGACACACTCCGCGTTCTTGACCAAGTCCTCGAGCACGCACACATAATTGTTTTTATTTGGGACCTATATATATATATATATATATATATATATATATATATATAAGCATGTATTTACATCTTACATCAAAATGCTATATTTAACAAATCACATATCAGTGTATCCTCAAATACAAAGGAAGATTTTTCCCACAAAATCTGATATCCAAACTGGATACAAGCTTCAATTAGGCCTTTAGTTTGTGCATCTTTTGGGTTACTGCTATTCCAAAATCTCTCCCTTCTTTGACCACACTTTAACAACTAGTCTAGTGCTAATTGGGTTCTCAATAAAGGCCACAAAGGTATGATCCATCTGCTTCACTTTCTTATACCACCTTTTAGTTCTTGGTCCACATTTAATTGGTCTTCTCCTTGACTTTGACTATGTTAACACCACCTGAATACAAAAGCAATAAATGATTAGGCTCCGCCCAGTAGCTAGAGTGTTTTCCCTTTTATGGATACCATCAAGATATGGCTACCTGCAGGGTCAGAATCATCTGTATCATCACATCCTTATTTAATTTATTAATCAAATGCACATACGTACACATATGCACACATTTATACATCAATCATGTTGCATCTAACCTTGTATCAACAGCTCTCTGAAATATAATGCAGTTCCTAGTGTTCTATATTTCCCAAAGACAACAAAATCTGATTATATTGAAGATAAGATTAGCATGTTCTTCATTGGATGCCCATTTCCCAAACAACCAATCCTCCCATAGTCCATACATCCTAGTACAATTATACATCTGCAGATTTTAGACCAGGTACCTCTAATAGTTGGACAGTCCCAAAAAGGCATGTTTCCCATCTTCAGGGGCAGTTTTACATTTAGGACAACACCCATTAGTGAAGTTTCTTTGATCCCTAAAGAAAGAGCTCCCATACAAACTCTCCACAGAAAGACTTGGAACTTTATAGGGATCTTTAATTCCCAAATGGTCTTCCATCTTTACCTCCAGCTACTACAAGGACCCCAGCTTGTCTTCCAGTTCCTATTACAATAAACCACATTCTCCTCAGTTTTCTATTTTTTTTTCATAACATTTTTTTTTCATGGTCATCATTTAGGAACTTTTCGATGATCCTTAATTAGGCACCTTTTGTAAAAACATTATCCTTTAATATTTGCTTTGAAAACACCTTAAATAAGTTTTTAAGCATGCTATAAATATCATACAAAGAAAATTATATACGTAGTCAATCATTATAGTGTATCTTCCATCAATTGAAGAGATATGTTTTTACATACTTCTCCTCAAAGGCAAGGCTATTACAACATTTCTATTCTTCATTAATATTATGTTTTTGGTATTTTTTTAGATTGTATTTTTTTTCAACACTTTTACAATATTTAGATGCTTGCTAACCAAGTATATGCAAATCGTTTCATGAAATTTTATTTTATTTCTTCAAAATTCCCAAATCAACCTTTTGTGAGGCGCAAGTTCAGCCAAGGCTCCAAACACATAGAAATTGTAGAACTATAATATATAATTTTCATATCAAATGAGGCCTCCTTACTCTCAACATCATCATTAAAAAAATTAAATTCACAAAAAATTTATTAAAAATAGAGATTTACAGACAAATAACTCAAAAAAGTAGATTTACACCATGTAGAAGGGAATTGCCAATGAGTCTTTGATTAGGGGAGAAGTATAGCTTGATGGAAACTACACTCCATGGCAAAGCTTAAACCTCCCAACCACCCCCAAGATTTCTCATGCTCTCACACTCATAATAGCCTTTCCTCCTCAAAGGATCAACTACATTTACAATAATATGAAGATGAATAATCACATATGAAAGTCTTGATCCACATATAATTGAAAATCTAAAGTCCTCTTATTATAACTAGAGTACTCATCCCAAAGAGCAATCTTCTCTACAATTTGTCGTTTGACAACTAACTTTCCCTAGTGATAATATAGATGCAATGCTCCAATTTTGAATTTGAAATACATTTTTAGAAACTTCATATATTTAGAGTTTAGAATGTATATGTGTGGTGTGGATACTTTTTGAAAAAAAAATCAGTTTTTATGCTTTCTATTGTTTTGTGGGTTGTTTCTGAGTAGTTTAAACTCAAAATTAGTAGAAGTTCTAACGAGAGACTTGTGGATATTTTAGATTGGAACTTTTTGCAAAGAAACCCTTGACTTGATTTGTTTCTGTATTTGCCCAAATTTATCCCTCAAACTAGTACACATGCCACTTACGGCTCATTTTACGAGCATAGTTTTTTTTGTGCCACAATTTTGCAGATGAGTTTTGGGGCCAAAGATGAAGGTTTTTGGCATAAAGAACTTGTGAGAAAAAAGGTGCAAAATTTGAAGAGGTACATAAGTTGTCTTGAGGGAGATATTTAACTGGCTCATTAATTGTCCTCTCCAAATTGGGGTGGTGGACACTCTTGTTTGATTGCTTAGTTATTATTGGTTGTGCCCATTCTTTTTGAGAAGAAAACCCTTTTTAGCAAATTTCATGTTTACTCATGTAGATTGTTGCGATTGGAGTTCTATTGAGATTTTATTATTAGTAAATAATTTGTGATTAGAGGTAAGAAACATGTTACATTTTGTAACTATATCACATTTACATCTCATACAAGACTTTTCTGTATAGATAACATTTTATTAATTTCATCAAACTTATGTGGAGGGGTAATTTATGCTAGTGCGAGTGTGGGGTTGTGAGTGCTTGGGGGGTGGTTGAGAGGTTTGAGCTCCCGGCCATGGAGTATGGTTTCCATAAAATTGTACTCCTCCCTTATTCAAAGATTCATGGTAATTCCTTGCTATACGAAGTAAATCCACTTTTTTGAGTTTCGCTCGTAAATCTCTATTTTTTGTAGCTAACATCACTTTAATGGCTTCAGTACAAGACTAACGATAAGGTCTATAGTAGAGGTGTGAATATATTCATTAAAGGAGAAAGGTGGTTGTGAACAAGATAGAATCCTCTTTGATGCATTTCACATTAGTCTTCGTATGGTCAGAACTTCGATAGAGTTCGATAGAAATTTACTCATAAAGGAGTTTACTTGGGGCCTGGGCTAAGTCAATACTTGAGGAACCTCAATGAGCACTATAGAAACGAGGGACATATCGGTGCTATTTTTTCAACATTCGCTCTAGGATGCTCTTATGCTTTTCGCATGCTGAGAGCTATGCATATCTCTATGCATGCTCCATTGCATTATTTATAAAATTCTTACAAATAAGGAAACAAAGTTAGTGAAAAAGTTAAGTTTAATGCATAGATATCTAAAGCATAGAGCTATAAAGCTAGAGAGTCTATGCTTTAGAGCTCTTGATCTATGCATCCATAAACTAGAGAGTCTATGCATACATTATTAGAGAGATTTATGGATTAGAGCTTTATGCTTTAAATATCTTAATCATAGTTCTCTATGCTCATGCATGGAGCTATGCATAGTTCTAAAGGATTAGATCTCTATACTTTAGATATCTAAAGCATAGTTTTCTATGCTCATGCATGGATCCATGCATAGTTCTTATGCATAACTCTCATGCATTGCATAGGGTTTTATACTTAAGAAAATGCATGCATAGACCTTATGAAAAAGTGAATGATATATGAAATCCCTTATGTTGTATAAGAGCTACATAAGAGCAATGCAATATGCAAATGCTCTAATGCTCTATGACACTTTAAAAATATATATAAGATATAAATAAGAAATCAATGACACTTATTAGAGCTTTACGGATTAGAGATCTATGCATACTTTTATAGAGAAATGAATATTCTTATTCTTGCTAGATCTCAATCCCAAACAAAAATAAGGTATATCATTTCAAACTCTAAACTCAACATCTCTGGTGTCATCTCTTGTGTCTTCTAGATCTTCTCTTCATGGTTCCCCATCATAATTATGTGGTCCACATATAGGCCAATGATCATGTACATGCCCTACTCAAAGAAAATTTCCAATTATTTATTTGATGGGATTTTAGAAAGATTAATAGTAAAATGAAAGCATCTATCCACCACTGGTACCATGCTTGACGGGTATGTTTTAGCCCATAAAATGCCTTTTGGAGTCTCTGAGCACTTTATTTCTGAATTGGGTATCTCAAACCCAAGTGATTGTGCCACATAAAGCTCCTCCTTGATATGGCCATTTAAAAATGTTAACATCTAATTCAATAATCGGCAAGTTACTCTATGAGTAACCAAGACTAATACTATACAAATAGTGGCTAATCTAGATATGGGGCTAAATGTCTCCTAAAAGGAAAACACTTTGACCTATGCAAAACCCTTTTCCATGATCCTTGCCTTCTATACTTATCCAATGTACCATCAAACTTTATACTTAGCCTTCCAAATCCATTTGGTATGTTAATAACCTTCCATTTTGCAGGACGATCCATGATCCATAAGATCCCAAATGTCGTTTCTCATGATTAAGTCATTTCATGGGCCCCTCCACTTTGAATTTACTAATGCTTTCTCCAAAAAGTGATTGCCCTTATACTTTCATTATCTTAGCCACCATCAAGTCCATATTGACAATGTGAGCGGAGGCTCTCTTTTGCTCCTATATTCTTTTGAATCTACAAAAACAACTCTTAATGGCTCTTCTACAGAGCTTTCCCATCTAAGAGCTACTTTCCCCATTTATGATACGGCCCCTTCGTGGTATTGCGGTAGGCTTCCCTCCTTCATTATCTTATGAATTCACCTATTGTGGAACTAAGCTACTTCTTCTTTGTTGAGAAGAATAGTGTGGATGGAGTCTTCTCCTCCGGGCCTAATGAGGTTATTCCATGAATACCAACCACATCATGACTAATATCCATTATAGTTTTAAGATCTGAGAAGAAAAATATTCTCCGTGAACACTTATGCATGGTCTTCACATTATCCATGGCCAATTTTTTTTTAAAAATGCAAGTTTTTCTAACAGGAATACCTCGTGAGGCAGGCATTGTTTACAATGTACAAAGGGCAACCTTTTAGCATTACCTTTGAGTCACGAGGGGTTCATGACCAGTTGAATAAATCAAAGGGATCCATGTTACTAGAACCATGATTAATGCCCTCTTGATCATTAATATGATCCAATCTTGCATCCAAGGGGTTTCTTCCAAACCAGTCAGGGAGCTCATCCAGTTGGGCAAAGAAATCATCCTCTAGTTTTCTATCAGAGCTTGCCATGTTGCTGCAATTGCTTGATAATAATAAACCCACATGCAGCTGGTTATTATTGAATGCGAGGCTTTCTTCAACTGTTACTGAGGTCACCCCTTGCTCTTGATCATCACCCTCAGCATGCAGGTGGTGGACGTTGTCAATATTGTTGGTGTCGTGAATGTTATTATCACCATTATTATAATTATTGTCTTCTGATGAATTGAGCTCACAGCTAGCCTCACTAATCTGATCATTAACATCACCACTGATCATATTATTGCTCTGTTTATCCCCTGCATTAGCCGCATCCTTATCATCTCCGGTTTTGGTAACCTGACGATCTGATCCTGCTGATGCAGGATGGCTGTGATCCGAAGTGTAGGTTATTATAATCATCACAGGGTCCGATGGGTTGCGCTCCACTTGCTTCCTTGCGGTGCACCCTTTCAAACTACTGCACCTGTAGTAGCTCCTGCAGAGCAGCACAATTATGCTTCATGTGAGCTAATCGTATCTCTGAATGCTTGATCCAAACCTAGGATAAGCGCAATTGATCCAAAATCTAATAGACAGGTATGTCATCTACCTTGGATATGGTGACCCTTTGATGGGCTTCTGCCCATACTTTCTCCAAGCCCATGAATCTGAGGGAAGACACTCTCCTGTTGGCTTGTCAAGTCCACCAGTTGCCGGAACGCATACTACTCTCTTGTGTTGAGATTTCCTGCAAAATTACAGTTTACATGCAAAAATTAATTACCATGGATTGATCTAATACACCAACGTCCCAAAGGATCCATGGCGCTGCATATTATAAAACTATTGAAGATCTGACGAAGCTTAATAATACTTTACTTTTGATGCTCAACCAACAAGTTGCATATACTTAGCGTTGTCATTCAGAAGATTAACTTTAATGAAGAATGAGCAGCCTAAAGAAGCCAATATAAAACTTAGGCTAATGTTGATTTGATTAGCATTAATTAGTCAGCAACACATTGAGCTACAGAAAAGTTTATTGCAATATGTACCTTTTCTTTGGGGCCTGAGTTTTGCACCCAGTCGCCGTGCTAATCTGGTTTTCTGCATGGTTGCAAGACGCTTCAGTATTGGAGCTGTCGTTGACATGCAGAGGTCGCTTGGATTGAGTACTGATTTTGATCTCTCTTGCAGAAAAGGATGGCAAAAGAAAATCGAAGCCGTCTGCTGATGTAGATGCTGCAAGATCATTAAAAGAAGTTGTGCTATCATAAGCATCTTCTTTCACATGAGACTCCATATCCACAAGATTGTGCAGAAATGTTGGAGCCAATGGAATGCTAACATCAGGGATTAGTGAAGAAGGTCCATAATTAGGCAGGCTAATCTCTGACTGAATCTCCATATTAACTCTGCTTGCATCATTATCTTCTCTTGAAAAAGCATATGGTTTAGCAATTGCAGTGGGAGAAGGATCTGCTAACTCCTCGTGATTAAAAGGATAGGTTAACCCCTTGTAAGCATGATTAGCTTGGCAAGTGGGCAAACCCTGCAGGTCAACTCCATAATTGAAGATGGATGATGACATGGGATCGTGATAGATCTGATGAAGGGGGTAATCAAATTTTGTTGTATACAATCCCGGGAGATCTAATTGCGAAATTGAGTTCATATTCATGCTGGGAAACATCAGGTAGGGAGGATTAGCACAGTGGATTAGGGAAGAGGGATTACTAGAGTCAGCAATAGATGGAATCAAAGGGAGCTGTGCAGCATGATTAATGTTGAGATAATCCAAACGATGCAGGTTATTAGCATAATCAAGAGGCAGGGGATAGCTCGGGAATTCGCTTGCAAGTTTCGTAAGTGAAAACCCATGGGAGCCTAGCTGGTGCTCAAAGATGTCCATTGCAAAACGTGCTGTTTCTAAAAAATCAAAGGCCTTTTGATGCGATCAGGCAACCGATACTATGCTGAATGAGAAACAAGGGGCAGATTAAGCTAGACAGGATCCAATTAGGTTTAAATTTAATTGGATCCAAGGGACGTTCTTGACAGAGTCCAATACCCAGCAGCTTGTGAAGTAAGCAAAGTGATTGGAGAAAAGGGATTGATACTCGTGCAAACTATTCTAGGTAATGAGGCAAAATAGGTTTAATGCACAATTAAGCTCCGGACCTCTTGCATAAATGAACTCCGAGGGTATGGTAATCTTGCATAAGTAAGCTCTCAGGGTTGAGGAAGCATGCCCAAATTAAAAGGAGATCTCGAAGGAAAGGAGAGAGAGGAAGAGGAATAAGAGATCTGTGCAGATGAGAGAGAGGGATGTGTGTGTGTATTGTGATATGGAATACTTTCAACAAACACCATGCAAGCAGCTTATATATGAGATCGTGCCAAAAGTCAGCTGCCCAAAGCACGATATACTCACGAAAGCCTTTACAATGGCACTAACACACGCAAGTGGGCAAACTGGCTGTGTCGTGGGAATACATCAACAAGCAACACACAAAAGCTTTAATATATTTGGAAGCCGGGGACCTTAGCAAACGGATATAATTAAGGGCCCGCGAGTGATGAAAAGCTGGTTGATTGTTACCTTCCAAGGCATTAAATGCAGCCAGCTAGCTATGGTGATTATCGTATCAAATACATTAGAACATTCAATTAATAAAAGGCGGAAGAGGTCTCCGAGGAGGCAGACCGAGAAGAGAGCGTACATACCACACCGCCCCTCCTGTACTCGTGTTCTGCCGGCCAAGCACTTATCATGTGTAGACTTAAGCGTATTATTATCCATTTAAAAATCCCATCAATTCTCATCCCGTGTGTGAGCTGCTCGCCTTGTTTAATATTTCCGCCCTTGACTTCTCCCCCAATGTCAAACCCCTGGCGGCGCTGACTTTTTGGAACATCCCTAAGGGCCTTTTTTTCACATTAATGATTACACACCAGCCTCGATAATACTATCTCTCCTCTATAAAATCTTTCTAAGGCCCGGACCTTGTCACATGGACGTATCATCCATGGGCCTTTGCTATCACCACTCTTACCAAGTGTGTTCTCTTGTTTCTCGGAAAAAAAGTGTGTTCTCTTGTACATCCACTCATCCTCTATGATGGTACCATGTCTCAACAAAAGCACCTTGTCTTACATCCTTTCAATGGATCATATCTATTTGCTGTTGACTTTCACACCACCTCCCACTAAAAGAACAATACACGTTAGAGAACTCCCCATATGGCAATCATCTTGTGAGTGGCACTACCCTTCAATCTCTAGAGAATGCTTCACTACAAATGCTTCACTACAACTATTCATCACCGATCTCGCATTCATATCGATTATCCCACTTCTTCCAACTACCCTTACAACCAATGCTTAAATTTGAAGCCCAAAATGGGCTTCAAAGGGCTTTTTAGGCTTCAAATGACACCCACAAATTTACCAAAGGTTACAACCATGAAACCCTATTAAACTACCAAACCTTCAAAATGAAGCCTACTTTTTAGTTCTAAAGCTGCATGGCTCCACACACACACACACGTGTGTGTGTATATATATATACCTACATACATGCATACATATAAATATGTGTGTGTGTGTGTGTGTGTGTGTGTGTGTGTGTGTGTGTGTGTGTGTGTACCTACATACATGCATACATATAAATGTGTGTGTGTGTGTGTGTGTGTGTGTGTGTGTGTGTATGTATGTATATATGTGTGTGTGTATGTATATATATGTATTGTTCTTTTAGTGGGAGGTGGTGTGAAAGTCAACAGCAAATAGATACGATCCATTGAAAGGATGTAAGACAAGGTGCTTTTGTTGAGACATGGTACCATAGAGGATGAGTGGATGTACAAGAGAACACACTTGGTCAGAGTGGTGATAGCAAAGGCCCATGGATGATGGGCATTGGGATACGTCCATGTGACAATGTCCGGGCCTTAGAAAGATTTTATAGAGGAGAGATATTATTATCGAGGTTGGTGTGTAATGTGAAAAAAAGGCCCTTAGGGATGTTCCAAAAAGTCAGCGCCGCCAGGGGTTTGACATTCGGGGAGAAGTCAAGGGCGGAAATATTAAACAAGGCGAGCAGCTCAAACATGGGTCGATGAGATTTGATGGGATTTTTAAATGAATACATACATACATATATGTGTATAAATGTATGTATGTATGTATGTATGTATGTGTGTGTGTGTGTATGTATGTATGTATAAATATATATACATTATACATACATAAGTACATGTATATATGTATGTATGTATGTATGTATATATATATATATATATATAAATATATATATATACATACATACATGTATGTATGTATGTATGTATATACATACATACATACATACATACATACATGTATATATATATATATACATACATGTATGTATGTATGTATACATACATACATACATACATACTTATATATATATATATATATATATATATATATATATATATATATATGTATGTATGTATGTATGTATGTATGTATGTATGTATGTATATATGTATGTATGTACATACATACACAGTAGGAAAAATCCGAGCTCATTCTTGGGCCTTGTACGAAAATACACGTCATCCTGTTTTTGGAGTACTAAAAATTATGAAATACCAAGATTTATGAAGAAATACATGTTTTTTTCTAGAGGGAGATAATCAATTACTCATTCTTTTCATTTAATGAGTATTTATAAATGAGTATGGAAGAATGAGAATATTCACATAGCCATGTCACTTTCGAAAAATGTTCCACCCTTGAATCACACTACAAGGGAACGATGGGTTCTCGGGGGATGCACTACTAAGAAACCCTATGTATCACATGTGTTCCAAGGGGTATTTAAAAACCCCCTTACCTGTGAATTTTCCATGAATAAAATCACCCCTTTTTCTTTATGAACTTATCGATTTTTTTTAAATAGAATAAAAAATCCCCTTCTGTAAATATATTTCTGTAAATTTACCTTAAATTTTTGAATTAAAAAACCCCTTCATTTGAACTCACGTGCTATGCTTACATATTTTTAGGTGAACCTCCTGAGGATAGGTTACCGAGACAACACTTACGGGCACCAATATAAGCGGTGGTAAACCGTGGAAAAAAGCACATCATAAAGCGTTGGTAAAGGCACCAATATATGCACCCAGTATGCATGTTGGTAAAGGCACCAATATATGCACCTAGTATGCATGTTGGTAATAACTGGAATTCCTACTTTTTAGAGACCTAAAAAAATATTGAAGTTTGGTCATGTTTAGAGTCAAAATTATATACATACATACATATTAGGAAAATCCGAGCTCATTCTTGGGCCTTGTAAGAAAATACACGTCATCCTATTTTTGGAGTACTAAAAATTATGAAATACCAAGATTTATGAAGAAATACATGTTTTTTACAGAGAGAGATAATCAGTTACTCATCCTTTTCATTTAATGCGTATTTAGAAATGAGTATGGAAGAATGAGAATATTCAAATAGCCATGTCACTTTCAAAAATGTTCCACCCTTTAATCATACTACAAGGGAACGATGGGTTCTCGGGGGGTTCACTACTAAGAAACCCTATGTATCACGTGTTCTAAGGGGTATTAAAAAACCCCCTTACCTATGAATTTTTCATGAATAAAATGACCCCTTTTTCTTTATGAACTTACAGGTTTTTTCCAAAATAGATTTAAAAAACCCCTTATGTAGATGTATTTCTGTAAATTTACCTTAAATTTTTTAATTAAAAAACCCCTTCATTTGAACGCACGTGCTATACTTACATATTTTTAGGTGAACCCCCCGAGGATGACTTATTGACGATAGTTAGGGGCAGTAGTAAACCATGGGAAAAAGCACATCATAAAGCATTGGATTATTGATGACTTAGGGGCACCAATATAAGCGGTAGTAAACCATGGGAAAAAGCACATCATATAAAGCATTGGTATAGGCACCATTATATGGACCTAGTATGTACGTCGGCGGTAACTGAAGTCCTACTTTTTACAGACGTAAAAAAATATTGAAGTTTGGTCATATTTATAGTCAAAATTATAATATTTGGCCAAACTCATCTAGATCATCATCTATTTTATCATCCTCAGCTAGATCTATGGCCCTAAAAAGATCAATTTCAAGGAACGCCTCTACATACTCTTTAATGTCACCTAAGGACTTTTGGGGCTCTCCCATGTCACCAAGTAGCTTATAAAAAACCAAGCTATCTCACAAGCTACCATAACAGCACCCCTGTACTCTGCCTCTGTAGGTACTCGACAAGGCAATTGTTGGCTGCTTCTTACTACTCCAACTCACAACAGCACTCCCAAATGAGAACATAAAACCACTGGTAGATCTCATGTCTGTAATACTACCAGCCCAATCAGCATCTGTGTACCCATGCAACTATATCTCTGTACCAGCCTCATAGAAAAGTCCACAATCAACTATGGACTTTATGTACTTGAGGATCTATCTAGCCGCATCCAAGTGTGGCTTCCTAGGGGCCTGCATAAACTGACTCACAAGTCCAACAACATAGCTCAAGTCTAGCCTTGTAATGGTCATGTAGAAAAAACTACCCACCACTATGTGCCTGTATGTAGTGGGGTCCTTCAAAAGCTCACTTGTATCTGCAGAAAGCTTTGTGTTCTGCTCCAATGGCACTAAAATAGGCTTACAGGCTGTCATACCATACTTGGACAACATGTCCAAGCCATACTGCCTTTGCAATAGAAAAATGCCATGAGGTGATCTCACCACCTCTATGCCCAAGAAATACCGCAGCTCACCCAAATCCTTCATCTCAAACTTCTGCTTCAAAAGCATCCTGACATCATGTATGTCTACATCACTATCACTAGTGATAATCAAGTCATCCACATAGATGACTAATAGCATGATCCCTCTATCTATATAGTGAAAAAGATAGATAGAGGGATCATGCTATTAGTCATCTATGTGGATGACTTGATTATCACTAGTGATAGTGAAAAAGATAGATAGAGGGATCATGCTATTAGTCATCTATGTGGATGACTTGATTATCACTAGTGATAGTCAAGATTATCACTAGTGATAATCAAGTCATCCACATAGATGACTAATAGCATGATCCCTCTATCTGTCTTTTTCACAATATTCTTTTTCACATATTGTGAAAAAGACAGATAGAGGGATCATGCTATTAGTCATCTATGTGGATAACTTGATTATCACTAGTGATAGTCAAGATTATCACTAGTGATAATCAAGTCATCCACATAGATGACTAATAGCATGATCCCTCTATCTGTCTTTTTCACATATAGTGAAAAATCTGCATTGGATATCTGAAATCCAATGGTAACAAGATACTTCCCGATCTTGTTTGACCATGCTCTGTGCTGCTTCAAGCCATACAAGGCTTTGCGTAACTTGCACACAAAATCTGGATGTGCATCACTCTCATAACCTGGTGGCTGCATCATGTACACTTCTTCTTGCAAATCACCATGTAAGAAAGCATTCTTTACATCCATTTGATGTAAAGACCAACCCTTCGCTATAGCCATAGCAATGACAGCTCTCATGATTGCCATTTTTGTAACCGGGATGAATGTCTCCTCATAGTCTATGTCATAAGTCTGCGCATAGCCCTTGGCAACCAATCTTGCTTTGTACCTGCTCATTGAACCATCAGCATTGTGTTTGACTTTATAAACCCACTTACATCCAATTGCCTTCTTTTCCTTAGGTAAAGGTACTAACTCCCATGTTGCATTTGCATCCAATGTTGCCATCCCCTTACCCATGGCATCTTCCCATTTCTTATTTCCAATTGCCTGCTCAAAGCAAGTGGGCTCAATCTCCTATATTGCTTTTACCATGTAAGCATAATGATGGGCGGTATATCCATCATATCTTAACCTGACAATAGGGTATCTAACCCTCGTAGACCTGTGTACACCTAGATCACTGCCAAGTGTCCTCAAAATAGTCTTGGTTCTCCTTACACCAGGAGTAACCATAGACGGAATGATAAGCTCCTCATCAAGGCTTTACTTAGTGCCACTAGAGTTACCATCCACATTTGAGTGACCTGCTGATAGATCAGGCACAAAAGGTGGATCTACCTTTTCCCTCCCTTTTCGTGATACAGGTGTACCTACATCATTCCTCAACCTGCCTGACCATGGGCTAACATTAGATCCACTACTTGAGGAATCCCCAGATTCACTCATCAGCACCTGTGATTGCTGCTCAACATGTGGTGCAACATCAGCACTTCTTCTTACATCTGCATCTTCTATTGCCTTCACTACTGGTGCACACCAGCTACTCATCTCATCGAAGACAACATCTCTGCTTACTCGCATCTCATGAGTGGTAGGGTTATAGCATCTATAGCCTTTTTGCTCCATAGCATAACTAATGAAGATGCATTTCTCTGCCTTTGGATCCAACTTTGTTCTCACTTCATCAGGAACATGTACATATGCAATACACCCAAACACTTTCAAGTGACACATCTGGTCTTATGTGCCTGTAAACTTCAGGATTCATACCATGAACAGCTGTAGTGAGTAACTTGTTCATAATGTACACAGCAGTTGCTACTGCTTCTGCCCAAAAGTAATGTGGCATATTGTTTTTAGCCATCAAGGCACACGCCACTTCTGCAATGTTCTTATTTTTCCTTTCTGCAATACCATTCTGTTGTAGAGTATATTTGCATGTAAACTACCTCTTGATTCCTTGCTTTCTTATGAAATCGTTGAACTCATTGGAGAAATATTCTCCCCTACCATCTAATCTGAGTCATTTTATTTGCATGCCTTTCCTTCTCGACCAAGGCTTTAAATCTCTGAAAGTGAGCAAACACCTCACTTTTCTCCTTCATGAAATAAACCCACACTTTTCTAGTGTGGTCATCAATGAATGTAATATAGTATCTGCAACCTGCAATTGTTGTAGTCTTGTTTGGTCCCTATACATCTGAATGTATGACATCTAATGGCCTTACACTGACATGCTTTTCATGTGGAAAATCTGCATGCTGGCATGTGTCCTACTCTATAGGAATCATGGTGTCATAGCGAAGAGCCTGGATGTCAACATTCTGGTCCTCCCTCCTCTCCTCCTCCAAGTAAATATTATACTCTATTTTCGGAGCTTCCTAAGCTCCATCTTGGAGAAGATCACCTTCACCTTAAGGTCCATGTGAATCCTCGGAGTTCTCATCCAATACAGATGGAGGTAGACAACTCATAAAAGCGAACAAAGCTTCATTTTCTTTTGTGGAGTGGGCATTCTTGCTCCTCATCACGAAGAGCACTGGATGGAAACTTGCAAAGAAGGTGTCTAAGCTTTCATACGACTTCCTTTGTCCACTTCAGGTCAAGGACGTGAGTGAATGGAACACGTTCAAACTCCACTTGACCAGCAAAAGTAACATTTGTGAACTCAAGGTGATGAGTAGTAAGCTAGGAATCAAGGAATCTCAGCACATCTGCAACAGCACGTCTGCAAGAACAAACACGATGTTGAACATTTTAAAAATCTCTGGCTGGCGATGGTGCTGTTTGACTTTGTAGATAAAGCCAAACAGCCTGACTTCAGGTGTCTTAGCAATAGTTTCATCTTCCTCCTCCACAACTGCAAAATTGCTAGGACCAGCCTATATTTGTCCAAAAACCAATAGAAGAAAACAAGCCGTCACAATGATCACCAAAGTCAAACAACGTGAAGAATTGATCGACAAACAGCGACAGAATAGAAACAACCATAACAATGCGAAGGGAGCGAGTCATACGTGAAGAAATATCTCTCATCGTGTTGTAATGGTCATTTTTTCAAGTAACTAAATAAGCCTCAATGACGATGCAAAAAGCGAGATATACCAACACTGCAACTTAGAATGACCAACAAAACGCAATGGTAGCCATTCTTATAGGAAGATTAGTAGAAAACTACTCGAAGCTTAAGCAAACAAGAACATGACAAAAAGCTAAGCGTAGTAGACATTCTCTCTTTAAAAATGACCACAACAACATAACGGGAGTTTATCTTAATGGAAAGAATATGCCTCCTCGCATTGTTATGGTAGTTTTGGGGTAATATGCATAATTCAATCCAAACAAAGAGAAATATGAGGCAATTGGAAGGCAAAAACACATAAAAAGGGTAAGATTTACCTCCATAATGGATGACAAGGAAGGATTCAGGGTTTGACAAAGGTGCAATGAAGGACTCAGACAAAGACAAAGGAAACAACAAAAAAAGGAATGAGAGGGGGAACATTGGGTAGGATCGGATAAAGGGCTCGAAGACCGATACTTTTTCCATGTGGCCCAAAACTAACGGAAAGTGCATGAGGTGATTCATGTGGTGCATTCAATGCCAATTAATGCTATATTTAATTTTGCATGTTGTCACTTTCGTCATCAGGAGCCTCCCGACCACTGTTGCTCCTGTGTCTTCGTCTCATCGTCTTCATCTTCGTCTTCGTCTCTTCACGCAACGACTACACTGTTGCTTTTGTCTCGTTGTCTTTGTCTTCGTCCTCACGAACCATGGCTGATTCCACGACCTCACATAGGTACTATAGTGACATACATTGGGTTTTTGGCTAATTCCATAGTATTTGGATTTCTCTGTCGGTATTCACTATTAGGGTCACCTTCTGATTTCTATGACATTTTCGTGTTTCTTAGAGATACGACCTTTGCATAAGTGCCCGTCTAATGTAGGTAGCTCAGAAAACGTTGTATCCACCAAAAAGACCATAACAACGCATTGGGAGGTCATCCCACCGGCAATTTTACTATGTATCGTGCCGTTGTGGCCTCTTTGGGGGATAGAAAGTTTAAGAGGTGAGGCCCCTTATATCTACAAAAACTATGACAATAATGCAAGGGGAGATCATTCTACCGGCAAGTATGTGTTGTATCGCATTGTTGTGGTCTTTTTTGTAGCAAAGAGAAATGCAAGACAGGAAGTCCTTTCTATCCCCCAAAACTACCACCACAACACGATGCTAGGTCATCCTACTGGCAAGTATACCCATATCGCATTGTTGTGGTCATTTTGGGTGTGAAGGTATGTTGCATTTGAATGAAGGTGTTTGAATGTAAAATCTTATGTTGTTTCAGTAAATGACAACAATAATGCGATATAGACCAATCTTGGTTAGAGGATGACCACCATCATGTTGTTGTGGTCGTGTCTTGTTTTCATGCTTCTCTGATATAACCACATAGGTGATCGTCTAATGTAGGTAGCTCATAAAACATTGTATCCACCAAAGCGACCACAACAACACGTTGGGAGGTCATCCCAGCAATAATTATACTCTTTATCGTGTTGGTGTAGTCTCTTTGGGGTGTGAAGGTATGTTTTGTTTGAATGCAAAATCTTATGTTTCGGTAAATGACCACAACAATGCGATACAAACCAATCTTGGTCAGAGGATGACCCCCATTGCATTGTTGTGGTCGTTTCTTGTTTTCATGTATTCGGTTCTATCTACGAAAACAACCACAATGACGCAAGGGAGGGGAAGGCATTCTACCGGCAAGTATGTGTCATATCGAGTTGTTTTGGTCATTTTCATAGCAAAGAGAAATGCAAGACGGGAAGTCCTTTCTATCCCCCAGAACTACCATCATAACTCAAGAGGACACTTAAAAGCTCACAACTAAAATTGGCATTCAAAACTATCCAAAAGCAAAGAAAAAGGTAAATTATTGACAACTCAATAATTGTACAAAAGCATGCAGAGTGGAGACAAACAAAAATATACTTCAACCATTGTTGGGTTGATAGATAGGGAGTTGAACATTCAACTGCCTCCAGAGAGATGTAGGGATCATCCTCATCAATGAACCTATAATCCAAAGTGCAAGACTAGGCAATCATTGCAAGTGCATAGTCCTTCCTCAAATTCAATATACATTGTATATCATATAGCAAAACATACTCCACATCTCCAATCCTAAAAGCTTGATTAGAGTTGTCAATGTCTAGAGCTTAATCATCAACTATTGTCTTCACTGTCTGTGACCTTAAAGCAATAAGGTCCATAGCAGCAACTTCTTCCTTCTCCTTCTCATCAATGTTGATGTCTTCCTCTACATCATTTTCCTCAGCCTCTTCATCTTGACTTTTAACCTCATCTAACTCCCTTGCTTCTCTAACTTCCTCAAGATACTCCTCCTCTTTTCCCTACTTTGACTCTTCTAGTGCTCCATGCACATACCAAAGGTATATTGCAAAAGCCAAACTTTCATCAAGGAGCCTGTACTTTTTGGGGTGCATGGAACACTTTGCCTTGGTAGCCTATGGCAATTTTTCATACCTTTTGTTGACTGCATTCTTGTATCTCATATCTGTCAATATATCCTTGATGTGGATGTAAGATTTATCCTCAACACAAACCCTTCCTTACTTTGTCAGACCTTGGAACAATTTGACTCCTCAACCCAACAAGTCTTTAGGTTGATCCAGTATTTTTGCATAGTCTAATTCCTTGTTGAACATCTAATAGAATATGTGATAATCTGCATGGGCGTTGCTTCTATGAAGGAACTCAAATAGCATCATGTCACATGATTTCTTCTCTGGTGGAAACAGATCCCTACTTTTTAGAAGCTAAACAAATAGAGCCTTAAGGAGACACAAAATAAGAAGAATATGACAAGATCTACCTTCAAGTGTTGTGCCCTCAAGTTTGAGGGACATTTTCATGGGTTGTGAAGGGTATCTCTCTTTCCCTTTTCCCCTGAACTTTTATCTTTTTTCTACAAGAGTATCCAATTTGTATAAGCTACAATACTTAGGAATCTTGACAATTCAGTTTGAGGTACAGTAGTTACAACTTACCTAGAGCAGTCTCTTGCTTTAGTGCCTCATGAGCAAAGCTTACAGAACTTTTGAGAGTCCTTTTGCTCTCTCCAAGATCTGAGTAGGAAAAAAAAATCAAAGGTAACATAAGGGAAAACAAGTTTGTTTAGAAAGAGCCAAAGAACGCGATCTGAGGGCTGGAGGATTGCTCAAAATCCGAAATCGTGTTGTATTACACTTTCTCAAGAAAAAAGCCAAACAATGCGATACAGGTGCTTGAGGAAAGCGCAAGGCCTCAAATCACTTTCTTTAGCTTCTTATTCATGCAATACTTTAGCAAATGCTATATGTTCCAGTATAATGAATAAAAGTGCATTTTGTCTGCACGTGTCGCCCACTTTTTTGCCGCAATTTGCGCTTACGTTATCATGATTTCGAATTGAACGGACATTGTTATTCTCCCATGAAGGTCATTCTTTCTCACACATTTTGCTAATCTTCCACCACTCCTACTCACCATCTACTTGCATCAGCACAATTGGACAACCAGCTCACCCACTGGACATCCACCTCCCAATGTCTGGGCTGACTCTATCTTGACATCCACCTCAATCTGTCTATCAATGGAGACACAGGTAAGCTCCTCCTCAATCTGTCTGTCAATGGAGACACAGGTAAGCTCCTCCTCAAGTTTTTGTAAGATCTGGTGATAGTCAAGGCTTGCATGTGCTTGTTTCATGTATTCATGGTGTTCTTGGGTGCATTGGAATGGTTGCACATGCTATCAGAGAACACAATATAAGGGGACACACATTGCATAGAGTTTGGTGAAATGCACAATTGGTTTTCAGGTTTTGTGTAGGATGCACATATTAAAAAGTGCTAAATATTGTGATATAGCACTTGCAAGGTCTTTCAATCTGAAATCGCGTTCTTTGGCGTGTTTCCAAAAAGATGCCACAAAAGGCGATTTGGGCATCTGGAATCCAGTCGTTTAGACATATCACGTTCTTCGGTGTCAAACACCAACATTTGTATGTATTTCCTCTAGCAAGTACAAGTCATTTTATGATCAATGGCAAAGGACTAAGAAAACAGCTAGGGTAGAGGGACAGGGTCCTCTTATTTTGCAAGGGTTTCCACGTGAAGGGCACCAGCACCATCCAAGTCTAGAGCCCCCAGAAAAGGAAAGTCCATACACATCCTTCAGCCAAGCACACAGATCAGGATTTTCACCCAAAGAGTGAGAGTCCCGAGAGAAATAAGAAAGGCACAGAAGGCTATTGGGTTTGCTATCCCCAAGGCACCCTTCCAAAGAATTGTGAAAGAGGTTTGTGTGATAACTGGTCATTTTGGGAAAGAGGTGGCAGAGGTCTGCTATCTACACACTCCGAGAAGCAATAGAAGACTTCCTTATTGAGTACTTCCAAGACACTATTCTGGTTTCTTCCCATACCCACAGGAGTACAATCATGCTCAGACATGGAAACCCTCAAGAGGGTACGTTGGAGATATGACTAGATCCTTCATCCTACTAACTAGGCAGATGTGAAGATGAGGGACATTCTCATGGTACCACCAGCAAGGAAGCCAAAAGATGAAGGAATCAAGATTTAGGAGGTAACATAAAATAGAGACACAAGGGCAAAGGTTGCCTATGAGCAATCACTAGAAAGCCAAAAGGATGATGCTTATCAAGCTCTATCCCATGCTACTATCATTCAAGATGTGAAGAACTTGCAAATATTGCTCGACTTGGGGTCTAGAATTATTATCAAAATAGAGGAGGTTGATGCTGATAAAGAGATTATTTTGTCAAAAGAATGCACAAGCATCTTGAGGAACAAATCTGCAGAGGTTTTAGACTCAATTATTTTTTCTTGTTTATGTTAAGTTCCTAATTGTTTGGTACAATGTTGGCAATAAATTTTTGAAAGCCTACTGTGACCAAACCTTTTTTGACATCATGATGAGATCCAAGTTACCTCTAGACATCCAACCAATTGTATATATTCTGGACCCCCACTTCGCTCAAGCTACAAGAAATTTGAGAGAGCCAGTAACAAGCTTAACCAAATGGTTCACACACTATAATTTTAATAGGGTCAATACCATCATTTTTCCCTATCACTCAAAGTAAGTGAATGTTTCCTATCACCTTAATATTTTTACCATGTCTACTTGAAGACTGAATGATTTATTTTTTCTTGCAGTGGCATTGGAGCTTTGTATACATTGATGTCCAAGATCATGAATGCTTTCTCTTCAACTCCTTATATGGGACCCATCAAGAGCTTAGTCTGTATGTTTTCCTTCTACAAGTTTTGTTATATTTTGGTGTTATATTTTGGTAAGGTTATTTTGGAATTGTTTATATGTTCATCTCTCTGTTGTAGATCCTTAAAGAGATTGTTCAATGCCCTTGATCATGTTCCCCCCACCAATGTCAATCTTCTCTAGACTTTGTTAAACCTCTTTTCATGCTACCCTTCCCTCTTTTCATGCTACCCTTCCCTCTACACATATTGATTTTCAATATGATGTAACAGATTGCTTATGATTTTTAATGCATGTCGAGACTCCACAGCAGAAAGATGGCTACTCCTGTGGAGGACCTTGATACATGCAAAATACATGTTGGACACTTATTATGATTTTGAAAGACCTGACATTGTAAGTTTAGACACCCATTCATTTATAATGACACTGTAAACTAATCAATATGGGATCGAAAGGTAACTAAACTTCATTAATCTTGATTACAGCTTGATAAGGACAGTTACAATGTAGAGTTTGTGGATAATTTTAGGGCTAAAACTGCCTCAAGTGAGCAGATCAAAGAGAAGGAAAGCACGGCATCTGATCCAAAGATAGAGGAAATTTTTGAGAAGGAGACCACAGAAAAGGAGCCTACTGTAGAAGAGGGGACAATGGAACAAGAGCCTGCTGTGCAGAAGAGGATCCCATGGTGCAGGAAAATGCTGCTCAAAAGGAGTTCATGGAAGAGGGAAAGCCCTTGGAGCATGAACCTGTGGCACAACTTGACCCTCTATCTTCCTTGGAGCATAAGCCTATGCTAGAAGTTGAGCCTTTGACCTCCTCTCCCACTATGCCAAAAGAACAACCCCTTCCTGAGGATCAACATGTGCCTTTGCCTAAGGATCAGCCTCTCCCAAAGGATTAGCCTCTGCCTATGCCCATGGATCAGCCTCTCCCAGAGGATCAGCCTCTCCCATCATCTGCACAAGTAAAGCCACAATCTGATAAGCCTGTCCCATCACCTACTCTCATGTAACTACTCTTGTAATGATGTGTCAACAAACTTGTAATTGTTGATCTTGGCAAATTTTGACAATCCCATTTGGTATATCTTTGCATTGTGTCTTGTTCTCCCCTCGATGCAGTACCTGTTGTGATGTTGTTTCATTTGTATGTATGAAAAACTCAAATATTAAGCAAGCTTAAGTTATTTCATTTACCTTTTTGTTTTTCGGAATAAATGAGAAGCTTCCTAAAACATTGCCTGTTGTCTCCACGAGCACATCATGACATAATTGTGTAAGTGTGCAGCACTATCTAAGTAATATAACACCTAACAGAAATCCATTTTCGTAAACCTTAATATCAACCAATTCATTATGATCACCAAAAGAGTTTAGGTCTTGATCCATTGGGACCAATTGATTTTGAATAAGCCTACTTTGTTTGTAGTAAAAAGAGAATATAAAATTATGAGTTGCAATCATATATTTGATTGCAATTGAGTTTGGTACCACTTCACAATAGAATTTATTGTAGGTTTTTGTGTCCGAGCCATCATCCAGAAAGTCAAAATTATCTACAATAGCATTGGCTTTGTAGCTGAGCATTGTTCTATAGACCTTCACATCATACAAGTCCATAAAAACTGTAATGGGCATGGAAATATTTGTTTTGAGAATTCTAGTTGCAATGCCTGGCCGTAGAGAACGCTACACTCCCGAGAAGATTTAGCTTTGTAAGTCTCTGTAATAGTGGCATGAGGAATGGGACAATCCATACTATGCCATTTTGGAATATCTAGCCTTCTCAAGGCATCATAGGTGTTTCCTTTGTCTAGCAATTGGTAGAAATGATCGTAAAAGAAAATACCTGATTGGGGAACTGGGTGGCAAATCTATTTTGTTATTGTTGTAACTCTCCAATGCTACCATGTAGAACATCCAATAGTCCCAAAATGCACTCTATTGGGTGCCATTCTTGATAGGATGATGGATAAATATCTATAATAATTAAATTCTTTGGTTAGAAAGAAATCAATAAAAATTCACAAAAAAAAACATTAAGGTTTACAAAAAACATTTACAGTTTGGTCTATGTTGTTAAAGATAGTCAAGATAATCATGCAACACAAGTTCTTTGTGCATGTACACATGCTGGATTAAAATTTCCCTAACACTTTTCTTCCCTTTTCTAGTTCTAACACCCTTCACCCTACCTTTCCATGCTACCAAAAATTTATTCTTTGATCTTTTCTTCTTTATCCTATTTGGTTGCACCAAAACCTAGCTCCCTTTCGATACAATAAGGTTTTGCCAACACCTAGTTGCAGAAATTATGTTGGCAATCTCCATAGAGTTAATAGAAGAAGCGAGTTGACGGGGCAAATAACTTACCTCCCTTATTTGATCCTATACATTTGGCTCTACACAGCATTTTGCACAAGCTCCGTCATGGTTTTATGTTGCCATTCTTGATAGCATGAGACAATAAGAGATGGTAGAGTGTAGAAAATTGAAGAAGCTAGAGGAAGACGTTGTTCAAGCGGGAAAATCGGTTTAGGAGGGAACCTTTTTTGTCTCTTTGATGATATAACTGCACTCACAATAGAATAATCCTGTCAAAATTGAAAAGGATCTCTTCATTAAACGTAAATAGTTTTATATTCAATAAAATATGGTTCTTATTTCTTCTTTTTGTGAATTTTACTTTGTTTTCGCAATTTTCCCAACGTTACGTTGGCTCTAGTAGAGAGGGATTTTTTGTTTTAGGCAAAAGGCCCCAAAATGAGCTCTGTTTTCCCCTAATGTGGGTCCTCAATTGATACACATGACCACTTTTAAATGCCTGGTTGCATATACTTTAGGCCATATCTCTATTTAATTTATTTTTATTTTTTTAATGTGTTGTGAGTTTGATTTGGTTGTGTGTCCTTCCTTCTAGGTCAATGGCATCCTCAAGTGATAAGAGCAAGGATTGGTTCGAGAGAGAGAAGATTTGGTGCCCATGTGCCTTATACAAGGGGGGCTATAAACAGGAGTGTCATATCACCATCAATCATACAAGCATGCATGGACTACATAATGCATTGCCTCATGGGCAACCAAACAATAAAAACTTTGATTAGGTAAACATATTTCATCCACACCCTTTGCTTAGTGATGTATTGTATGACATAAATGTCGAAGTGATCCATTTTATGATATAAATGTGCTTTGGTGTGTGTATACTTATAGGATGAGGATGAAGGGGAGAAGACAAGGAGGATAATACATATATGCCACATCCTTCTATGTCATTTGGTCGGCACCATGCATGGATGCAAGACAATGAGTGGCACACATGGAGGAGGAGCATAGATTTCATACATGAGATGGTGGACAACTACTTTCAAAGGGAGGTTGAGGGGGGCCAAGAAATTGGTCCACATACAAAAGAGGAGGATGTGTTAAGGGAAGAGGCAACCACCCCATTATATGATGTTTTTCTCCTACTCAAAGCTCAAGCCACCTCAGAGTTGCTCAACTTGCAAGCAAGATATGGATGGAGTGATGCCAGTGTCAATAGCTCCTCAAGGCTATGCTTCCACAACAAGGCAACCACTTGCCCGGGATAAGGAGTGATGCTCACAAGGTACTATCCAAGCATAGTATGGATTACAAAAGGATCGATGCATGTTTAAATGATTGTATCTTATATAGAGGCATTTATGAGATATGAGCACTCCACACAATGTCCTCAATGTGGAGAGCCACATTGGGAATTTTTTTGGCTATTGAACTATTTTTTTATAAATATTTCTTGCTGCTTTATATTATAAAGTAACATGTAATTTCTATTCAAGATCTTGGCAAATGTGAAGCTCATCATTGAAGATCCAAGTGTGAGAAGTTAGAAAAATATGTCAAGAATGTGGCCATATTATCAAATTGCAATTTTAACGCGGTTAAGTTTCTTCTAATCTTCTGAAGAAAATTCACTCAGTCTCTTAGAGGGCCTACAAAAGTTTAATAATTTAATGATATAAATTTTATACGAACCTCATTGCACTTCAATTTCTTGTGGTTCAAAGTACTTGTCAATGATGAATTTAACAAAAAAAATTGGAGTGAATTTGAGTAAGGGAAGCCCATTTTCTAGCCATCTTAATCAAATTTTCACCTTTTGTCCGCCCAAAGCCTAAAACAAAGGATGCCTATTAGGCTTGGTGTTTCACCAAACCTACAAAGTATGCCATTTGTTAAGCAATTGAGCTATGGTATGGTATCATAGTCTTAGTCCTAAATGTACATGCCTCATCATATGGAGGAGACTCCACATAAGCATATTGCCATATCATCATGCCTTGTCATCATGCCGCCTCAACTTATTCAACAATGTTGACTCTCTAAATCCTACATGGTGTTTCCATGTAATCAAGAATATCCATGTTATCTTGCCACCTCAACGCAATCAACTTGGTTGACTTTTTGTGCCTACATGGCATGACACATCATATACATTCATGGAATTGTCACCTCACACTTGACCATGAGGAATGCCCACGTGGAGGTTCCATGTTAGCAAAATTTTACCACATGGCAAAATGCCTGCCACCTCACCATTATATTTCATGATTTTATTAATACGAAAAAAATTTATTATTATTATAATAAATTTTTAATTAAAAAATTAAAATAAAATTATGTAATATAATTTTAAGGCTCTCCAACAAATAATAATAAATAAATAAATATAATTTTTTATCAAATAAATATTATTTATTGAATAAAATGTATAATTAAAAAAATTATTGTTTAATCAAGTGAATATTATGACATAATTAAATAAATTCTTACTATTTAAAAATGCATATTTTAAAAAATCTTTTTTTGTGAGGAAAACTTGAAATATGTCTAAAGAAATTTAATATTATTTATTAATAAAATAAATTTTATATGTTATATAATAAATATTATTTATTAAATAAATAAAAAAATAATATTTTTTACTTAAAATAATTAATTCATTCATCATTTCTAAAAATTATAATTATCTTTTAATATTTTTTAGTATTTTATAAAAAATTATCATTATCTGTAAAAAAAGATTAGATGAAATGGGAGAAATCCACATTTTATCCATAATTTAATTTAAAGAATGAAGTGCTAACTAGCTTGGTATATATAGCCCAATTTTTTGAGTCTCTCTCATTCTTAGAGCTTCACCAACTTTGGAGATAGCTCCATTCCAAGCATATGTTAATCTTGTTCTAGTATTACTTAAATCTTAATTATCTTTAATTTTATTCTTAATCTCTTTTTCTTACATCTTAGCACGGGTTCATAAAGTTGTAGGAGCAGAAAAAGTATTAGGCAATGGGATCCCCTGATCCACCTTATTCATGAGAAGCAAGCAAGGGTTGGCATGGAAGATAGGAGAAGAAGACATCGTGAGTGCAAGGAAGGGCTCGAACATTGCAATGCACGGCGGGTTCGATTGATGAGGCACCATCTCCTCCCCCCACCAATTCTCCATCTCTTCCCCATGACCCCACTCCACCTCCTTCTCCTCCTCATTTTCCCACAATTCTTTCTTCCCACTATTTTGAGCCCTTTGCCACTCCTCCCTTACATCTTGCCCATGTGGTTGTCACTCCACCCTCAGGCGCCACCCAAGAGGTGGACACTCCTATCTTCGGTGCCTCTTCACCTTTTGGCACGCCCTTCGAGTTTGGTACTTCTCTCTTGGGTATTGCCCACCATGAGCTAGCCACTCCTCCATTGGGTAGTATTGCCCACCATGAGCTAGCCACTCCTCCATTGGGCGCCTCTCCATCTTTGGGTGCACCATCCGAGCTTGCCACTCCTTTGTCGACGAGCGCCTCCCATGAGCTTTCCACTCCTCTACCCGGTGCCTCTCCACCCTCGAGTGCAGCCCCCAAGTTTTCCTCACCTCTCTAGGGTGACACCTACAAGCTTGCCACTCCTCCATGTTAACCCATTCCTAGGTTTAACAAGAGCTATCGCCATTATCTTACATTAAGGAGTCAAGGTAGATACTCCAAAAGGTCATACATTCATGATATGAAGCAATGGTGTTCAACTTGGACGGGCGCCCATAATGGTGTGACGGAATACTTAAGGTGATTCTCGCTTCAAGATTGTTTCGTAGCATGTATGATGAAGTCCCAAGTGATGTACTTCATAGATATATTATGATAGTAGTAATTGTAATAGCATTAGGCCTCTTATGAGCCTAAAGTGCCTGGCCAGCCACAATTTAAGTGAGTGTGAACACTTATGAGCCTAAAGTGCCTGGCCAGCCACAATTTAAGTGAGTGTGAACACTTATGAGCCTAAAGTGCCTGGCCAGCCACAGTTTAAGTGAGTGTGAACACTTATGGCCATGTATATAAGTGCATTTCTCTCATAATACAACATACTCTCCCATTGTGCAATTGAGTCTTGCTATTGTGCAAATGAGTCTTGCTCTTGCTAATCCTCTTGCTAATCTCTCTCTCTAATGCATGCTAGTGAGTGTGTGAGTGATGTGAGGTGAGAGGAGGGACGAGTACCCATAGTGCAACGCGGCGGTGTGACAACGCTTGCGGGAGGTGTAGTGGAATTGCTTCTCAAGGAGTTGTAGAGCTTGGAGACCTCAAGGGTTACGAGCTCTGCCATTGGAAAGATGCTTATGACAATTGCAGTTCACCAGGTAATCACTTGTTGTGGATGTGTTTCAAGGGGGGTTAGGATGAGCCATAACACTCCATCTAGTGTGGCCCATAACCTTGATGCCACTCCTCGATGTGGTGCACATGCCCTTCCTGCTGCCGTCGGCACTCCTCACTTCGGCGATGGCGATGACATTGTTGACCATGTGCTTGCCACTCCACCCTCCGATGTTTCTCATGAGGCATCTTCTCATGGGAAATCCCTTTCCAAGTCTAGAGCATGAAACCGTCGCAATGCTATCTTCAACAAGTACTTTGTTGACCTTGATGTGGCATCGTAGTCTAGTTTGCTAGATGCGCTACACGGCACTCGCACATGGCACAATGTACCGTTGCTTCCGTAATTTGTAGCCCACATTCGAGGGGGCGTTGCTAATGTGCTCCTAAGCTTGAGGCAGTCCTACAGCATGGTCAAGCGTAAGATGCATCCAGAGGGATTAGCGCTACCCTTACAACATTTGTTTCCAGCAGTGTCCTAGCATCGTGCCGCTTCATGCATACCTCAGATTTATCGTCGAGCACTTCAGCAGGGTTTGTGCAAAGACAGAGCTTAGAAAGTGGGATTGAGGGTGCACTTTAAGTTTAGGTCTACACACTCTGAGATCACCATTAGCTAACGTTCATTTGAGGCTTCAAGCCTTGGTTTGTGTGCTACTCAAGATAGCGTGACATATGTCTTTATAGATACCACATTGGATTTCAGCTTTTGTATACTATCTTTCGTAGCTTGTCATGGGGGGGTGGTGCCTTATAGCCCAAGATATTTTATTCACTCGCTATTATGCCCGTGGGCGGAGGATGCCATCTAGCATCAGATGGCTTGTGTCATGGGGACTTGTACCTCATGTGCGGCAGCTTGGCCATGCTTCACTTATGTGCGGAGGATTCCTCGGTGGACAGAGGTGGTGACATGGCGATAGTATGAGTATGTGGCAATGGGCAGTCGAGGAGATTATAGCTATTGGAGCACCATTTGTCACATGGCGAGTTCATGAGAACATTTACAGCTTCTGTCTATGCCTACATACATCATGCTCACGATGCCAAGTGGCAAGACCGTCAGTTTTGTGCCAACCTGCAATAGTTTCCTATTGGTGTAGTTGTCTTTATGGTTGACTTCACTGAGAATTACACATTCGCACCACAGCACGAGATTCAAGTAGAGTACTACTTTTCTAAGCAGGTATTACGTGAGACATTGCCTCATTTTCAATTTAAGATCTTCAAGATATTTTATATTTCTATTGTCTATGAATCTAACAATTCTCATTCTTGTGTGCTGCTTGACTAGGTGGCCATCATGGTGCATATTAGTTATCGTCATATAGAGGCGGCAGTGGATGGCATAGCAAGCACCCCAGCGAAGCGAGTCATCATTAGAGAGTATCACTTTTACATTAGTGATGATTGCTCTCATAGCGCCAACTTTGTGTAGCATTTTTTTCATTGTCATGATGACTTTATGAGAGAGCATGGAATCACATGGACAAGGCAGTGGATATGGTCTGATGGATGTGGGGCACAATTCAAGAGTGCTTGTGTTAGTTTTATTGACTATACTCTTGGCATTGCATGACAGGCTACCACGAGATTTGAAGCTTCTTCAAGAAAAGGCATGGAAAGGGGGAGCATGATGGTGTGGGTGCATGTGTCAAATGCACCCTCAAATGTAAGTTAAACCAGCTCTGCTATGTGATAATAAGCGCTTTCGAGATGCACAGCATGTAGTGGACTGGTGCCAGGTGCATTTGACCAATAGTGCTGCCTCTTCCTTCCCTCAGTGAGATGCCAGGATTGTCAAGAGGTTGTTTTGGTGTGTTAACAGTAGTGTTCTTTGATCGTGCTTGTCTAGATTGTGCGACAGTGGTGGATGGCACACTTAGGCTACACTCCATTAGGAGCACATCCTATGATGACCCCACCATCTTCACACGACACCGTTCATGCTTTTTTGAGCCATGCGTTGATGGTGACTACTCAATATGCAAGATGGGAGAGTGGGCTGATTCTTAGTTGTAGCAGGTGTTGAGGCCAGAGCGAGGAGCATTACCCCTCACCATTTTTGATCCCCTCACACTACCTGAGGGGGAAGATCATGATTCTTTGACAGATATTTTAATAGTGGGTGATGTTTTTGCAATCATTGTTGAGGAGCTCAATGAGGAGGATGTGGACTACTACATTCTAAGGTACACTAGGCCCAAGTGCACCCTTGAGTGTGATGTGACTGATGATTATGGATTCTCATTTGATGCCCACAGCATGATAGTTGCAAGTCACTACTATGTACAGGGTCAGATGCACAAGGGTTACATTAAGTTTGTGCATTATGAGTGGATCAAGGAGGCAATTATATACTATCATCTAGTTCTTGCTGTGAAACTCACAATTTAGCAAGTTAACAACAAGAAGGGAGGCCCCCACTATGGTCCTTAGCCCAACACGAGCATGTGAGCATCTTGGAGACCCTCATAGCTAGAGAGACTGTGGATTGATATTGGAGCCTACTATCATCTAGTTCTTGTTGTGAAACTCACACTTTAGCAAGTTAACAGCAAGAAGGGAGGCCCCCACTGTGGTCCTTAGCCCAACACGAGCATGTGAGCATCTTGGAGACCCTCATAGCTAGAGAGACTGTGGATTGATATTGGAGCCTCCTCCTTATTTGTTGCATATATTGCCCTTCATTTTGTATCTTTCTCTAGTTTATATCTTCTACCATATATATTATGAGTTGTCTTTTTAGTTGTGCCCATATATCTTGTATCTTTATGTTACTGGTTTGGGGGTGAAACTTTACGAGTGGGTGGGACATCACGCTCATATGGCATTCGATGTAGGTGAAACTTTACAAGTGGGTCCATGGGGCTGCTATCCCTCGACTCGCAAAATTTCACCACCATGACGCCGGATGGGCAGGATAGTGTGTTGCCACCCGCTATTTTTTGCATAGTGCCCAAGGGGTCCCCTATGCAAAAAATAGTGTGTTTGGGTAGAGCATCATGCTTGTATGCCATCCAATGTGGGTGAAACTTTACGAGTGGGTCTGTGGGGTTTCTACCCCTCGACTCACAAAGTTTCACCACCATCAGACGTAGGATAGGAAGGACGGTGTGTTGCCACCCTTTCGCATATAGTGCCCAATGGGTCCCCTATACAAAAAATAGCGGGTTTGGGCAAGGCATCATGCTCATATGGCATTTGATGCGGGTAAAACTTTGTGAGTGGGTCATGGGGGGGCTTCTATCCCTCCACTCACAAAGTTTCACGACCATCGGAGGCCATATGGGCAGGATGGTGTGTTGCCACCCGCTATTTTTTGCATAGTGCCCAAGGGGTCCTATTTTTTGCATAGTGCCCAAGGGGTCCACTATGCAAAAAATAGTGAGTTTGGGTAGGGCATCATGTCCATATGGCATTCGATGTGGGTGAAAATTTGCAAGTGGGTCTATGGGGCTTCTACCCCTCCACTCACAAAGTTTCACCACCATCGCTGGATGGGTGGGACGGTGTGTTGCCACCCGCTACATTTTGCATAGTGCCCAATGGGTCCCCTATACAAAAAACAGTGGGTTTGGGTTGGGCATCATTATCATACGGCATCTGATGTGAGTGAAACTTTGTGAGTGAGTCCATGGGACTGCTACCCCTTGACTCCCAAATTTTCACTGCCATCAAACGTCCAATGGGTGGGACGGTGTGTTGCCACCCTCTATTTTTTTTGCATAGTGCCCAAGGGATCCCCAATGCAAAAAATAGCGCGTTTGGGTGGGACATCACGCTCATACGACATTTGATGCAGGTGAAACTTTGGGGCTGCCACCCCTCCACTTTCAAATTTTCACCACCAACGCCGGATGGGCGGAACGGTATGCTGCCACCCGCTATTTTTTGCATAGTGACCAAAGGGGTCACTATCAAAAAATAGCGGGTTTGGGTGGGTCATCACGGACGTATGGTGTCCGATGCAAGTGAAACTTTGTGATTGGGTACACGGGGATGCTACCATTCCACTCACAAAGTTTTACCGTCCGATGCCAGATGGGCGGGACAGCGTGTTGCCACTTGTTATTTTTTGCATAGTGCCCAAGGGGTCCCCTATGCAAAAAATAGTGGGTTTGGGTGGAGCATATATATCATACGGCATCTGATGTGCGGGTGAAAATTTGCAAGTGAGTCCATGGGACTACTACCCCTCCACTCGCAAGTGAGTCCATGGGACTACTACCCCTCCACTCGCAAGGTTTCACCACCATCAAACACAAAATGGGTGGGACGGTGTATTGCCACCCGGCTATTTTTTGCAGTGCTGCCCAAGGGGTCGACCCCCTATGTAAAAAATAACGAGTTTAGGTGGGGCATCATTATTATACGGCGTCCGATGTGGGTGAAACTTTGCTATTGGGTTCATGGGACTGCTAATCCTCCACTCGCAAAGTTTCACTATCATCAGACGACACTGGATGGGCATGACGGTGTGTTGCCACCCGTTATTTTTTGCATAGTGCCCAAGGGGTCCCCTATGCAAAAAATAGCGGGTTTGGGTGGAGCATCATGCTCGTATAGTATTTGATGTGGGTGAAACTTTGCAAGTGGGTCCATGAGGTTGCTACCCCTCCACTCGCATGGTTTCACCACCATTGGGCGGAACGGTGTGGCCAACCCGCTATTTTTTGCATAGTGCTGCCCAAGGGGTCCCCTATGCAAAAAATAATAGGTTTGGGTGTGCATCATTATCATACATCGTTTGTCGATGTGGGTGAAACTTTGTGAGTGGGTTCATGGGACTGTTACCCCTCCACTCGTAAATTTTCACCATCATCGGACGCCATATGGGCGGGGCACTGTGTTGCCACCCGCTATTTTTTTCATAGTGCGCCCAAGGAGACCCCTACGCAAAAAATAGCGAGTTTGGGTGAAGTATCACGCTCGTATGGCGTCTGATGCAAGTAAAAATTTGCGAGTGGTTCCATGGGGTGCTATCCTTCCACTCACAAATTTTCACCACCATCGAATGCCGAATGGACAGGACGGTGTGTTGCCACACACTATTTTTTCATAGTGCCGAAGGAATCCCCTATATAAAAAATAGCAACTTTGGGTGGGGCATCACGCTCGTATGGCATCTGATGTGAGTGAAACTTTTTGAGTGGGTCCATGGGGTGCTACCCTTTCACTCGCAAAGTTTCACCACCATCGAATGCCAGATGGGTGGGACGGTGTGTTGCCACCTGCTATTTTTTGCATAGTGCCCAAGGGATCCCCTATGCAAAAAAAAGAGGCTTTGGGTGAGGCAACATGATCGTATGGCATTAGATGCATTAGATGCAAGTGAGTGGGTTCATGGGGCTACTACCCCTCCACACACAAAGTTTCACCACCATCGGACGTCGTATTGCGGGACGGTGTGTTGCCACCCAGTATTTTTTGCAGTGTCCAAGGGATCCCCTATGTAAAAAATAGCGGGTTTGGGAGGGGCATCAATATCATACGACCTCCAATGTGGGTGAAACTTTGCGAGTGGGTACATGGGGCTGCTTCCCCTAGACTCGCAAAGTATTATCACCATCAGACGCCAGATGAGCGGGACTGTGTGTTGCCACCCGCTATTTTTTGGCATAGTGCTCAAGGGGTCCCCTATGAAAAAAAATAGTGCATAGTGCCCAAGGGGTCCCCTATGAAAAAAAATAGCGGGTTTGGGTGGATCATCATGCTCGTATGGTGGCTGATGCGAGTGAAACTTTGTGGGTGGGTCCATGGGACTGCTACCCCTCCACTCACAAAGTTTCACCACCATCGGGGCGGGATGGTGTGGTCACCCGCTATTTTCATAGTGGCCAAGGGGTCCCCTATGCAAAAAATAGCATGGAACCTTACATGTACAAACTTGATGGAATACAAAATCACAAAATACATAGTCCAATATATAAAACAAAATGTGATATAACTAGTGGATGTCATACGTAGAAACATGAGGTCACAGATACAAATGGCATGTAGACTGGTCGATAAAAAAACATGATGGGATATACATCTACATGATGGCTAATCCTCATCTAACAAGACCTAATAAGCTCCATGATGATGTGCCCGTTGCCTCCTCCTCAGCTCATGTACAACCCACTCTACAATGGTCATCTGAGTAAGACGCTCCTCTGCCCATGGCTAATGACTCACCACGTGTAGCAGTAGCTGCATCACTAAGGTCCTGGTCAATCGCATCGCCTCTATGCTCGTGCCTCATCTCCCACGAGAAGAGGTCAGTGTACACCTGAGCAGCAAAACCACCACGTGTAGACTGCTCCACTGACCTGATATGTGCCTTAAGCATTCGGTCCACCAAACTCTTTGCTCCAACTGGGGTGCATAAAGCAACCTTCCGGGCCTATAAAATAAACTCATCGATGCACACCCATCATACTCCAGGTGCCTTCTCCTCCTCTGGTGATAAATCCACCTCTACGAGGATCTCAAAATCCTCAGGCATGTCCTCAGCAACATATCCGCCATCATCAGCCATGATACCTAGGATAGCCTAATTGCTTACGATCAGTGCTACCGATGGGCCTCCACCCCACGAGAAAAGATCCACAGTCTGTTGACCCTGGGTATAAGTCAAATATCCCCCAAAGGTGATACAGGCCAAACTCTACACTACACTAACAAATCGGACACCTAGAAATCATCACCAATGAGCAGACAAGGTAGTAAAGATGAAACTAGTGGTGGCACCCTAATGTGTATCACCCCCAAGTGTCAAACTTGTCGAGGCAAACTCCACAAGTTGCGATACCAGTGTCCGCACTTAGTCTCGTAAAACCAAAGAGTCTGCACAGAAGGGGATAGATAGTAATGCTCGGCATCACACGATGGTGAGCTGCATCTCTACCAAGTTTGCTCCACTCCCTCATGTAGTGCTCCGCGTAGAAGTATGTGATCTGTCTCTCCACGTCCACCTCACAGACTAACTGTCTCTAGTGCTCAATCTCCTGGTCCCGCTCCTACAACTCCAGAGTTAGCTATGACACCTATCGCAAAATGAAGCTCATCTAGCTCGGCATCTTGAAGAGTGAAAGTTAACAATATTAAGACAAATACAAGAAAGCATACTAGAACAATGGGAAAATAATTTAAACAATGTTCTCACACGGCTAGGGGTGCTTGTAAAGGTGATGCTGCCCCAACTCTCTCCTTGGCCTAGCCTGATGTAGACGCCTAGGTGTGAAACTGTGAGGGGCCCTGCATAAACAAGAAAAAATATAGGTGGATAACTTCCCAACATAGAAACACACATTATAATTGAATTACTCTAGAAGGGTTTGGGAGAATACTGTGCTAGTGGTAGGATCCAAGAAGAGATCCATGTCATGTCGAATAGACTCTGTAGCATGATGGAACTGGTGAACTAATCTGTACACCTAGCTCATGCACTGTGGTGAATGCTAGCATCTCCAATCCACGAGGTGTCATAAGTGTAGGTGGGAGATGCCTAGCCTGCTCACCAGGCCTCCTGTCTTGGTCTTGAAACTAGCCTACACCATGGCCAATGCGGGTCGACGATCATGATAATCTACCTCAAGCCCCAACACAAACTCTACATATAACTGCTGTGCAAAGTAGATCAAAATCTCGTGAGGCACCATAATATGCCACATATTGCGGTAGAATTCGGGCTGCCATAGCTGCATGGGTGCACCAAGCCGCCTTATGCGGCCCTGCAATCGTGCGACTCGCTCATCCTCACAAACGAACAATGCTAATGTCGTCTCTCTGATAGAGGGTGGTCAGGAAACCTAATGAGGAGACAAGCTGTGACATACTCACGTCCACCCTACTGTGTCTGTAGCCATGTTGTCAAAGACTCTATGTCGTCGAGGGAATGCAGAATCTCCAACATGCTCTCCAACAATGCAACAAGATGCATGATGGAGGGATGTGGATCTCTCTATCCCGCAAAGCTAACTCCATGAAGCCTCTAAGAGTGCAGCTAGCTCGAGGATGATCTCTAGACGTGCCTCACAAGCCATGATAAAAACTACAAGGCGCCATGTATTCAAAAGGGCATCTCTCTCTCTCTCTCTCTCTCTCTCTCTCTCTCTCTCTCATTATCAATAGTGTTGTATCACCCAAGTGAGATGACATCTTGTTGTGCCTAGGCATTGTTTAGGGCTCCCACATTCTTCTATTGCACTTCTACTTGAGTCTAAAGTCGTGACATTGCAATGCAAATCTCTAGGGAAAGTTGTGATAGCTTGTTGCAAAGCAAATTCGATGGGAAAGTCTAGGTTTTTTCATTACTAATCTTTGCATCATCACTATGGGTGTTTTTCAGTGGTCTTTGTTATCACCCTTACCGCTTTGGGCTTATGAGGTGTTCTATGTTATCACCCCATATGTGTTTCTTGCTACTTTGGGCTTACGAGGTGTTTTATGTTATCACCCCATTTTTGTTTCTCGAGGCCACTTTGGGATTTTGTTTTTATGTGTTTCCCTCTTGGGATTTGGCCTTTGGGCTCTTTTATGTGCCTCAAAGGGAAAATAGGCCGCTTGGGGGCCAGCCATCTAAGCTTGAAATGATTTTAGAAAGGTTGATGTGGGCCATTGTAGTCTACATGGGGCAAGAGGGTCTTTTGTTAATGATGGAAAAAAGAACCTCATTTCTTTGGGAGCAATGATAGGCTGCAGGGTCGGTGATACATGCATATGTGCCAAGGAGTGGTTGGTTGGACATATAACAGAGTGGCTTTGCATGCGTATGGGAGAATGAAGAGACAAAAGACACTTAGGAATATGTCCACAAAGACTCGTGAAGATATAATGAGCACAGAGATTACAAAATTAGGCAAGAATGCTAATGGTGTTAGAGCGGTGAAGATGAAAGATTTAATAGTAAATCCTTAAAAGAAGGTGTGGTGTAAGAATGGTTAATTTCAGAGAATAAATACAAAGATAAAACCTCACTACCAAAATTATGTGTGACATGAAGGATACCTACATGCAAACACTAGGTTGTATTTGGAAAGTGATCTAGGAACCAAGGCTCAATAAATATATAATGTACCATGGTAGGAGCATCACAAAATTGTGAAGAAACGGGGCTTGATTGGAATCATCTGAGAAAGTTTCTACAAGAGATGGACACAGAGAGGCACAAGGGCCAATCTGATAAAAAGCAAGGAACTAGGTCAAAGTTTTAATGGTCTGTGAATTTGAAGGCTTGCCTTGGATAACCATGTGGAAATCAAGAGGGGAGCTCACAAATACTAATAATAGCAGAGCATTGAACAACATTAACATACAATTAAAAGGAGAGATCACATATACTAATTATAATAGAAGCACTAAAAAAGATTAACATATGAACATCAATTGATAATCAATACATCAAATATACTTAGCTTACGAGTGAGGTTTCCATGGCTGCACAAAGGCAGTGGAGCAATACACATGTTTGTTGCATGAAGCGTTATGTTTTAATTATCAAAGAGTAGCATATATTCACTGGCGCAACAGCACAATCAAGGTTTCGATTCATTTCGATAATTAAGGTTTTAATACACATGTTTTGCTCAAAGGTTTTTTTTAAACCATTAACTAATTAATTGAGAAGCGGGGCTTACCTGGACAACATGTCGGGCCCAACAGTAGCTTAATCGAGATTGATGGCGCAGCTCGGGTGAGATCAACAGCAGCAGGTGACAGCTCGATCGAGATCTGCGGATGGGGATAGGTGCTCATGAAAAGGGAGAAAAAGGCTGGCAGATAACGAAAGACGTGGAAAGTTTAAGAATTTTACGATACAAATATCTCGGGCGAGATACGTAGCCACTGACATTCATTTTCACTCTCACGTGCGAAAAATATTAATTCAATTTCAATTTATGTATCTTGCCCAAGTTATATTAAATAAATTTATTTTTCTCGCCCGAGATATGGTAATTCAATTTCAAGCATATGTTAATCAAATTTCATTTCCCGTACCTCATCCGAGAAACATTTTCTCAATTTTCATTTCTTGCCCGAGATATGGTAATTCAATTTCACCCATATATTAATCCAATTTCATTTTCAGTATCTCGCACGAGATATGTTTTCTTGATTTTCTTATCTCACTCGAGATATGGTAATTCAATTTAACGCGCATATATTAATCCAATTTCATTTTCAGTATCTCGACTGAGATACGTTTTGGAACTTTTCTTATCTCACTGGAGATATGATAATTCAATTTTGCACATATATCAATTCAATTTCATTTTCGATCTCGCCCGCCAAAATAGGTTAAATAAATTTTCGTATCTCACTCGAGAAACATTTTCTCAATTTTCATATCTCGCCCGAGATATAAATATACATACTGAGTTGGCATGGCACCATGACCAGGCAATCTAATCATCCACTCCACCTATCTTGTTCGAGATACATTGAGATGCTGACTAGATTGCCTGGTCATGATGCCACGTATCCCGCCCGAGATATAGCATGGAAAATCTTCTCAAACTACGTGGTCGCCACATACCTCGACCGAGATATGCGGCAGCTTGGTAGTTGCCCAGCTAGGCAATGAATTGCTAGCTAAGGTGAAATGTGTTTGGAAGTCTACTCCTCCTCCATCGTCGCCAGGTTCCTCACCCTCAGTAGTTGGTCCTCCTACTTTAGAAGGGAGAGGAACTTGACCTCCTCCCGGATCTCTTGGCCATCTAGGACCTCCAAATATAGGACATGGCCCCTTACCTCCAGTCCTTCCAGTATCGGGCGCTTCAACTTTTGTCGAGGGGCCCTTGGCATCAGCTGGTCTTCCCTTCTTCTCTTGTGGTTCAGTCCTTCCAGTACCAGGAGGAATTCTTAAACCTCTCCACTTACCTACTGGTCCTTTTAATGGACCTTTGTAAATTAGCCCCTCGTCCTCCATCACCTTTTGCTTAACGTAATGCAGCACTCAAGGTATAAGTCAATATGCAATGCTAGTTGTATAGACTAGCACTCCAGATATAGATCAATATGCAACACTAATTATATATATTGAGTCTCCTATATTATTGATCAATTATATAGTGAGTCTTATATCTCCCTTGAGCTGAAATCTCTACAAAGTAAGGGTTCCCTATTTGTATAGGTAAATATGTAATAGTAGTTATATATACTAGCACCCAAGGTATAGGTCAATATGCAACACTAATTATATATATTAGGGTTACCCATTTGTTCATCAAAATCTCCACAAAGTAAGGGTTCCCCATTTGTTCCCCACAAAATGTGGTTGAGTGACCATAAGAGTATCATTTTTTCAATTCATACCTTTGTTCATCAAAATCTAAAGAAGTACCCATTCCCCTTCCTTCCCGCAAATATTTTTTGTTAGTTTGAAAGAAACCTTTAAATATGACGAGAAGTCAATGGCCTCATTTATAAACAATGCAAGCCCCTAACAATGAATATCAATAAATTCATATTCTTAGTCGCAATGACGTTTGTGTGTGTACATTCACATTTGTTTAGGTTAATATAAGTCATTGATGTTTAGGTTAATACATGTGTGTGCATTAATATATGCCCAAATTAGTCTGTGATAAATTGTGAACATTGTCTACTCAAAAATTTGCATGGACACATAATCACATACCTTATACTTATTTGTTTCAAAAGTCGCGTCCATGGCAAGAAGTCTATTATTCCCTTACTTATCAAGCATATGGAGTTGCTAGTGTATCTAAATGCCTAGAATAAATGGCTGCTCTTTGGATCTATCAAACTCTTGGTATATAAATGTATTCTTCTTGTTTTCAAGCACCCAATTGTGCACACTACAAGCATCATCTTGGTTTGATTGAAAGGAAATAGACTCTAATTTTGAAGCAATATTCAAAATATCACGTAACGTAAGGAAAGCATCCTGGCCTAAACGTTTTGTGGGATCTTGCATTGCTTGACCTTGGACTACATTAATATGATGTTGCGAGACTTGTTGTGGTGTTAATCCATTGTGCAACAAATTCCAAATCCACCTCCTCATTTGACCTGACAACCAAGGAGTGATTGATTAAGCTATGCCATTATAGTGGATGCCATAAATAAAGGCACAATATAACAATGGCAACCAAACAGCGAGTCATGAAAAATATTCACGAGTCGTGAGTAGTCGTTTGCAATAGGCTATCTTGATTTTTCACTAGTCCTAAATATTGATCAATTTTACAATCTTTTGGAGACATTAAAGAGAACGTTTTTATAACTTTTGCAAAATAAGTATAGTTTCAAACTTCTTTTTAAAAAATGTACATATTGCTAATTTAAAGATGAAAATTTTTTCACTTTTTATGTCAAATAACAAAATGGAAAAAACAAGGTCAATGACAAGATCTAATATTCTTTAAAACTACTAATAATTCACGCATGTCTGTAATCTATATAATATATTCTTTACTTAGAATTACAAAAATGTGCTTTTTTCTACAAGAATTTAACTTCATTCCAATCATTGCACTTTATCCCAATCATTGAATTAGAGTATATATTTGATATTAAGATAAGAAGGTTTATGGAGGCCATGGACATAGAAGAGGCTTATTGAAAGAAATGATTTCTCTAGATTCAAATAGAAAACCAACGATCCAAACGGTCAAATTTTAGATGGTAGTGAGTACTACAATTTATTAGTTTACTTTATTTTGATCTAGTAGTTCGATTTAGAGTTATAGTCTTTGCAAAAACATAAAATTTTGTTTATAACATTTAGATTTTAAACCATGAAAATAACAACAGTTGTTGTTTTGAAAATTTGGATTATAGAATCCACTTTATTGACAAAGTAGATTCTGGAATCCAAAAGACTGACGTTTCTATCATGAAAGTGAAATTTTCATCCGAAAAAGAGAAATTTTGGTCCATAATGAACAAAAATTTCACTTTTATAAGACAAAAAATTTAGTTCGTCGACAGTAAAAATTTTCATCGATGAAAAAAGACCGTCGATGGAAAAAAAAATTTGAAATTTTCGACGATGACAATTTGGATTCCAGAATCCAAGTGAATTCTGGAATCCAGATTCTCATCGATGGATTTTTTTTCTGTTTTGACGAAAAAAATTTCCATTGATAAAATTTGGATTCTAGAATCCAAATTTTCATCGACGAAAATTTTTCCATCGACGGAATAAATTTTTGTCATTGGAATTTTTGGCGGAATTTGTTTCCATCGACAGAAAAAAAATTGTTAAAGAGAATTTGGATTCTCTCGACGGAATTTTTTCCTGTCACACGAAATTTTTAACGTCAACGAAATTTTTTCGTCAACGAAATTTGTGATCGAAAAAATTTTCGACGACAAAAATTTCAAACCATCGACGGAAATTCGGATTCCAGAATCCAAGTGGATTCTGGAATCCAAATTCTCATTGACGGAAACTTGGATTCTGGAATCTAAATTCTCATCGACGGAAATTTTTTCCATCAACGAAAAAAATTCCATCTATGAAAATGTTTTCCATCGATGGACTAAATTTTTTATCTAATAAAAGTAAAATTATTATGGACCGAAATTTCACTATCACCATAGAAACGTCAGTTTGTCACGGAATTTTGGATTCTAGAATCAACAAAGTAGATTCTAGAATCCAAATTTTCATCAATTTTTCAAAACAACAATTTTTATCATTTTCATGGCTCAAAATTTAACTGTTATAAACTAAAAACTGTGTTTTTGCAAAGGCTATAACTCACAATTGAAATATTAAATCAAAATAAAGTAAAGTGATAAATTGTAGTACTCTCACTACCATCTAAAATTTGACCATTTGGATCGTTAAATCTCTATCTAAGTCTAGAGACATCTTTGCCTTCAATAAACCTACCTACCTTAATATTAAAATATACTTAAATTCAACCATTGGATCAACTTTGTATACAAAGAAAATTTATTAGATAATGTACTAGAAACAAGCACAAGGTGATTGCACTTGTGAATGTAAGCACGAAGTGGTTGCGGCATGTGAGGTGGTTAACAAGTGTAAGTGTGAGTATGAGTGCAAGCACAAGGTGGTTGTGAGCATGAGTGTGAGGTGGTTATAAGCATGAGTGTGAGTACGAGTGCAAGCAAAAGGTGATTATGAGCATGAGCATGAGGTGGTTACAAGTGTGAGTGTGAGTATAAGTGCAAGCACGAGGTGATTGTGAGTGTAAGCGAGCATGAAGTGGTTACGAGTGCGAGTGTAAGCACGAAGTGTAAGCACAGTGGTTTGCTAGTGGGAGTGTGAGGTGGTTACAAGTGTGAGTGCAAGTGTGAGGTGGTTACAAGTGTGAGTGCAAGGTGATTACAAGCATGAGTGTAAGCACGAAGTGGTTTTGTGAGTGTGAGTGCGAGTGCGACTGTGAGGTGATTGCGAGCGTGACTATAAGCACAAAGTGGTTGGAAGTGTGAGGTGATGGTGAGAGTGACTATAAGCACAAACGAGTGGGAGTGTGAGGTGGTTACAAGCATGGTGCAAGCATGAGTCTAAGCATGAAGTGGTTGTGAGTGCAAGTGTGAGGTGATTACAAGTGTAAGCACAAAGGCTGTGAGTGGGAGAGTGAGATGGTCACAAGCGTGAGTGCGAGGTGATTGCATGCATGAGTGTAAGCACGAAGTGGTTGTGAGTGTAAGTGTGAGTGTGAGGTGATTGCGAGCGTGACTATAAGCACTAGGTGGATATCTATAACTATCTTAGTCCTAATAGATTTGTATAATATACCTTTCTAGTTACCTTGTCCTCCCTACCTTAACAAAGAAGCCGCCCATGCACAACTAGTGCAAAGCTCATGAACGACATCTGAGCACAAGGCCTTGTAAAAAAGGAATCTTATATTAGGTTATGGAGGCTTTAAAAGTTGAAAACATGAGGATGGGAGGTTGGTAGGAGATTACGAGGCTTCATTTTTTGTTATGGAGATAGTAATAGGTAGGTATGAGGGGGCTATTAGGAGGGTTGAGAGAGATTTTTTGGGAGGAATGAAAAATTTGCCTCACTTGTTAGCCCCACAAAAGGAGATTAAAAGGAGTAAAAAATCATGGGAAAGTAATTGGAGGGGAGGGGGAAGGGCAGAGGAAAAAGTTGAGATTATAGGACAAGCCTAAACAATGGGTCAATAATCTTTGAGGCCTCCTTATTACATGTGGATCCCATCCAATTTATCCACCTCAAGTCTTATTCAATTAAGAGTTGGATTAAGCACTAACCTTATGAGGTCCTTTTTCACTCCGTATTTCCCCTAATGTAAAATTCAATCTTTTTGTTTTCTTAAGAAATACATAAATCAAAGATCAAATGTATATCTCCCAACAATGACTTTTATGTGTGCAAGTGTATCTACACATTCAATGGGTGCTATACTTGTGCAAAAGGAAGAGTTAGGATGCATGCAACCAGCTATGCAAGCCGACAACTTAGTGATGTCAATAAGAAGTATATAGTGAGGAAGTGGAGAGAGAGCGAGTGGAATGAGCGGCCAAGTGTGCGATAGCGAGTGGGGTTAGTGGGTGGTACTACTACTTACTCCACACGTGGTGGGCACATGTGCCCGTATGCCTACGGGATGTCGAGCGACTAGGTGGGGGTTGCATGCATGGGGAATGGCTTGTCTCTAGCAGCAGGGGGTGGTAGAAACTGTGAGTGAATGGGGGGATTGGGAGGCCGACAACCTGGTAGAGATGAAGGGGCACTGCAATGAGGAAGGTGGTGAGAGTGCGAGAAAGAAAAATGTGCCGGATTGGATGAATGCAAAGCTAAGTGCTTAGGCTCAGAATCATGAGAAGAACGTATGCTTGAAGATCAGCCCTGAGTTGATTAAGAATCAAGTTGGGCTTTTTTCTATGTGAAATATTATCATGTTTTGTCTAGGGAGACCACCTTGGGCTCTTTTCTATGTCCAATAATATCATCTTTTGTCCAGGGAGACTGCCTTGGGCTCTTTTCTATGTCCAACATTATCATCTTTTGTCTAGGGGGGGAGACTGCCTGTGCAAAGGTGGAGATTGGCAAGTGGCTCCAAGAGAATGTCTTGCATGATAAGGTGGTCTCCAAAGTTTTTTACCTAGGTAAAGGTTTCTTTAAGTTACATGCTTTTTGTTAAGGGTCAGTCTGTTCTTACTACAGAACTCTTTGTGAAAGGTCCTCTCTTCTTAGGTCAGAGGATGGTGCATGTGCTTCCGTTTGACCCACTATTTGATGTTGATAAAAGCGTGCAAAATGCTTGTTCGGTTTGGGTAGAGATTGTTGGGCTTCCTCCCTGGCTGGGGGTAGAATGTAAGATTCCTCCCCCAACCCCTTTTTGATGTCTAGTATATTCCCCTGTAATCAATTCCTTTTCTGAAATATAAGAGATCTTGTTTGTGGCTGTTTTAACCTAGAGAGAGAAAATATTCTAGAGAGAGAATATTCAGATTTTGAATATTTTTGGATAGAAAAATATCTCTTATAATTCAGATGAGTTTCCCCGAAATAGAAATTTAAAAAGAATTTTCCAATGTGCAATTGGAATTAATTGGAAATAGGTATAAAGAACCTTAGCCTAAGGGTCTAGATTTTCAGAAATCTTTAGACTATGGTCCAATTAAGGTTCCTATGGGCCAATAGCATCAATCCATGTGTAGGGAGGAGATAAATCCAAATTGTAAAAAGAAAATACCCAAAAATGAGTAAATGCTCACATGAGGTGAAGAGTTGAAAATGTACAAGGTTTATTAGTAAAAAAACTATGAGCAATATTAAAATGATTCCATTATGACACCTATGTAAGAAAGGGGGAGTTCTTTAAAGGAGGTGCATATTTCACATAAGATGAAGAGTTGAAAATGTACAAGGTTTATTAGTAAAAAACTATGAGGAATATTAAAATGATTCCATTATGACACATATGTAAGGAAGGGGAGTTCTTTAAAGGAGGTGCATATTTCCCTTAAATGATTTTATTATGACACATATGTAAGGAAGGGGAGTCCCTTAAATGCTCACATAAGATGAAGAGTTGAAAATGTACAAGGTGTATTAGTTTAAAAAACACATATGTAAGGAAGGGGAGTTCTTTAAAGGAGGTGCATATTTCACATAAGATGAAGAGTTGAAAATGTACAAGGTTTATTAGTTAAAAAAAAACTATGACACATATGTAAGGAAGGAGAGCTCTTTAAAGGAGGTGCATATTTCACATGCTTGAATGAGTTTTAAACTCATAAAAATTGAGATATTTTATCTCTCCTCTCTCCTAATTCAAGTCTAGTTCCAAAAAGTTAGCTTAACTGACCTAAAAATGGTCAAAAAGTGACCAAACTGACTTGGAAAATTCTAGAATCAGTTTGTTTGGTTAGGAGCTCAAATTTTCCTATAAATAGAAGCCTTCCCTTTTGTTGAAAAAAAATATAGAGTCTTATGCCTTGTTACTCTACTCCACCTAAGCCAAATTAGATAGAGTCTTATGCCTTGTTACTCTACTCCACCTAAGCCAAATTAGATAGAGTCTTATGCCTTGTTACTCTACTCCATCTAAGCCAAAATATATAGTGTCTTATGCTATGTTACTCCACCTAAGCCAAGAACTGTGAATTCTTTAATAATTCACTAGTTTTTGACACTTCTCTCTTTCTTCAATCCCCATTGGTGGCTCCATCAACATACTAAACCAATTGATTGGTTGGGGGCCTCTACCGTGAATAAAGAATCAAGCAAATCATAAGGTAAGTATATTGAATTTTGATCTTTTCTATGATTTCTCAATGATTCTCTCTTCTCAACCCCTCTCAAGCTTGAGAAGTTTAATTGGTATGGTTTTTTTAAATGCTATTGAAGTTAATTGGTGAATAGTAGTGAAGAGTTACATAATTTAATAAATGCTATAGAAGTTAATTTCCATTTATGTTTAAATTCTAATGGTTTTTATGTAATTTCTCTCTCTCACTCAAGAAATGGTCATACTCATGAACCATTCTCAATCCAAATGAAGCTTTTCATAAAGCTTTTCCTTAATCCAAGATTAAGCTATGCTTGAGGCCAAATTAATGGCTTTTTGCTATGCTTTTAGTTTATGCACATTGATGATTCAATCCATTATGGATTGATGACCCAATTAGAGACCATTCTAATTGTTTTCTTAATGATCCAATTAGAGACCATTATGGATTGATGATCCAATTAGAGACCATTATGGATTGATGATCCAATTAGAGACCATTCTAATTATTTCTTTAATAATGAGCTTTATCCCTTAGAAAAAATTTGAGATTTATCAGTCATAGTAGCGGAGCTATGGCAAAATTTTTATAGAAATTACGCATAAAATAAATTCATTCAAAGCATAAAAAGAGGACTTCCTACCATATTCTAGGAACTATCATCCTAGATTAATTAAAAGAATTTTATTATGCATGGAGATGTGGATGTTTGCATGTAGATGTAGATGTATAGATGTAGATGTGGATGTGGAGGTGGATGGATGCATGTAGATGTAGATGTATAGATGTAGATGTGAATGGAGATGTGGATGTATGCATGTAGATGTAGATGTATAGATGTGGATGTGGATGTATACATGTAGATGTAGATGTATAGATACGGATGTGGATGTGGAGGTGGATGTATACATGTAGATGTAGATGTATAGATGTAGATGTGGATGTGGAGGTAGATGGATGCATGCAGATGTAGATGTATAGATGTAGATGGGAATGGAGATATGGATGTATGCATGTAGATGTAGATGTATAGATGTAGATGTGGATGTGGAGGTGGATGGATGCATGTAGATGTAGATGTATAGATGTAGATGTGAATGGAGATGTGGATGTATGCATGTAGATGTAGATGTATGGAGGTGAATGTGAATGTGGATGTGGATGTATGCATAGAGATGTAGATGTATGCATGTAGATGTGAATGTACGCATATAGATGTGGATGTATGGATGTGAATATACGATATGCGATGTGAGGGAACCTGAAGTGATGAGATAGAAATGATGTGATGGGATGAGTATACATATAAATGGAATATGGAATAAGTAATGTAGATTGATGAAGGATAATGTGGAAAAATGAAAGTTAAAATAGAAATTGTGTTGTAAACTGTTTGTAAATACTGTTTGTAAATGCTGTTTGTAAATGATTGTTTTATGTCAAGAATGCTGGGGGGAGCATTTTGACCGTCTTGTGATTAAAGTCGTGATGGTAAAGTTGCAACTGCTGACGGGGAGTCAATGAAGGACGTCTCGCGTAGCAAGGTCGGCCGAGGTCTTGACCAGCCTCGGTGCGATTAAAATGGTGAGCTTCCAGTACGGTGGATGAGGGGCCAAGGAAGCGGCCTATGCGTGAAGCGCTAGGTTACCTGCGAAGGATCCTAGAGGATGCTGACCATACGGTGCTCGGGCTCTGGGTTGCCTAGGATACCCACGCGTGCGTCGAGGAAGATATTGGAACAGAGTTGGAGTTGTTTTCTGAAATCGAGCATGGATCTGGTTGATTGACCTTGCTGGTCTTCAATGGATGAGTCCATGGTTCCTTATATGGATCTGTTGGTTGATCTTGCTGATCTTCAACGAGAGTCCATCTTGTTAAGTGATTATATTGCCAAGTATTATGGGCTAGGAACTATCGAAACGGCTCCTGAGCGTTCTAGTTGCCAATGATGCCATAGATACTCTGATGAAGGAATGATGGGAAATTAAGAATCAATTGGATAAATTGGAAGATGGTGATCAATGATACTATGGTTTTATTAAAGGATTGTTTTAAATTGGTTGAATCTGGTTGAAAAAGGCAATTTCATATTGGGTGTGTGAGTGGTGTGACTAGTTTTATTTTGCATGAACATCCGGCTAGGGGGCCTTGGAACTCTTTTCCTTGGTACCCGGGACAAAACCTAACCAAATTTTTAATTGGATCCCATCACTACAGTGGTTGGGCGGTTGGCTAACCCATGGGATTGGATGGGGTTAGGCTGGACTGATGGATCCGTAAATCGAGACTCAAACTTTTGTTTTTACGATAGAAAAAAAAAATAAATCCCGGACAGAAACTGTTCTATGGATAGGAATCAACGGCTGTGCCTCTTGAATGGGGAAAAAAGCGTTGATCCCAATGATCCAAGTGCAAGTTTTTTCCTTGAACTGACTAAGTATCTTATAGATGTAATCGGATCATCTCGATCAGAAATGATCTTGACTACGTTAGAGTAAAAAGTTATCCTGGTGGAATCGCCCGTGCTTTCCGGTAAAGGAAGTTTTTTCGGGTTCGGTTTTGGAACAACCGACGGATTAGTCTCTTATCCGGATATCCGTGGGCGAGGCCCCGAGTGTGGGACCCCTGTCCCACGCGAGAAGCGCTACTTCCGCTGCCAGTACCCCGAATCCGTTGCTCGGTGGGAACAGGGATCTTACAGTTGGTATCAGAGCATTTGGTTAATAAAGATCGACTGAGAAGATAAATATATCAAAAATTTATCAAGAAACACAAAAAGGTTATAATTGTGTGAGATAATTCATACAATTTGATATTCAAACTGAAATTCGTAATTTGGTAGTTGGGTCTTCAGATGGAAGTACCGCAATTATAGAGAATCCTTGACTTGCTTGAGGCCTAGACATGATAGTAGTTACCTTATAATCCCAAGGGCCGTGACTACCCGTATATACCGAGAGTATACTGCAGCTCTTTACTGACAGTATATACGAGTAAATCTAAGACTTGAAATTATAAGCGTTAATGCTATCCAGATGATGATTTCGAATGTGATTGATATGATTTTTAATTCTGTTTGAGAATTGATGAATTGATTTGGATTCTGATTGAAAATGCTGATTGAAAATGCTGATTGAAAAAAAAAATGTTGATTTTTAAAAATTAGTTGAAATATAATGAAACCACAATGAGGGGGAATGGGACGAGTCCCTGTGATGATATTCATAACTAGAATGATGATAACGAATTCAGCAAATCACTATGAGATTAGTGGATTGTGCTGTCAGATTGCTACTGTTAATACTTGACCGGTAGATCAAGTTAAGGGATGTCAAATTGAGAACTTGCTTGACTGAAATTTCCGTGGGAAGGAATGTTCCGAAGGAAACTTTTCGGTCTAATGGACCTTTATCATGTTAAAGATATGAATGATATGATCTGAATGAATTGTTATTTAATGATGAGTTCTATATAAGGGATATTTATCCCAGTGTTCTGTTGGGTTGACCAGAATATAAGGAACCCAGAATAAAATTGGATCTTAAGAAAAAGAGCTGTCCTCTACCTTGCGAGATGAGGACATCTCGCACTTTTTAAGTGGGGTAGAATGTAAGATTCCTCCCCAACCTTCGAGGTATACTGGAGTAAGAATCTTCCTTTCTGATCTTATAATTATTCCCTCTCTAAAATAAAAGAAAATTTCTGTTTGAAAAAGGAAGACCCTTTTCCTAGAATACTTCTCAGGAGTCACGCCTGTTTTAAGGATTTAGAACAATGAGTTTAGAAGTGAGAATCGGTGTTTTGGAAACCAAGGTTTTGGTTTTCATTCGAGTACGGCCCAAAAGAAGTTCTTTATCTCTTGGGGAGTATAAGAAGTTATCCCCCAGATATTGTGATCCTTATATCCGAATTCAATGAAAGTAGGTGACTTAGCCTACAAGTTTCTTTTATTCCCTCATCTCAAAATTCTTAATGCCTTCTATAGAAAAATGTGTCAAACTCAAATCATGGAAAGACGGTAAAACTTCAGTGGCAAGTTACCGTTGGCTTCTAGGTTACGCTAGCTCCTTCCTTTATATAAGTCGTAATTTTTACTTGCCGCTCACAGTAATCTTACTCCCATCAATCTCCTTTCTTTCTTAATCTCCTTCATGGCTTGGCAACAGGAATTAGTTTTATCCCTGATGATTTCTCACCTTCAAGACGCAAGAGAGTCTGTGAAGAAAGACTTTATAGAACAGTATGAGCGCTCACTTTTTCCTCACCTAGGAGCTTCTGTAGCGCAGACCAAATGGCGGACCTATCAAAACATAACTAGGGTAACACTCTGGGGTCAGCAGCACTTTCGTAACAATGTCCGCTTGGCCATGGTTATTGAAGCTTTGGGTTTGGGTCCCCGATACTACTGCGTCATGAGATCAAGGCATCTTGGGTTTTCTGAGCGGGTCTTCTTACTGGCGTGTTTTCTTCCTCATGAGAAGATATGCCTTTATCCCGTTTTTGGCTTGCCTCTCAAAGGTCCTTTTGTTAGATCACCTCATACCACTGAGATAGGTGTGGCAATAACCAGCAGAATCATTCCCATAGATAAGTTACCCTATACTTGTGCAGCTTGTGAGGACTGCTTTTGTGACCATATGATGGACGGGCTTATGGAAGTGTAAAGAGTTTCTCTATCTTTACTGTATAAGTTTCGAGAATGAATAAAGTTTAAATCTTGTTCTTATTTTGAATCTTGCTCTCTTTAAGACTTTTCTTGGTGGTTAATCTTGATTAAAATTTTTCTCTAAATCTCATATTCGTGCATCTTGTAAAATTATCCCAGTTTGCGAGATGAGGACATCTCGCATTTTTTAAGTGGGGTAGAATGTAAGATTCCTCCCCCAACTCCTTTTTGATGTCTAGTATATTCCCCTGTAATCAATTCCTTTTCTGAAATATAAGAGATCTTGTTTGTGGCTGTTTTAACCTAGAGAGAGAAAATATTCTAGAGAGAGAATATTCAGATTTTGAATATTTTTGGATAGAAAAATATCTCTTATAATTCAGATGAGTTCCCCTGAAATAGAAATTTAAAAAAGAATTTTCCAATGTGCAATTGGAATTAATTGGAAATAGGTATAAAGAACCTTAGCCTAAGGGTCTAGATTTTCAGAAATCTTTAGACTATGGTCCAATTAAGGTTCCTATGGGCCAATAGCATCAATCCATGTGTAGGGAGGAGATAAATCCAAATTGTAAAAAGAAAATACCCAAAAATGAGTAAATGCTCACATGAGGTGAAGAGTTGAAAATGTACAAGGTTTATTAGTAAAAAAACTATGAGCAATATTAAAATGATTCCATTATGACACCTATGTAAGGAAGGGGGAGTTCTTTAAAGGAGGTGCATATTTCACATAAGATGAAGAGTTGAAAATGTACAAGGTTTATTAGTAAAAAACTATGAGGAATATTAAAATGATTCCATTATGACACATATGTAAGGAAGGGGAGTTCTTTAAAGGAGGTGCATATTTCCCTTAAATGATTTTATTATGACACATATGTAAGGAAGGGGAGTCCCTTAAATGCTCACATAAGATGAAGAGTTGAAAATGTACAAGGTTTATTAGTTTAAAAAACACATATGTAAGGAAGGGGAGTTCTTTAAAGGAGGTGCATATTTCACATAAGATGAAGAGTTGAAAATGTACAAGGTTTATTAGTTAAAAAAAAACTATGACACATATGTAAGGAAGGAGAGCTCTTTAAAGGAGGTGCATATTTCACATGCTTGAATGAGTTTTAAACTCATAAAAATTGAGATATTTTATCTCTCCTCTCTCCTAATTCAAGTCTAGTTCCAAAAAGTTAGCTTAACTGACCTAAAAATGGTCAAAAAGTGACCAAACTGACTTGGAAAATTCTAGAATCAGTTTGTTTGGTTAGGAGCTCAAATTTTCCTATAAATAGAAGCCTTCCCTTTTATTGAAAAAAAATATAGAGTCTTATGCCTTGTTACTCTACTCCACCTAAGCCAAATTAGATAGAGTCTTATGCCTTGTTACTCTACTCCACCTAAGCCAAATTAGATAGTCTCTTATGCCTTGTTACTCTACTCCACCTAAGCCAAATTAGATAGTGTCTTATGCTTTGTTACTCTACTCCATCTAAGCCAAAATATATAGTGTCTTATGCTATGTTACTCCACCTAAGCCAAGAACTGTGAATTCTTTAATAATTCACTAGTTTTTGACACTTCTCTCTTTCTTCAATCCCCATTGGTGGCTCCATCAACATACTAAACCAATTGATTGGTTGGGGGCCTCTACCGTGAATAAAGAATCAAGCAAATCATAAGGTAAGTATATTGAATTTTGATCTTTTCTATGATTTCTCAATGATTCTCTCAACCCCTCTCAAGCTTGAGAAGTTTAATTGGTATGGTTTTTTTAAATGCTATTGAAGTTAATTGGTGAATAGTAGTGAAGAGTTACATAATTTAATAAATGCTATAGAAGTTAATTTCCATTTATGTTTAAATTCTAATGGTTTTTATGTAATTTCTCTCTCTCACTCAAGAAATGGTCATACTCATGAACCATTCTCAATCCAAATGAAGCTTTTCATAAAGCTTTTCCTTAATCCAAGATTAAGCTATGCTCGAGGCCAAATTAATGGCTTTTTGCTATGCTTTTAGTTTATGCACATTGATGATTCAATCCATTATGGATTGATGACCCAATTAGAGACCATTCTAATTGTTTTCTTAATGATCCAATTAGAGACCATTATGGATTGATGATCCAATTAGAGACCATTATGGATTGATGATCCAATTAGAGACCATTCTAATTATTTCTTTAATAATGAGCTTTATCCCTTAGAAAAAATTTGAGATTTATCAGTCATAGTAGCGGAGCTATGGCAAAATTTTTATAGAAATTACGCATAAAATAAATTCATTCAAAGCATAAAAAGAGGACTTCCTACCATATTCTAGGAACTATCATCCTAGATTAATTAAAAGAATTTTATTATGCATGGAGATGTGGATGTTTGCATGTAGATGTAGATGTATAGATGTAGATGTGGATGTGGAGGTGGATGGATGCATGTAGATGTAGATGTATAGATGTAGATGTGAATGGAGATGTGGATGTATGCATGTAGATGTAGATGTATAGATGTGGATGTGGATGTATACATGTAGATGTAGATGTATAGATACGGATGTGGATGTGGAGGTGGATGTATACATGTAGATGTAGATGTATAGATGTAGATGTGGATATGGAGGTAGATGGATGCATGTAGATGTAGATGTATAGATGTAGATGGGAATGGAGATATGGATGTATGCATGTAGATGTAGATGTATAGATGTAGATGTGGATGTGGAGGTGGATGGATGCATGTAGATGTAGATGTATAGATGTAGATGTGAATGGAGATGTGGATGTATGCATGTAGATGTAGATGTATGGAGGTGAATGTGAATGTGGATGTGGATGTATGCATAGAGATGTAGATGTATGCATGTAGATGTGAATGTACACATATAGATGTGGATGTATGGATGTGAATATACGATATGCGATGTGAGGGAACCTGAAGTGATGAGATAGAAATGATGTGATGGGATGAGTATACATATAAATGGAATATGGAATAAGTAATGTAGATTGATGAAGGATAATGTGGAAAAATGAAAGTTAAAATAGAAATTGTGTTGTAAACTGTTTGTAAATACTGTTTGTAAATGCTGTTTGTAAATGATTGTTTTATGTCAAGAATGCTGGGGGGAGCATTTTGACCGTCTTGTGATTAAAGTCGTGATGGTAAAGTTGCAACTGCTGACGGGGAGTCAATGAAGGACGTCTCGCGTAGCAAGGTCGGCCGAGGTCTTGACCAGCCTCGGTGCGATTAAAATGGTGAGCTTCCAGTACGGTGGATGAGGGGCCAAGGAAGCGGCCTATGCGTGAAGCGCTAGGTTACCTGCGAAGGATCCTAGAGGGTGCTGACCATACGGTGCTCGGGCTCTGGGTTGCCTAGGATACCCACGCGTGCGTCGAGGAAGATATTGGAACAGAGTTGGAGTTGTTTTCTGAAATCGAGCATGGATCTGGTTGATTGACCTTGCTGGTCTTCAATGGATGAGTCCATGGCTCCTTATATGGATCTGTTGGTTGATCTTGCTGATCTTCAACGAGAGTCCATCTTGTTAAGTGATTATATTGCCAAGTATTATGGGCTAGGAACTATCGAAACGGCTCCTGAGCGTTCTAGTTGCCAATGATGCCATAGATACTCTGATGAAGGAATGATGGGAAATTAAGAATCAATTGGATAAATTGGAAGATGGTGATCAATGATACTATGGTTTTATTAAAGGATTGTTTTAAATTGGTTGAATCTGGTTGAAAAAGGCAATTTCATATTGGGTGTGTGAGTGGTGTGACTAGTTTTATTTTGCATGAACATCCGGCTAGGGGGCCTTGGAACTCTTTTCCTTGGTACCCGGGACAAAACCTAACCAAATTTTTAATTGGATCCCATCACTACAGTGGTTGGGCGGTTGGCTAACCCATGGGATTGGATGGGGTTAGGCTGGACTGATGGATCCGTAAATCGAGACTCAAACTTTTGTTTTTACGATAGAAAAAAAAAATAAATCCCGGACAGAAACTGTTCTATGGATAGGAATCAACGGCTGTGCCTCTTGAATGGGGAAAAAAGCGTTGATCCCAATGATCCAAGTGCAAGTTTTTTCCTTGAACTGACTAAGTATCTTATAGATGTAATCGGATCATCTCGATCAGAAATGATCTTGACTACGTTAGAGTAAAAAGTTATCCTGGTGGAATCGCCCGTGCTTTCCGGTAAAGGAAGTTTTTTCGGGTTCGGTTTTGGAACAACCGACGGATTAGTCTCTTATCCGGATATCCGTGGGCGAGGCCCCGAGTGTGGGACCCCTGTCCCGCGCGAGAAGCGCTACTTCCGCTGCCAGTACCCCGAATCCGTTGCTCGGTGGGAACAGGGATCTTACAGTAGACATTGGGTTTGGTGTTGCACCTTCCAAATGATGAGGCTGGGGGTAGACAAGCTAATAGTGTATGCATTTATTGGAATACTACCATCGATACCCCAAAAACTGTTGAGGTTGATTTAGGGGATTTGGGAATATTAGAATTGGGTTTAAAATTTGGATCTTTTCTGGGAGTGTGTTTTAAATGTGGGGGTTTTGAGGTAAGCCAAAATAATGTTAAAAAGACTGAGTCGACTGCTAGCCAAGAGAAAGAAGTAAACGGTAAAGAGAAACTACAGAATGGGGGCGAAGGTTAGTCTGAAGAGGAGTGGGTTAGAGTAAAAGGGAAGACTAGTGTTAGGCATGCCAAAGAGGAAGCCAGAAGAAATCATACTATTCCGAGGGTAGAAGAAAAAGAAAGCAAATCTCAAGGTAGCTTGAGCCCTTTAATGTACTGTAATCCCTACGGCACCTTGAGAGAAGAGGATAGTGGCTCTTCTTCGATGCAAAGGTCCTTCTTTGGTGCAAAGGTTTGAGTCCTATCAAGTTGAGGAAGCTTGGAAGGGGATCCAAAAAGAGGAAGTAGCACTAAGAGAAGGTGAGGAAGTTGATATGGTCCTTGAAATAGCTTTGTCATGAATAAGTCGATAGGATTTTCTAGTTGCACATGGAATGTAAAAGGGATTAAGGATAAAAAAAAGAATGCTTCTTTTTGGGAGCTAGTTAAGCATTGGGGGTTTTCTGTTATGGCTATCCAAGAGCATAGTCTTTTTGGTAATATCCTTAAGCATGATAGATTTAGGGATTGGGTGGTGTTGTATGGGGGTAAATTTCGGGATAGCGGTGTTATGACTATAGTTAGAAATGATCTTAATCCTAGTATTATTGCTAATCATCCTAACGGTAGGATTCTTATAGTAGAAATTCTGGTTAGGGGGAAAGAATCTGGCTTATTAACATCTATGGGGCTCATAATCACAAGATTATGAGATGTGGAGTTGGATTGTCAATTTGAATATCCAGGTCCCTTGCATCCTTTTGGGTGATTTTAATATCCAGGTCCCTTGCATGATTTTAATATGGTTCAGAAACTAGTGGATAGGTGTGGGGGAAGTACTATTCTAATGGGTAAAGAAAAAGGAAAATGGGAAGGGTTGGGAGGTAATCTGGGATTGGCTGATAGTTGGAATCTAAGAGATTGGAGAGATAACCTTGGGCATACTTATTTCAATCTATAATATATCACCTCCTCTTCTAGAATTGACAAAGTGTTCTTCATCCAACAAGCATCATGGGTCCCTCACACTCTGAGGGTCTCCATAGATTCTAGCATGGCCATCTTTGATTATATGCCCTTGAAATGGAGCTAGGTTACCACTAAGGGGGAGAAACCAGAACTGACTCAGTTCCCTACTAGGAAACTGAGAGTAAATAACCTTCTTCTTAAGGATGATCTGTTTGTTGAATACACAGAGAAAGCCATTGGGAGGCTAAAAAGGAGAGGTATGTCAGATGGATGGTGGAGGCAGTTTGCCAATGAAATGCAAGGTATCATCAGAGCTATTGGCAAACTAAGAGTTAAGGAGAGGAGGCAAGAAAGGAAGATGTGGGCAATGCAATTGGAGACTCTACAATTGAAAATGCAGATTGATAAATTCACTGCTGAGGAGACTAATCTTTACTTTAGATGATAGATGTGCTAGAGAGGAGGGAAACTGGGTTAAATGAAAGTCCTTCAATAATAAAAGAAAACCAAAGAGTTGTCTTTTTAGACTTGTCAAAGTGAGGAATAGTAGGGAAGTGGTGGGAAGAATTTTGGATGAGAATGGACAACCTCTAGAGAGGATTGAGCAAATGGCTAGGAAATGGGTAGAGTTCTTGGGGTCTAGCCTTAGCCTGAAGGAGGAATATTCTCAGAGGAGGTTTTAGGCAGAAGATAAATTGCTAGGCTTAATCAAACAGAGTGTGGACCCCGATAAGGCTAGATGGCTAGATGGGTAGAGAGGGATGTTGATATTGAGGAGTGCTGGGTTGCTTTCTTGAAATTGGGAAGGGAACAAGGCTCTTAGATGGGATGGTCTGTCTATGGAATTTTTTTTATTGATTTTTGGTCATCCCTAAAGGATATTGTTGGGGAAATATGTAGAAAGGCCTTTAACTTTGGCAGTATGGATTTCAAAGAAGGGCTTGTGAAGCTAATCCCTAAGCAAACTGCCTGCAATAGGTTTGGACATTAGAGGTCCATCACACTATTGATTGTTGTCTATAAGATATTGGCTAAGGTGATTGCTCTCAAAATTACCCCTGTTTTACAAGAAGTCATTTCTAAGAAACAACATGGGTTTATTAAGGGCAAGTCAATATATGATAATATATTTGCAGCCATGTTAGGAAGAGATATAGCCCTTAAAACTCAACAAAAATGTATCATGTTGCAACTGGATCTAGAAAAGGCTTATGATAGGGTGCATTGGTCTTTTGTTGCAAGAGTGATGGAGAAACTTGGAGTTGGAACTAAAATGGCAACATGTATTTACACCTTGACTTGGGGTGGGAACTCTAATGTCTTGTTAAATGGGAAGGTGGTTGGGGAGTTTGAAGTAAATAGATCTATAAGGCAAGGCTGCCCCCTTGCTCCCCTCTTATTTACTATTGCTTCTTACCCCTTGGTGGTGTCTCTAGAAGATGCATGTAGAAGTGGGGGTGTCCCTGGGCTGAAATTGAGATACAGTGAGCATCTAATTATAGTGTTTTGCTGATGACTCTTTGTTGTTTTTGGAAGCTGAGAATAACAATATAAGACTAGATTTGGCTATTATACACGATTTTGCTATAGCATCTGGATCTAGATGTAACATTTAAAAATCCAAAATTATAAGCTTGATTGAGGACAATGATTTTGATTTGTAGAGGTGGGGTGTGAGGTGGTGCAAAAAGGACAAATAGTCAGACTGTTGGGAATCCCATTTGGGGTTGATGTTACAAACATACAGATGACTGACTGGGCAATAAGCAGGTTTTTAGAAAAGTAGAGGAAATGGGAGGGGATTAGAGTGTCTTTTCATAACAGAATTGCAATATGTAATGCTATGCGGAATGCTTATAGTATGTTTTTATGCCTGGTGATGGATTTTGGAAAGAGTCATTGGAAAAGGATAGTGGGACCTATCAGAGACTTTTTATGGAGGAATGGCAGAGTTTCCAGAAGGATTCCAACCTGGTTGGCATGGGATAAGCTATTTGTTCCTAAAGGGGAAGGAGGCATTGGAATTTTTCATCTGCCTACTCATACCCTCGCAAGGGTTGTCTTAATGCTTCCCAAATGTCTGCATCAGGATGGTGAGGGAATTAGTAGAATTAGCATTGGTTCATGCTAAAGGTATATGGCAGGGTTTGGGGTGGAAAGACAAATTATTTCCTATGCTCCTCTAAAATTGATAGGTTCCCCCCTTATGCAGGATGATGTGCAAGAGGTGGAAGGATGGCTTGAGCCTTATGACCTGGGATGGGGGATGCAGAGTGTCAGGCAATTCTATGCTCAACATGGGGATTTGGTGGACACATAAATTCCTCCTTTAGGTCTACTTGATACTAACTCTGCAAAGAAGCTGAATAATAAAGGCCTAAAGAGACTGAATGATTGTTGGGATTGGACAGTTGTAGGGTGGAAAGAGTTGGACCAGCTAACATTGGAGTTCCATCTGTCTATTAGGGAGAGGGATCTAATGGCTCAAGTGTTGGTGTATATTCAAAGTGGGTGCAGATTCAAAGTGGGTGCAGATTCAAAGTGGGTGCAGATGAGTGGGTGCAGATTCAAAGTGGGTGCATATGAGTGGGTGTAGATGAGTGGGTGCATATTCAAAGTGGGTGCAGATGAGTGGGTGTAGATGAGTGGGTGCAGATTCAAAGTGGGTGCAGATTCAAAGTGGGTGCAGATGAGTGGGTGTAGATGAGTGGGTGCAGATTCAAAGTGGGTGCAGATTCAAAGTGGGTGCAGATGAGTGGGTGTAGATGAGTGGGTGCAGATTCAAAGTGGGTGCAGATGAGTGGGTGTAGATTCAAAGTGGGTGCAGATGAGTCATGTTAGATTAAGAACTAGGCTTGGTTTAATGGTGTTAAGTTGGCAAATGGCAAAACTAGAGACCTGTACATTGAGTTGCAAAAAGGAGAAAGCAATGTGGAGTATTGTAACAAGATTTGGAGAGTGATCTGGAGTTCTAGCTACTGGAAAAAGAGATGGAAGTTGTTGTGGGAGAGTCAGATACCCAGTAAATTTCAGGTTTTTCTGTGGAGAGTATGTATGTGGGCTTTACCCATTGGATCTAAATTGCTACACAAGAACTTCACTAGTGAATGTTGTTCCAGGTGTAAATGTGCATTGGAAGATGGCAAACATGGTTTTTGGGATTACCTAGCCATAAGAGTTGCATGGCGTAAGATTGGAAAGTGGGTTGAACAATGCTTAGGAATTCATTGCCATTAGGGTGATTTGATCCTTGAGAAATGGGCTTTCAATGATGAAGCTATAGAAATATTGTTTAATATTATTAGTGCATGCTGTTTGTGGGAAATCTGGACCACTAGGAATGCTATTATTTTTCAGAATGCATCTCTTGTTGGTATTGATGTGATAGATGTAATGCATAAATGTGTGTGTATATGATGGTCTATAATTAATGTGAATAAGCAGAGAAAAGAAGGGATGGATTAGTAAAAGTAAAAACTACAGATGAGCATCCATGCATCTAATTGGGGAATCTTCAAGCATACTAGGGTAACCTAATCCATGGCTCCTATCTTATAGGTAGGTGTTGCTAAGGGTTGGAAGACCAGGCTACCCAGATTTGGACCCAAAACTAGAAGATGGTACCTTAAAGAGAAACAAGTGGATTATACTTTTGTTGCTTTCATAGAAAATCCTATGGGGACCAGACCATAGTAAAAATTTGGTCTAAAAAGGGGGGACATACTGGAAAAACAAACCTCGAGGGGGTGTACCATTGAGAGGCTATGATGGAGGCTTGCATCATGCTGGGTTATCAAGTCTAGTTTTCTCTTGGAGGATGAGAGATGGACTCTGTTGTGTAATTTATTAAATGAAGTGAGATATGAGAAGTAGAGCGTCAGACTGATGTAGCTTCAGATGTAATTGGCACAGTTGTGTACTGAGCTTTTAATATATATATATATATATATATTGATCCAAAAAAAGAAGAAGTATATGGTGAGATGGATTAAAAAAAGCAATAAATAAGTTTAGGTCATACTTGTTACCTTGCCCTTTTTTATTTGCATCTCAACCTTCTTTACAATTCTTGGTTTGTAAAGTTAATTTTGTAGAGAGGTTTTTGCAACTCGTGTAACTTTAAGGCTCTTCTGCTTTTATCATAGAAATGACAATTAGAATCTCAATTGCAGATTTGCTTCAAGTCATCGAGAAGAGTAGAGCTTGCTAGAATCCCTCCTACTTGAACACCCTAAACTACATGGCTTTACACATTCCAAGGTACATTTCATGCACTTGCTTGAGAGTGGTTGTTGGTGCAATTTTCCCCACCCATGCCTTTATTAGGCCAGGTCTCCTCACACACCAAAGCTTCAAGATGAGCGCTACCTCAATTATGATATGTGACAACTGGTTTTGTGATGTGTAAACTATGCATGGACATGTGTCCAATCTAACAACATGGATCTTGAATTTCCTATCTGTTGTGTTAACACCCTAAACTAACTAGATGGCCCTACAAGTGCACTTTTCTTGCATGTGCCTTTGCCAACTTGGATTACTCGGCATTCCAAAGATCCAATAGTCAACATCCATCCTAGTGAGTTAGGGTGTGAAGACCGGCTTTATGATGTGTGCACGATGTGTGAACATGCGTGCAATCTAACGGCACGAAACAAATGCAATTGGAGATGCTTTAGCTAAATTCGTTTGTACCCAGACAAAAGTATCATGCAGTCGTCACACAACATGGCCACAATCAGTTATTTTTTTTTAAAATAGTGTAATTTTCATGGCTCATATTGAAAAAAACCGGTTGAATAATATTATTGGCTTGATGGTTTTGTTTTTTTTTTCTCCCTTGAAATCAATGGCTAAGCTTTGACAAAAATTTAGCTATAAAAGCAGTATGTCAAATGTCTGCGTCGAGAAATGACAAAAATTAGTGGACGTTCGCATTTTTGAAGAAGGCGTTCGGCGTCGTGCGGGATGGGAGTGTGGGAGATGGCGAATTGTCATCTCCTTCGCTAATTCTTACCTTCTATACATCATCGTATCAAACGCAAGATTTGGTTGCCACGTCTCCTCCTTCCACAGATCATCGTCATCGTCATCATTATCATCACCATCTCCATCATCATCATCAACAACAACAACAACGAAATCATCTTCATCCTGGTGCAGCATCTCTTCGAGGACGCCGAGTTTATCAGGAAGATCGCCTTGTCTGTGCTCCTGGCTTACAGATCCGGTAAGATTTCTGTCCTGGAACTATGTTTTTCTCATCTTCAAGGTCTTTCTAAGAGAGAGAAAGAAATAAGCTTTCATTAACGTCTTCAAAAGACCACTAGGGTCTATGAGACAAAAAAGGTGGTACAAAGTATCCAAGTCCTGGTCTATGAGACAAAAAAGGTGGTACAAAGTATCCAAGTCCTGGTAAAACAGAAAAAGAAAAAGACTACTAGCTACAAATACAAGTAGCATCCTCTTGAATACATCATTAGGAATACAATAGCACGACAACCCACGGTCCAAGGAACATCAAGATAGGGTGGTTGGTGGAGAGGTCTCATCATCATCCTCAGGAAGGAACTGTGAAAAGGGCATCAATGTCCACATGTCTTGTGTGAGCATCTTTGTATCGCCGGAGCATCTCCTGGACTTGGAGCTGATGGGCAGAGCATGTGAGGGCAAAAGGACGGAAGGACCATATATATGAGAGATCAGAGCAAAACAACACAGCATGAAATATGTGGGTGAGTCTATATATAATGGAGAGTGAACATATGTACAAGAGCCCTTTGATGTGAGGTGACTTCGAGAGTAGAAAGACCACTGCAGAAGCAGAGATGATGTCGGAGCTGAAGCACGGTCGATGACGAAGGCCCGCGTCGATGTGAGGCAGAGCACTCCGAGAGGTGGTCAGTGTCGAAGGCTCGCGTTGGTGGATGCAGAGGCACTCCGAGGTGGTAGTGGTAGTGGAAGATGAGGTGATGCAGGCTCTGTTGACAAGGGTGCTGCTGTACTTGAGGTGGCAGATGAAGAGCAGAGAGGGTTGCCATTCCGAGTGGTCGTGGTGGTGGTGGTGCAAGCTCTGGTGACAAGGGTGTTGCATACTTGAAGGGTGCAGGCTCTGGTGACAAGGGTGGGGATGGCAGCCCACTCTCTGCTTAGCTTTGTGAGACAACAATATTTTTCCTAGCCCTAAAAAGGGTATTTTTTGGTTTTATTTGGGATTTTCGTCTTCGCTGTTGGCCTACAGTCTTTAGACTGACCGACTATAACTGCTCCCTACAGTAGGCCTACAAATCGGAAGATAAAATACACATTTTTAGATCACTCAACTAATACAATTAATGGAACAATACTTGCAACATTAAAACTAGAAATGACAAAGAGCACTTGACACCATCGTTGGGACCGGAAAGGACTGGCCCTCCCTTAATACAGTTTGTATTTCTTGGAGTATTTATATGTACAAGTGTTCACGGGCCCCAAGGCCAGATTTCTCCATAACATGGAGTGAATACAACTGAAAAACAATAAGATTTCTGTCGATGAAGAATCGGTTGTCGGAGTAGACCAAATCACAGGCAAGTCTCCCATCTTCACTGGGTGAACACCCGCCCCTCACCGGTCTTTCGGGACCGTGCACCAACAAGCTCGCCTGTACTAACACTTGGCAGGGTGAGGCACCGCGGAGGGAGTGATACCTGATGCTTCCAAATAAGCTTTGCTCCCAGTTTTCCTCAAACCCCATTGACCTTCACTAGCTCCTTTGAATGTGATTGCGCGGTTAGGGTACTCACGAGGAAAAATCACCATCCCAGTGACCTTCCATGGTGAAGGAAATTGGTGGTGATGCTTGCCTACACAAGACTTGGAAAAAGAACATTTACATTTAATATTATTTGAATTTGAAATACAGAAACAAGCACCTAATAAAGATTCAAATTGGGATGTAAGGTGAGGAGATTGTCCCCCCCTTTAATGTACTGATGACGAACACAAGGGCAGCAACAGCCACAGGTTGGTACTGGCAGAAGCAACCACCACATGCGGGTACTGGAGCAAACCACGAGGCGGGTATTGGAGCAGGTACAGGACAACAACAGGTAGTTGGTATAGAGGCGGGTACAGTGCAGCAAGCAGGCGGGTACATAGGACAATAGCAACAGGCAGGTACAGGGCAGTCACACAACAGGTGCTGTAGGCGGGTACAGGGCAGCAGCAGCTGCACAGGTGATGTAGGTAGGTACAGAACTGCAGCAGCAGACGGGTACAGGGGAGCAGCCAATCGGGGAGAGGGGGGGGATACAGAGGCAGCAGCCAGGTAGTCGAGTTGGAGGTGGGTACAAGGCAACGGCCAATCGGGTGTCTATAGGCGGGCAGGAGAAAATCACTCCCACCTCTCAATACAGTAGTCGCCTCCCTTTCCATCCACCACCCCCTTCACCATCCATGTGTTGGAGAGAACTCTTTCTATGCAATCCTTGTTTTAAATATTATTAAACCTTAATTAATGATTAATCCTTGGACACCCACATTAAAAGTTGTCTAGCCATATTTTAAATATGTGTGAACACCAAACCTTTTAAATATTAAGGTTTAGACTACTTTATAGATTTTACACTAGAAAAAGGCCAAAAAGGCAAATACTTACCACTTGTTCACACGCCACACCAACTAGTCAGCAAACAGTACACCCATGGTACACTAGAGACGTCCTTGTCTAGTGTACTGGCACGTCATAGCAGGCAAACACACGAAAACAAGTTATGCGTATGCATGCATGTGCACATGTAATGGACGAAATCTCCCTTTCATGAAACTTGTACAAGAATTTCTTGTCAGGCACAAAACTGGTGCGACAGAAATGTGAAGTCATGGTCTTCCTATGGAGCGACAGTCCCATAGGCAAAACGCAAATGCTGGCATGGGACTTCCTATGGAGTGACAATCCCATAGACAGCTCGGCACAAATATCAGTCCTACCATGGAGTGACAGTCCCATGGGTAAGATGCAATCCTGGTCACACACGGGTGGGAGCAAACAGGCTTCCGTCCATATGGCACAATACTGGTCACACATTGGTGACACAAAACTGGTTCTCGTTCATGTGACACAAGATGACTGACCCTTTCACATGGGACACTAGCCTGGCCACATGTGAACATGGTACAAATCTGGCTGCTCTATGGAGTGACAATCCCATAGAAGTGGCTCCAGAAATGGAGATGGACCAAATGGTGACACCTACCAGCACCCCCTCCCTGAGTATATATAGCCTTGCCTATCATTCATCATTCATGTACCACTTCATTGCTCATATCCGGTACCACTCTCTGCTGAGGCACTGTCGTGTCAGGCGGAGATGGTGGTGTAGAGCCCGGCAGAAACAGCAGTAACAGAGAGTGGTACCGGATATGATCAATGAAGTGGTACATGAATGATGAATGATAGGCAAGGCTATATATACCAAGGGAGGGGGGGGGGTGTTGGTTGGTTAGCCTAAAGATTGTGGGCCAGCAGCCAAGACAAAAATCCCAAATAAAACCAAAAAATACACCCTTTTGGGCTGGGAAAAATATTGTTCTCACACCCCCTCTCAAGCCAAATGCTCTATGTATGGTAGAGGGGGCTGCTGTCCCATGAGCTGTGGAGAAAACGCTGATGTGCTGATGTAAGCACTGAAGATCTGCTGATGATAAATGCTGATGTAAGCACTGATGGTGTGCTGATGTAAACGCTGATGTAAGCGCTGATGTGAGGCTGATGAAGAGCTGATGTATGCTGATGTAAAACGCGGATGATGTGCGGATGTAAGCGCTGATGTATGCTGATGTAAAACGCAGATGAAGTGCTGATGTAAGCGCTGATGTGAATGCAGAGGTAAAACCCTGATGTAAGCATTGAATGTAGCAGAGAGGGCTGCTGTCCCACGGTGTGGCCTGTAGTAGAGGGTGGGCTGCTGTCCCGATGTGGCCAGATATAAAACGCTGATGTGCTGACCTGGAGAGCCGATGAAGATGAGGCAGATGATGTGTAGTCCCTGGTAGTAGCAACAGCAGCAAAAGTGGTACTGGATATGACAATGAAGTGGTACACCGTAGTGAATGATGAGGCAAGGCTATATATACTGAGGGGGGGTGCTGGTCGGTCAGCCTAAAGGCTGTAGACAAATAGCCAAGACAAAAAACCCAAATAAAACCAAAAAAAACTAGAAAAATCCCCTTTTTAGGGTTGGGAAAACTATTGTTTTCACACACCCCCACTTAGGCCAAAAAGGGGACCATGAGAGAAGATGATGGATGCCAAGGTCCCATACTAACACATTGGTAGAAGGAATGTATCCCCCTTTGGAAACAAAATCTCATAAAGTCAGAGAGGGCTCGTGATGGCAAAGGTGGTGAAGATGAGTGGATGTACATTGGTTGATCGTCTCCCAAAGTAAGATCTTGAACGGGCTCTCAATGGAGTAAGAAGTCCATTCCCTGTGTGGTCCAGATCAGAGTTTGGAGAATCAACTTCTGGTGAGAGAAATTGTGCAGAAATGCATGCCAAACTCGTACTATTAGGGTCTGAGAAGTGCATGTCATACCTGGACTAGGGCTTGAGGCAAATGCTGCTTGCAGGCATAATGATGAGAAGCTTTTGAGCCCGATCTATGTCGAAGCTTGACAAGTCTCTCGTTGATGTTATGCCCGGTGAGCTTGCTGAATGGCAGAGTGCAGATATGACAAGGTCCACGGCAAGCTCCATGGTGAGCTTTGACGGATTCTGTGCAGACATCCTGGGTGAGGGATCGCTGGGCAGCCCGCATGACACTTTCTGGGATGGAGACGAGTCTACCACCAGCACCTCGTTGGATTCATCACCCCTTGGATGGCCTCATGCTTCCAACGACAGGGAGAAGTTGCACTCTCTCCCCATAATAATCAACAGCAAGTACACTTTTGGGTGGGAGAAGAAGGAGAACAAGGCAGAGGATGTTTCTGAGATGTCTGGTTAGTTTCCTGCCCTTTCTCTTTACATCTCCTCCGGGCGTGTAGGTAAACGATCCATGCGGGGCTCTCAACGGAGTAAGAAGTCCATTCCCTGTGTGGTCCAGATCAGAGTTTGGAGAATCAACTTTTGGTGAGAGAACTTGGTCCTCCGAGAGTGTAGGTAAACGATCCATGCTGTGTACTCTCGAGATCTTCAATCGCTTTGCTCACGATAGCTTTGATATCATGTGAAGGCAAAAGGACGGAAGGACAAGATATACAAGAGATCAGGGCAAAACAACACAGCATGAAATATGTGGGTGAGTCTATATATAATGGAGAGTGAACATATGTACAAGAGCCCTCTAATGTGAGGTGACTGAGTAGAAAGACCAGTGCAAAAGCAGAGATGATGTCGGAGCTGAAGTACGGTCGATGACAAAGGCAAAGCACTCCGAGAGATGGTTGGTGTCAAAGGCTCGCGTCGGTGGATGCAGAGGCATAGTGGCAGCGGAAGATGAGGTGATGCAGGCTCTGGTGACAAGGGTGCTGCTGTACATGAGGTGTTAGATGAAGAGCAGAGAGGGCTGCTGTACATGAGGTGGTAGATGAAGAGCAGAGAGGGCTGCTGTCCTGAGTGGTGGTGATGGTGTTGCAAGCTTTGGTGACAAGGGTGCTACCTGAAGGTTGCATGCTCTGGTGACAAGGGTGCTGCGTACCTGAGGGGTGGAAGCTCTGGTGACAAGGGTGCTGCATACCTGATGTGGAAAGGAGCAGAGAGGGTTGCCGTCCCGAGTGGTGCAAGCTCTCGTGACACGGATGCTGCGTACCTGATGTGATGTCGATGGTGAAGCTAAGTAGAGAGTGGGCTGCTGTCCTGATGGTATGATATAGCAGCGAGTGGGCTGCTGTTCCGATGGTGAGAGCTGAGGCAAAAACGCTGAAGTGCTCCATGTATAGCAAAGGGGGCTGCTGTCCCATGAGCTGTGGAGAAAACGCTGATGTGCTGATGTAAGCACTGAAGATCTGCTGATGATAAACGCCGATGTAAGCACTGATGGTGTGCTGATGTAAACGCTGATGTAAGCCTGATGTAAGCGCTGATGTAAGCCTGATGTAAAACGCAGATGGAGTGCGGATGTAAGCGCTGATGCATGCTGATGTAAAACGCAGGTGAAGTGCTGATGTAAGCGCTGATGTGAATGCAGAGGTAAAACGCTGATGTAAGCATTGAATGTAGCAGAGAGGGCTGCTGTCCCACGGTGTGGCCTGTAGCAGAGGGTGGGCTGCTGTCCTGATGTGTGCCCAGATATAAAATGCTGATGTGCTGACCTGAAGAGCCGATGAAGATGAGGCAGATATGACAATGAAGTTGTACACTGTAGTGAATGATGAGGCAAGGCTATATATACTGAGGGGGGGGGGTGCTGGTCGGTCAGCCTAAAGGCTGGCCTAGACAAAAATCCCAAATAAAACCAAAAGTATCCAGAAAAATCCCCTTTTTAGGGCTGGGAAAATATTGTTTTCACACAGAGCGCCTATGCGGCCCAGTAGGTCTTGGGCGCCTAGCTTGCTGCATCTGAACAGCCTGTTCTACGGTAACCCCGGGGAAACATAGCGGCTCTTGTGTGAACTGTCTGACTCGTCTGAGAGGTGGGGGGTCTTGGGTGGGTTCATCTCTCAGGCAGCGACGAGAGGCTTCCTGGATGTGGGAGAAAAAGCTCATGATCCGAGGCTGTGAGGTATCTGTGCCCGGACACTGTCGGCGTGATCCAAGCAGTTGGTCCGTGTGTCTGTGTAACTCCACAAGGTAGAGCTCAAGACAACGCTGATCCGGATAGTCGACGACTCTTGATAATGGCCAAAAACCCTCTTTGAACAAATAGTGGAATCTCCCATGTATCTCATAATACACTGGGCATCTAGAAACATAGTGCTCTTCAGTCTCCACCTCCAGGGAACAAAGTGTGCATATGCGGTCCAATCTATCAATACCCTTAGCTCTCCTTGTCTCCACTCTAAGCCGTGAAGAGACCTGGATCTGCCTGATAGCTATGCTCATGGCATGTGACATATGTCGGAATAGGTACCCAGGCTTTTGAATGAAGCCATCAGTTGTGTGAGCCGTAGGAAAACCTCTCTATAGAGTTGCATCTTGGTCCCAAGATGCTCGGGTGCTTGCTATGTGATATGGGTCTCCAGTTCATGTTACAGGACTGAGTATTTTTCCTCTTTTTCTTAAGCATTGTGATTATGTTTTAAACTTGTTTAGCATTCACTAATCATGTTTACTTGTATATGCATGTGTAAGTTTGTACACGTGTGTGGCCAGGTGGTGGTGGATCCCCCCAGGGTTCGGGCGATCGCCACAGATTTTTACAGGGATCTGCTCTCTGCTGAGCCAGCAGATGACAGGGTGAGAGAGGCTCGGGAGGCAGTCTGGAGCTTCACGAGACCGGTTGTGCCGGCCCATTTGCAGCACTCCCTTCTCTCCCCCTTCACGGATACGGAACTGGAGGAGGCTCTTCAAGCACTTCCTCGGGGCAAATGCCCTGGTGAGGACGGTCTCTCAGTGGCTTTTTTCCAGAGGTACTGGGGTCTCTTGCATAGGGGTTTCAGATTGGCATTCCAGGAGATCATGGAGTCGGGAGACATGCCGGACAGCATGGCAGAGGGGTTGATTCACTTGATCCCCAAAGAGGGAGGAGACAGACTGGAGATTAGACAGTGGAGACCGATCACCTTGCTAGGCACGGCCTACAAGGTCCTAGCTAAGGCGATCAGCAGGCGGCTTCAGCCTCACCTTCCGGACATCATCCACTCCACGCAGACAGGCTTCATCCAGGATAGGAGCATCCTGGATAACATCTTCTCTTTCTGGGAGGCTACGGCTTTGGCTAGATTTCGGCAAGAGGATCTGGCAGTGCTCCTTCTCGACTTCGAGAAGGCATATGATCGGGTGGACTGGGCCTTCTTGGAAGGCACTATGGAGAGGATGGGCTTCCCCCCTCAGTGGATCCGTGGGGTCTCTGCACTCTACACATCGGCCCATAGCCAGGTGCTGATACAGGGCGTGCGCGGAGAGAGGTTCCAGCTCTCGCGCTCGGTGCGGCAGGGGTGCCCCTTGGCGCCCTTTCTTTTTCTTTTTGTGGCGGAGGCCATGAGCACTTTCTTGACGGCACAGGATACAAGTTTGCGGGGCCTCCAGCTCCCCATCTGCACCTCGGAGGAGCTCCTAGACTCGGAGTTTGCGGATGACACTGCTGTTTATCTTCAGGGAGGGGAGGAGAACCTCCGCCGCTTCGCCTCCGCCATGGACAGGTTTTGCAGAGCTTCGGGCGCTTTGATCAACTGGCACAAGTCGTGTGGGTTGTGGGTTAGTTCTGTGCCCCCCCCGACTTGGAGGCCAGTTGATGGGTTTCAGTGGCTGCCCCCCGGCACTACATTGCGCTATTTGGGATGCTATGTGGGCATTGACATATCTCCGGAGCAGCAGATAGCCCCCCTTCTTCTGAGCATTCGGAAGAAGCTTCTGTATTGGAGTACCGCTCGTTTATCTCTGGCTGGCCGAGTGGTTGTGGCCAACCAGGTCCTGCTTGCTACCATGTGGTACATCACTTCTTGCTGGGCCTTCTCGCGGGCGTGTATTGGCCAGGTGCAGAGGCTCATCAGGAACTTTCTTTGGTCCGGTGGCGACGGGCGGCCCGCCAGGGCCAAGGTGGCATGGGCTGTGATCACCCAGCCGAGGGAGAGAGGCGGCCTGGGCATAGTTGATGCTATTTGTCAGAGCCGAGCTTTGCTTGGCAAGTTGGTGGTTCGTGGCCTCCTACCAGGCGCTGAGCCGTGGAAGGAGTTTCTTGTTTCCAGGATTCTCAGCCGCACTCCTTCTCTTAGCGGCCCCTGGACCCCCAGCATCAGGTGGATCTTTACAGAGCAGCGATCCAGAGGAGTGGGCCTTGGCTTCGAGGAGCGTTTTGCAGCTAGCCAGGGCCTGGGAGCATCTGAGGCCGTCACTCTTCCAGACTCCCCCGGGCACCGATGAGGAGCACCTGAGGCAGCCATTGATCTGGAACCCCTTGATCCGACTTCCCAGTGGTCATATGGTTGGATTGCGATCTCACGTGTCGTGGGGCCCGTTGAGCTCCGGCCCAGCCCAGTCCCTAGACGACTGGATATGTTTTCAGCAGCTGCCTCTAGAGGCTCAGGAGAGGAGACTCAGCGGGATGAGGGGCAGAGAGTTGATGAGGCAGGACATTGAGGCGGCCATCCCCCGGGAGTGGCGGACTCCAGTACAGGACCCTCCACCTCCACAGTGGATGGGCGTCTTTACTCGGCATGAGATCCTTCTAGTGGTCTGCGGCTCAGCAAAGAGAGTCACCCCACTCACCTTCGAGGTGGGAGAGGGAGGCCAGCTTCAGAGGACCCGACTAGATTTGGATGAGTTCCAGGGTTGTATCTTTCAGAGGGTGCGGGTGGTTGGCTTTCATCAGAGACAGTGGCATGTAGACCCCTCACCGGCCTCGATAGGGGAGGACTATTCTTGGAGATTATGTGCTTGGGACAGCAGGCCTCTTATTCGCCTTCAGTGGGATCCAGGCAAGTGGCTTTGGCGAGATCCCTACTTGGCCCCTACTAGCCCAGGCACCCCCTTTTTTCAGTACACAGCGAGGCTGGGACGGCGGATCCAGAGGCACAGGACAGCGGGCACCCCGGCGGCGGCCGAGCATTGGCGGCAACAGGGGCTCTCCCATGCCTTCCTTAGGGACTTCTGGCAGCGCCTTTGGGCCAGCTTCCGGCCCCGGAAGGTGATGCTTTTTCTCTGGCTTACAGCGCATAGAGGACTGGCTGTGGGGGCTTGGCTAGCTTTTGGCAGACACCCAGCGTCCTGCCCTCGGTGCGGCCATGCACAGGAGTCGCAGCGGCACTGCTTATGGGATTGCCCACAGGCACAGCAGGTCTGGCAGCGCGCTCTCAGGATGGTTTTTGCAGGCTCGCCAGGTGAGATGATGGCGACGTGGGGTGCGGTGGCTTGGGCCACGGACAGCGGCCCGGCCCTTGGATACGAGGACGTCCCTGGCAGTGTGACCATCCAGGTCTCTGACAGGGCGATGGCGGTGGTTCCGACGCCAGACTTCTCTTCGGCAGTCTCCCAAGAGGGGGACGGGCACAGATGGGAGATGATCAGTAGCATGACGGCTTGGCACATATGGAGAGCCCGATGCAGGGAGGCCATAGATAGGCGACTCCACCGGCGGAGGTCATACAAGCCCTCTGTGTGGACATCATTCACACCTTGAGAGGACACTGGGGGAAACTTCAGGGCGACTCGGATCGCATGAGAGGTCGCCGCAAGGCGTTCCTCCGCACTTGGCAGCCTGGCCCTTTCCTCATCGCGAGGGGCGAGGATGTCACTTGGCACTACAGGCCTCCAGTTTGGCTCTTCTCACCTCCCGCATGTACTACTAGGTACAGAGCGGCCAGCCACGGGGGTGGAGCTCCGGTGTTCACTGTGTTTATTATCCCTCCTTGTGAGGTGAGCTTTGTAGCCTTATGGCGTTTTCTCATTAACTAATAGAAGGATCGTTTCCCCCCCCCCCCCCCCCAAAAAAAAAGAAGTTTGTACACGTGTGTGGATGCAGATACATGCTTGGTGTGTGTGTGTACATGTGTGTGCATGCTCATATGTTTATACATCTGCATGTATGTGTTTTAGGTATGTCTCTCTTACTGGGTTGCAGGTACAGCAGCTGAGAACAACTTTTCTTTTGGGGGCAGCATAGGGGTGGCCAAGGGGGATAGCCGGGTAACAAACCTTGCAGCAGCCATCTAGGTGACATGGCGTTGCCACGTGGCACCTAACTGCAGCCTACTAGCAGTCCTGCCAGCATAGTCGAGTAGAAGCCAGCGCAGCCAGCACAGCCAACGCAGCCAGCACAGCCAGCACAGCCAGCGCAGTCAGTTCAGCTAGCGTAGCATGTATGGCTGATGTGGCAAAGGCGGCTGCCAGGTGACGTGGTGTGAAGTGGCGGCTGACATGGCACAGGTGCTACCACATGGCAGAGGCGGAAGGACCATAGGCGAATTGGCGCACTCGCGAATCCCCAAAAAGTAAGAGAAAAAGCCGCCGAGCAGCCAAACGCAAGAGAAAAAAAAAGGCGTCGGGCTGCAAATCGCGAAGAGAGAGAAACAGCGTGGAATCAAACACAAATCACCATGTAATTTTTTTTTATAAAAAAAAGAAGAGAGAGGGAAAAGCTATTGGAAGAAGAGTTTAATAAAATCAAAAGCTCTTGTATTAGTTTTTTCCTAAGGGGGAAAAGCATAGCTTTTTGTCCCCCAACTTGTATAAAAAGGGGGCCAAGGCTCTTGTATCACACAACACAAATTGCGTGAAAGTTTGAGAAGATCTCCACGTGAAGCAAGGAGGTATCTTCTCGGGAATTGTACAAGGGCTACGCCGACCTCGAGTGATAAATAAATACTTGCGGGGGTGCCATGCTTTGGGGCCAATTGGTCTTTTGTGCAGGAGCACTCTAGCTCCACTTATTCTTTTTCTTCTTGCCTTGGGTTACCCAAGGAGCTTCGTGATTATTGCATTAAAACAAAGGTCATTAATATGACTCAGATGATAGAAAATGCTCAGACTGGATATGCCATGCTTACTGGTCAGATGTCAGGATTTAAAGATCAACGTCTCTTCTCCAAGAAAGCATCTAAAGAGGCAAAAGAGTCAAAGGACAACAAAGACACTGAATCACGAGAGAAGGGGCAATCCAAGAAGAGGAAATTTCAGCTCTTACCTCAAAGGATGAATGAAGAAAAGAACAAACTTATAGCTGCCAACAAATGTTTCTCTTGTGGAGAAGAGGGACATCGGTACTATAGGTGTCCGAAGAGAGCACTTAAAAAAACGCAGATGACTCACATGAAGAGCCTAAAGCAAAGAAACAGAAACCGTCTGCTGGACCAGTACTTGACTTGATAGGGTTGAAGCAAGGGGATGCATCTTCAGAGTTGTGCAGAGCATGGGGAAGACTTCGAGATCAGGAGGTTTTGATCTTTTTCGATCTCGGGGCTCGTGCAAACTTCATCACCCCGGAGCTTGCAGCAAAGTTAGGCATCAAACTAGAGGAGATGGGTGTGTTGCATGAGGCTACCTTGGCTTGTCCTAGACATTCGGTTGAGGTTACACCGATCATTGGGAAACTGCGACTCAGTGTGCAAACTTACACAGACAGAGAGGATGATTTCTACATTATGCCTTTGGAGGGTTGTGATGTTTTGTTGGGTATGCCTTGGTGCCATAAGGTTAAAGCGATAGTAGATACTTTCAATAGAAAAATCTCTCTCACTCGCAAGAATAAGGAACACACTCTTCATGTAAAGCTGTGTTCACCTAGTGTTTGTGAAAGAGAATCAGGATATCACAGATTCTAACTTGTTTGAGTTGGACAAGGAAAGATTGGACTTTCTCAAAAGTTTTCAAGATTGTTTTTCAGAGGCTTTGCCAGGGGAGTTGCCGCCTACTAGGCCTGAGGATCATGGGATTGATTTGATTCTTTTTTTTTTCCGAGAAAAGATTCTTTCATTAGTTATATAAAAAACGCTCGTAGGGCTACAAAAGATCGCTCCTGCTCATAAGAGAGACAGAGCAGTGAGTACAGCATGGCAGCCCGGGAGACTCTCCCTAGGTGCTGCAGAATACAAGCATCAGTACAAAGGACTGAGAGGCTAAATCATACAATAGGGGGGGGGGGGGGGGGGGGGGGAAGAGCCAAACCGGTGGCCTGTAGTGCCAAAGGGGGGATCCCGTGTGTAAGGTGTAGAAGGGGCCACAGCGCCAAGTGGTGTGAAAGGCCTGGCGCCGTAAGATCGCCTCGTCCGAGTCACCCCGGATGCGGTCGTACTGTCCTCGCAGGGTGTGGATCAACTCCTGCCAAATCCCCCGTACTGTCTCTGCTGGTGGCTCCAATCTCCCCTCAAAGGCCGTAAAGCAACGGGCCCTCCAGATGGTGAGGTTACTGAGGAGCTCCCATCGTAAATCCCTCTCCTGTGTCCAGCTGGCAGACGAGAAATCCGGTGCTGGAACCAGGCGAGACTGGCCCCTAATAAATCTGATGGCCTGACTGCCCTGCTCCATCTCATAGCCCATAGCAGGCCGTGACGAAGTCGACCAAGCAGCGCACCCCACGTAAAACATACCCTCTGGAGAGAGGGGAGTCAGAATACGCAGCATCCGCAGCCAAATCTGCTGCGCCTGATGGCAATCCCAAAGGCAATGTCTCTGTGTCTCCAGAGGGTGGCCGCATCGGACGTAGGCCGCCGGAAGACCGCTGTAAACAAGCCAAGTGCCAACTGCTGAGCCCCTGTGGGCGACCAGCCACTGAAAAGTCGAGATCCTGCGGGCCTGTCGACTGGCCCAGAGCTGAGCCCAAAAATCCTACAGGAACTCCTGTGAAAGTCCCTGTAGCCGCCAATGCCCCGCTGCCGCTGGAGAGACCGTCCTCCTCGCCGTCAAAATATGCCGTCCCAGCCGAATAGTATGCTGGAAAAAGGTAATCTCTGTGGCCTCAAGGGATGCATAAGGATCATGCCACTCGTACTCCCCGGGGTCCCACTGTAGCCGGGCCAAGGGCGCGCTGCATATGCCCATATGCGCCAATCCGGGAGTACATCAGCAGGGTCGGGGTCAATATGCCACTTCCGAGAAGCGGCGGCCACTACCCGAATCCTCTGAAAAGTGCACTCTGTAACCAAAGGCGACTCCACCTCCACTCGCTGGAGTCTGCCCTCATCCTGAATCTCATAGTAGAGGCAACTGCCATCCTCAGTGCAAGCTCTGACCGCAATCAGGATCTCCAACTGAGTAAAGGCTCCCATCCACCGTGGGGCCACTGGCTCGAGAGGCGTGAACCACTCCTCTGTGAGTGCCTCCTGGATATCATCCCTCATAATCGACCCCCCTCTGAAGTGACTCAGCCTCTCCACCTGAATCTCCTCTGGGAGACTGCAGAAGGCCTGCCAGTCTCCAAAGCTACGAGCTGGGCTCGCGCTAAAGGCCCCCAGGCTAGACGAGGCCGAGAACCCAGTATATGACCCTGCTCTGTGCGAACCGCAGGGCTCCAGATGAGCGGCTGTCTGGCCCGCTCCTCAACACAAGGAGGTCGTTGAGAGAGGCCCGGTCTCAGCAGCTCCCAAGCTCTCAGGATACTCAAAGCAAATCTGTCCTCCCATCCTCTACTGAGGCCTGTCCTCCTCATCTCTATGAAGATCCAGCCGTTGCAAGAGGAGCTCTTTCCAAGGCTCAGCGCCTGGAAGCAACCCCCGAACAATAAGCTTCCCCAATAAGGCTGTACTTTGATCGACTGGATCTATAATGTCTAAACCTCCCTGAGCCAGCGGAAGTGTAATAACTGCCCATGCAACCTTTGCCCGAGCTGGCTGACCGTCCCCAGACCACAAAAAGTTCCTGATCAGCCTCTGTACCTGGCTGATGCAAGAGCTCGAGAAGATCCAGCAAGACGTAATGTACCACATGGTCGCTAACAGCACCTGATTTGCCACCACCACCCTCCTGGCCAAGGATAGTCGAGCTGTACTCCAATACAAAAGCTTCTTCCGAATGCTCAGAAGAAGCGGGGCAATCTGCTGCTCAGGTGACAAATCGAGGCCAATCTGGCATCCCAAATACCGCACTGCTGTGCCTGGAGGAATCCATCTAAAACCGGGGTCCGGGCTCCATGCCGGAGTAGGAGCACTACGGATCCAAAAGGCCACTGTCTTGCGCCAATTGATCAATGCTCCCGAGGCTGCACTAAAAACATGGAGCGACTGCTCTGTCCGAAGAAGATTGGCCTCTTGGCCATGCAAAAATAAGCCCGTGTCGTCTGCAAACTCAGCATCAAGCAGGTCCTCCCCCCGGACTGGGAGCTGGAGTCCTCTAAGACCAACCTTCTCTGCTGTCAAATACATGCTCATAGCCTCCGCAAAGAAGAGAAAAAGAAAAGGAGCAAGGGGACACCCCTGACGGACTGATCTGGTCAACTCAAAACTCGGCCCCCGTCCTCCTGCAATCAACACCTGGCTGCGAGCTGTGGAATACAGAGCCGCCACCCCTCTGATCCATCCTGGCTCAAAGCCCAAGCGAAGCATAGTGCCCTCTAAGAAACCCCAATCAACTCTATCGTATGCCTTCTCAAAATCGAGAAGCATCACGACCAAGTCCTCGCCAAGAAATCTAGCTCGGGCCGTCGCCTCCCAGAAAGTGAAGATGTTGTCAAGGATACTGCGCTCCTTGACAAATCCTGTCTGAGTAGCATGAATCAACTCCCCCAGGAAGGGCTGGATCCTCAAACTCAAGGCCTTTGCTAAGACCTTGTAGACAGTATTGAGGATCGTAATAGGCCTCCAATGCCGAATATCATCTAATACTCCCTCCCCCTTGGGGATAAGATAAATCAAGCCCTCTGAAAAGCTCTGCGGCATCACCCCAGTATCCAAAACATGCTGAAAGCCCTTGCGGAGGCCTGGCCCCAATAGGTCCCAATAGCGCATAAAAAAGGCCGGCGTCAGTCCGTCCTCCCCTGGGCAACTATGTCGCGGCAGGACCCTCAAGGCCTCGGCAAGCTCAATCTCTGAAAGAGGCGCACCAAGAACTGAACGCATACGATCTGTGACCCTCCTCTGCACATGGGCCCACACAGTTTGTCTGCAAGCATCTCTGTCCTCAGTGGTTGACTCCGCTGAAAGCAGGTCTCTATAAAATGCAGTGGCAATGGCTCTGATCTCCCCAGGCTCAGTAGCTACCGAACCATCCGGTCTACCAAGCTGACGGACTCCTGCCCGAGCATGGCGGGGTCCAGTGATCTCAAAGAACTCCCAGTCACTCTATCACCAAGCTGCGTCCACTGATGAGAGGCCTGACGACGATAGTAAAACTCATGTCTCTGCTCCTCTGCCTCTCTAACCTCCTGGCGTGCCTGGCTCAGCTGTGACGCCAACCACTCACATGCAGGCTGCTGCTCCTGAAGGCGCTGAAGCGAGGCAAGACTGCGTCTCAGACGATGCTCCCGCTCGCGAATCTCTCCCAGCCGTGTCAAAGCTGCAGCGTGTAGAAAAGAGCTAAGCTCGATAAGTCCCTGGGCACACTGGCCTGCTGCATTCTGGTCAGGGCACTGACTATCATGCCAGATCCTCTCAATGTCCTCAGCGAGACTGGGATCTGTAAGTACCCTCTCTGGGATCCTCAACTGCAAGCTGGGGCTCCCGTGTCCTCTCCTCCAATGTCAGGATAACTGGCGCATGATCTGAAAATGAGGTGCCAGCGAGACTGCCGACGGAGCCCCCTCGCTCCCCTAACCAGTCGCCCACATAAAAGCGATCAATCCGAGATAAATTAGTCCCTCCCTGTCGACGATCCGACCGAGAGAAACTAAGACTGTCCTGAGAGCGGGAAAAGGCCCCATGTTGCCATGCATCAGTGATCCTCAATGTCATGCAAAACCGGTCCCAAGCTGCAAGCTCCGTGCCGTGCACTGTAACATGACTGCCTCCCACCCTATCGGCCGGGTCCTCAAGCATGTTGAAGTCTCCCCCGACACACCAATGTGCGGCCTCTGGCAATGCATCCATAACCTGGGTCCAGAACTCTGCTCTGGCACTAGCATGATTAGGCGCATAGACGTTGAGCACGCCCACTAGCTCATCATGCATCCTCAGAATGACATACTGTGCTCTCCCAGGCACAATGATCCCTCGATCCACAATGGCTTGCCGCCATACATCTGCAATGACCATGCAAACTCCTCCCTGTCCACCCAAAGGACCAAACCCTGCAGACCAAAAGGTATCCCATCTACCAGGCATCACCGAACCATATCTCCGGGTCCTACTCTCACCCAAGTGGTGCTCTTGCATCATCAAAATATCAATGCTGCCACCAACCAGGCATCTCTGAAGCTCCTGCCTCAAGCAACCTTGATAGCGTATAAAATGTGCTCCGCCCAGGCCCTGTACATTCCATGAGATGATCCTCATGGGTGACTTGCTGAGGTGGATGCTGTTCTCAGCCGTACGGCGGGCCTTCGCAAGCGGCTTGGATGGAGAGTAGTCCCATCCGAGCGGCTTCGAATCTGCCCACCCGGTGTCCCACAAGAATCACGGAGCAGGCGCCAGTGGGCTGTGGCCCATGGCGACTGCCTCCTGCTCTGACAGAGCAACCTCCTGTATACATACATATCCAGGGTCGCGTGCTAAGTCTGCCACTATACGCACGACCAAATGACGAATCCCTGAGGCATCCACACTCTCGGGATCCAAGAAAAAATGAGCCAACTCCCAGAGCCGGCCTATCACATCTGTCACCTCCAGGTCGCTCACATGATGAGAAAACTCAACTGCCTGAGTCTTCAAAGTGCTAAGAGCGAGCTCTAGAGTCCACTCCCGGTAACAAGGGCCACAAAGAGGGAACAAGAAGGCCACCGCTGAATCAAGTGCCTCCTCCCCGCGGGCCGGAGTATCACTACATGAACTCGGATGGGTGCTGGCTCATGGGGGCCCTCTGCTCCAAAAAGCCGAGTGAAGGTGTAATCGAAAGCCCTCCGATCGCTGTCTAACCACCGAGGCGACTCAGCCGACTGCGGATAGATGATATCCGTGAAGCCCGAATCGGCATGGTAGGTCTCCTCTGTGGTGCTCGAGCGAGGTCAGTGCTCAGCGCCCTCCGGACTGCGGGCGAACGCCAGGGGACTGCTAGGGTCTCCCGGGAAGGCGAGGCGGGTGGGGGGGAGGAGGGGGGGACGAGGGGGGTGGAGAGGGAGCCGTTGCCGCAACCGGAGCGGGGACGGAGGAGGCGAAGGTGGAAGCGAGGCGGTGGGAGGGGATGGGGGTGGGAGGGGAGAAGGAGGGGGAGCTGGCATCTCCTGGTCCTCAGTGGTCTCTGCAGGTGTCTCCTCCTGGAGGGGAGCGAAGCTGTTCCTCACGGGAACCCAGTGAGGGTGAGACGGTGGCTGCTGCTGCAGCGGTCTCTGAGCGTGCTGCTGTGGCTGTCTCCCTCGGCGGCGTCCCTGTCCAGGCTGCCACTCCGAAGTCTCTGTGGCCTGAGCAGGTGTTCCGGAGGCAGCCTGCCGTGCCGCATCTGTGGGCAGGCCACCAGGGGCCTGCTGCCGTGGTGAGGGTCGAGGTCTCCTGCGAGGGCAGGCCTTGGCCAGATGGCCGACCTGCCTGCATATGAAGCACTGGTTCGGGAGCCCTGAAAACTCCACTCTCTGATCAATCCATCCCCCCCCTATCCTAGGTAGCTGAATGACCTTAGGAAGGGAGGAGATGTCAGACACCAAAACTCTGACGGAGGGTAGCCCAGCTGCTCTGGCCACCACTGAAGCTGCTGTGGGGCCAGTCTCGAGTACCAAGCCCACCAATGCTCCTAGCCGAGAGAGGAGCGGAAGATACTCCTGACGTAGTCCAGGGAAGCAAACTGTAACATGAAAAAGGCGCTCTCCCTGCTCAGCCGCTGTTGGGTCAAAGCCATGCTGCCAAGGTCTGAAGAAAGCCCGAGCACCCCGGATGTCAAGGGGACTCATGGCAAGGACCTTGGCCACACTCTGGGCAGTCTCGAACTCGATCTGATAATGTCCACGGCCCAGTAGCTGTATGTCCAGGATCTTGGCCACATCTGCAAGAAGGCGGGCCTGAAGAAGATCCCGGATCTCCCCTTTGCTGGGGCGAGTGCCGACTATACGGCAGATGGTGGAATGAGCCTGAAGGCGTTCCACCTCTGCGGTGAGGCTCGCTTCCTCTTCCGGCGAAAGAGAAAGCCTGATGGGGATGTCCTCGGGGGCGGGCGAGGGGGCTGTGGATGAGTCCCTCTGAGGCGAGGCGGGAGGAGTCTCCATCAGAGTCTGAAGCTCAGGCGTAGGCGAGGCGAAAGCGGAAATCCTGCAAGAAACGGGCTGCACACAGAGAGGCGGAAGACCGGAGGAAAATGAAAAAACAAAACCCCCTGGGGGCGAAAGACAGCACGAAGGGGGGGGGGGGGGGGGGGAAATGTCGAAGGAGAAGCCCGGGGGGGTGGGCGGCAGCTACGCGAAGAGGGGCGGGGAAGAGAAAAAATGACGGAGGGGGGGGGCGGGGCGCTGCAGAAGTGGGGTGGGCGCGAAGAGGGGGGGGGGGGGGAGATGGCGAGGAGGGGGGCGCAGCAGCGAGGGAGGGGGGGGCGCTGCAAAGAAACAGGCGAAGGGGGGAAACAAAAATGGCGATGGGCAGAGCAGCGAGGGAAGAGGGGCGCAGGACCTACAGCAGGCGGGGGGGCAGGAGCAAAGCGAGGGGACCAGGCGGGTGGCGCAGCAGTGCAGAATGCGCAAGCAGGGGTGAGGCGGGGCTTCAGCGAGCGCTCTTAAAAATATTGTGGGATTGATTTGATTCTTGGAAGTTTACCACCGAATAAGCCACCCTATAGGGTGAGTGTAGCCCAACAAGAAGAGATTATGAGCCAAGTGTGTGATGTGTTGGACAAAGGGTAGATTCAGCCGAGCTCTTCGCCCTATTGTTCACCAGTGCTTTTGGTACAAAAGAAAGATGGTTCTTGGCGGATGTGCATTGATTACAAGGCAATGAATAAGATTACCGTCAAGAACAGATTCCCTATACCACGAATCGATGATATTTTGGATCGGTTACAGGGAATAGCTTACTTCAGTCGCATTGATATGAAGAGTGTGTTGAGAAAACGTGGTGCTCATGCTAGATCAAGTGTGTGGAGAGGAGAGACTCACAAAATACAAGAACGTGGTGCTCATGCTAGATTAAGTGTGTGGAGAGGAGAGACTCACAAAATACAAGAATGTGGTGCTCATGCTAGATCAAGTGTGTGGAGAGGAGAGACTCACAAAATACAAGAACAATATCTTGCGTATTAAGTTGTTTATGAATACAACTAGGCCTTGCTCAATATGAAATGCCTCCTAGCTCCACCTTTAAATAGGTGAGCTAGAGGACCTCAAGTCCATTCACATTCACACCCTTCTCTTCCCCTTCTACATAACCTTAGTCTCTTAATATCCCCCCTCAATACCAACTATGAAAGAATGGAATAGGTGGTAGTGGACATAGGATGCCTTTATGACATTAGGCGTACAAGGTTTGGAATATAGGTGTGGTTATCTAGGATTTACACTTATGTTCCTAGAGCCTTAGAGGCTAATACAATGTTGCCATCTAAGTCTTTATTTGTTGTCTATGAAGATGTACACCTCAATGATGGTGCACCCCACTCTTTGTGTTTGCTTGTCATGTGCACAGTGGGTATCTACCGTGTGCTATACGCATGCAAGACTAGTTTCGAGGCTTGGGGAAGCTTGGAACTAGGCAGGCTGATTGACGAGCTGAGTTAGGGAAATACTAACGGGCGGGCACCCAAGTATGGACGGGCGGGCGGCCAAGTGTGGACGCCCGATGACCGGCCAAGAGCCTATAAAAGGGTGGCCAAGGTTAGTTATTGTATTATAGAGTGTCTCGCGAGTTTGTGAGAGCTCTATGGTCTTGGAGCCTGGATCTAGTGCAGACGTGCACCTGCTTTATGCAGCCGAGGCCGACAGCAATCTCGAGGCTTGTGAGGGCAGCTTCGTGGCGGTATGGGCGTCGCGAGGAGGAGATTGGTCGGTACGTCATCCTAGTTAGCTCAGCTCGTGGCTCGGTGGGGACAGCCAAGACTGTGGGCTCGCCCACGGCTGTCATGGTTGGGAGGTGAGTCAAGCCTGCACCCCCTTGCTTGTTTGTTTGTTCGTTTGTTTGCAGGATTCGAGTTTCGAACCAAGATCGATCACGAGGGGATCCGTGGGGATTTGACATTGCTTGACTTCTTGTAGATGACATGCTTAGACATTTATGCCATTGCTTCCACCACATGCTGTCCACCTTGACCATTCTCACACAATGATCAAAACAAGGCTGCCACCATTGCTTAAGTGGTTTGCTTATAGATGTTCCTACAACATGCTTGATGCTTCCTTGAATATCATATCTCCTCCATGGGTAATGAGGTAGATTTAAATGGGAAAGGGAAACGGAGGGTCTTACCACTTGTCTTATGGATTGGTCAAGGGCAGTGTCTACTCCACAATTACAACAACTTTTGTGCATGTTGGTTAAATGATACCCATTAGGGTTTGAAGTTACAAGCTTAATGAAAATGAGTAGTTGGTTGAGGTAAATGCTCAAACCAATAAGGTTCATCATCCTTGGCTCAAGAAGGAGAGGGCATGGCTCATAATGTTGCCAATGCCTCTTACAAAAACAATGCCAAAAGATGCTTAAAATCATGACAAACAACAAGGTAGAGCACATAGGGATGCTATGCTCAACCTTACAAGTCATCTTAGACGATGAAAATGCAGAATATGTAGCGGAATAACATGCCTTGGACTTGGGTAATGAGAGCATATGGCTTATGACATGCCTATGCCTCTTACAAATAAGAGCCTCAAGGGTAATACACATAAACGTTGAAGATGAGCACTTAGTGTAGATGTGCCCAACTTTAAAAACACTCAAAATAATGAGTTTTATGATGAAAAACCAGAAATCTTCAACCTCTTTGGCTTATGGAATTGTGACGCGCGGAAGCTCTGGGTAGTCTTCTTTCAGCCCTAAACACTCTTGGAAACCTTCTGATGCAAAAACGCACCATCTGATGCAAAAACGCAGGTAGAGAGAGAGTAGAGAGAGAGAGAGAAGTGCTGGAAATTCAGTATATACTATGGTACAAAAAGGTACATATCTTTGCAGTCCTTGGCTGCCTTCATAAAAAGGTGGCTAACCCTAAAATCTGTCCCCTATGGGACCTCTAATGATCCAATCCCCTAGTGGGAGAGAATAACTAAACCTTGAGCATGAGGGCCCTTTTTATATGGGACTTGGGACACTTTATGCTGGCTGACTGCTGGTCGGCCAGTTCCATGTCCACACATGCCCCTTTTTGGTACTGCCCGACTGCTGGTCCTTGTCTTTGCTGCGCCTACTGCCCAACCTTTCTGCTGACGTCAGCCGACAGCCAACATCCTCTTTTCCTTGCAGCCGAGGCCCTTGTCTGGGTTCATGTGCTTCAGCCGACTGCTTCCCTCCATGATCCCACTTGTCCTGCTCCATGCTCACCTCAGATGCTACACCTGAAGCTCCTACATTCTGGTTCTACTGGTTCATAGTCTTTATCTGTTTGCCTCTTCTGGATCTAGCCCCAGAAATGTCCATGGCATGTGTGATGCACATGACATCCCCCTCTGCTAAACTTGATGACGGGAATCCAACCTGCTCTTGGATGACTGTCATCATCCCAATCTTGTTCCGAAGTCCCTCTGTCATCTTCCATCCCTGGCAAACCTTTTTCTCTGAAAATCCGGTCTATTCTCCAAACCACTCTGTCTCTGATGAAAATCTATGCATCTGGTCTTCCTCTAGTCCACAATCCATTCCGGCCCTGACTCTGAACACCGTCTTGGTCTTCTTTCTTGGAACTGAGTCAGGCACTCTCACATCACCCCTTGGAGGATCAACCTCCCTTGGGACCGTCCCCTTAGAACCTATCTGGCTCACGGAACTGCCATCCCCATCTGGCACTGTGGAACACCACCAACAAACCTCCTGGGAGTTCTTCCTGATCTGTGTTCTTGCCTTGGGCTTCGAATCCGTGTACTTTCTTGTACCTTGGACCTGTACACCATCATATGGGACTGAATCAGTGTTTAGCTTGGCTGAGCCTGATGCTCTGATACCAATGTAACGCGCGGAAGCTCTGGGTAGTCTTCTTTCAGCCCTAAACACTCTTGGAAACCTTCTGATGCAAAAACGCACCATCTGATGCAAAAACGCAGGTAGAGAGAGAGTAGAGAGAGAGAGAGAAGTGCTGGAAATTCAGTATGTACTATGGTACAAAAAGGTACATATCTTTGCAGCCCTTGGCTGCCTTCATAAAAAGGTGTCTAACCCTAAAATCTGTCCCCTATGGGACCTCTAATGATCCAATCCCCTAGTGGGAGAGAATAACTAAACCTTGAGCATGAGGGTCCTTTTTATATGGGACTTGGGACACTTTATGCTGGCCGACTGTTGGTCGGCTAGTTCCATGTCCACACATGCCCCTTTTTGGTACTGCCCGACTGCTGGTCCTTGTCTTTGCTGTGCCTACTGCCCAACCTTTCTGCTGACGTCAGCCGATAGCCAATATCCTCTTTTCCTTGCAGCCGACAGCCCTTGTCTGGGTTCATGTGCTTCAGCCGACTGCTTCCCTCCATGATCCCACTTGTCTTGCTCCATGCTCACCTCAGATGCTACACCTGAAGCTCCTACATTCTGGTTCTACTGGTTCATAGTCTTTATCTGTTTGCGTCTTCTGGATCTAGCCCCAGAAATGTCCATGGCATCTGTGATGCACATGACAGGAATGAAGACAATGGTTTATGGTTGCACCATTTCTCCTTGGAAGAAACGGGTTGACGATGAAGACTTGTAATGTAGCACTTATGGTGTGTGCCCGGCCTCCAATATTGATGAAGAAGAGCCTCCTTAGTGTAAAAGGCCTCCTCCTTTGATGGTTAAGACCACCTTAGTGTTAAGCAACACTTTGGTTGGTGATTAAGATCACCATTAGTGTGCAAAAAACACAATTAGTGCTTAAGAATACATTTTTAGTGTCAAATGATACTTATTTTGGTGATTAGTTCACCATTAGTGTTTAATAACACTATTAGTGTTTAAGAACACTTTCTCTTTGCTGGATTAACAGATTAATTAGTGTTAAATAACACAATTAGTACTTAAAAGCACACTTTGAAAGCTTTGAAAGCTTGAAAGTTGATGTTAATGATGAAGCTTGTTGAGCATGAGGTTTATGGATACCTCATGTGAATGGAAACTCTTCAAAATCAAGAGAAAACTCAGCAACAAACATTCACTACACCACTTGATTGATTAGAGCAAGGGAGGTGATGATATGAGCAAGAAAAAATTCAACCTTGAAGCTTTAATGGAAGCTTGAAGGAAAAGAAGACCACCGCCTGGTTTTTTGTCTGCAGCCGGCGCTTTAGTGGATGAAATGGGCTCAGATTTGAGTTGTAGAGTCCTTACTCAATGGACTACTAAAGCCCATCCCTAATGGTGGCTTACAGGCGCCGTATGACTGTACGGCCAGCGCAGCAGTAGGCGGCGCACTCAGAAGATAATGCCGCGATGGAGAAGCGACGATTCAGCAAATTGATCGTACGATTTGATGCGCGCAGACCTCCTTAACATCTCCCATGAAGAAAGCTTTGAGAGATATGGCTTCTACAGGCTGCTCGAAGTCCTCCACCATGAGAGGGTTGAGCTCCACACAAGAAGAGATAAGAAAAAAGTGAAAATTTTGACCTATTCTACACCACAAGTGGTTCTAATCAACCAAGCTCTAGATACCATGTTGAGAAAACGTGGTGCTCATGCTAGATCAAGTGTGTGGAGAGGAGAGACTCACAAAATACAAGAACAATATCTTGCTTATTAAGTTGTTTATGAATACAACTAGGCCTTGCTCAATATGAAATGCCTCCTAGCTCCACCTTTAAATAGGTGAGCTAGAGGACCTCAAGTCCCTTCACACTCAAACCCTTCTCTTCCCCTTCTACACAGCTTTCAGGACAACTTTTGGACTTTATGAGTTTTTGGTCATGCCTTTTGGTCTTATGAATGCTCCAGTGACTTTTAACAGGATGATGGATTGAATTTTCCGACCACACTGTGCTTTTGTGGGCACCTTCTTTGATGATATGATTGTGTTTTCTCATTCAGAGAAGGAGCATCAGGAGCATTTGACCAAAGTATTTGGAACTCAGAAAGCATAGGTTGGTTGTCAATGGAAAGAAGAGTGAATTTTTCATGCAGGAGATTCACTTTCTTGGGCACATAGTGTCTAAGGATGGTGTCAGGATGCATCCAGTGAAAATTGAAGCGATCAAGAATTGGCCGGATTTGCAGACTATACATGATGTGCGAAGTTTCTTAGGACTTTGTTCATATTACAGGAGGTTTATCCGATTCTTTGTAGAAAGTGCTTCACCTCTACATCACCTGACCAAAAAGGATGTAAAATTTCGATGTACAGAGAAGGAAGTGGAAGCTTTCAACAAGCTTAAGGAAAAGCTAACCAGTGGTCTAGTTTTGGTTCTACCAGATCTACATAAACCTTTTGTGGTACAGTGTGATGCATGCAGGAATAGCATTGGAGCTGTTCTTATGCAGGATGGACATGTTTGTAACACGCGGAAGCTTTGGGGGTCTTCTTTCAGCCCTAAACATGTCACGTGCACACCATTCAGGTGTACAGTGACATGGCATCATTTCTAGCATCATAAACATCATCAGGATTTATCAGGCATTTAATCAGGATATTCATCCAGGCATATATCAGTATGAGCATCATATGGGGGTGTTTTCTAACCAATATCAGCACATGAATCATTAAGAGCATTTAGGGCATTTATTACTTCAGGTTAGGGCCTGTTATGACCAGCCGACAGGTTATTTACAGTAGCTGACAGCAATATCAGGAGCATTTATGAGTCGTGGAAGAAATATATAGGAAGCCGACTGCTGTATACTGGCCGACCTGTAATAGAGCTTCATATATAAAGCAACGCATCATTTCAGCATAGATCATCTGGATCTCTTCAGCGTTTTCCTTCCTAGGAGCAAAGGGAGTACAGTTCAGCATATAGTCAGCATCTTCTCTTCAGCGTTCCCTTCTTAGGAGACGAGGGAAGCCAGCATATTCAGCGTTTGGGTGGATGAAGGGGCATCTGACATCAGCGTTTCAGCCCATCATCGCATTCAGTCCAGCATCTACATCAGTAATCAGCATATTCAGCCATCTTCCCAACTCCTACATAGAGGGATACCAGCATACAAGTGGTGGAACTCAGCATTGGAGTCAGGACTGCCATCCTTCATCATCCTTTAGCATGTTTCCCTCTCTTCCAGGGGTAGACATCATCTAGGTCAGCATAGATCCATTTGGATCTCATTGTAACCGCATTCATCATCTAATATAGCTGCATTGCATTGACACATATTTGTCTATCTCTTAAACATCATTAAGTGCAATTTAGTTAGACTAAGGTTGTGATTACTGCGATCGAAGATCTCACATGTCACATTGGTATCAGAGCGTTACAGGGTAACCAGCCTTAGATCATGTTCATTCCATCAGTCATTCAGTCAGACATCATGTTAATCGCTTCCGCACAGTTAAACCCAGTTCTCAAAATCTTGCAGGCCACCCTTAGGGATTTCCCCTTAGGTATGCATTAGTAACCCATCCATCTGCATTCTTGCACAGCATATAAGGTTGCACATGGCTTGCATAGCAGACATCTTAGCAGTCATCTTAGCAGTCCATCTTGCATCTGCAAGGCATACATGTTTACCCATGAACTCTCTGGGAAAGAATGACATCCATCATCAAAGGAGAACATAAGTTTTGGGCTTCAACTGGCAGCAGCAGGGGGTTTCTCTTCCACAGAAGACGGAAGCTTGCTCCAACATCGCCTCAGGAGGTTCAGAGCTTCAGGAACGACGGAGATGGTAGGTGAAAGGTTTCCACAGGCAGGTCAGGGGTGACTGAGGTATTTCCAAGCAGTTTTAGCAGCATTTGCCATTCAGTTCCCGCAGTACATAGAGTCTTGGCTCAAAGGATTTCACTCCTACAGACGACCTCAGTCCCGGTAGCAGAAGACAGAAGGGGCAGTGGTTCGGAGGAGAAGGATCACCAGAGGAGTCGAAGGTTGCCAGGTATACCACCCAGCAACAGTTTAGCCGACAGCAACCGCTGCATATTCTGACATGGTATCAGAGCCCTAGGCTCTAGGAGATCTTGGGCGTTTTTCTGAGCAAGAGGGGGAGCAACAGGTTGCTGATCGGTGGACTGTTTCGGGCTGAACGGGAAGTGAAGGTGCAAGAGGAAGGCGGGCAAAGGGGCTGGACAGCCACTTGCATATTTTCTGATTTTCAGATTTTTCCCACCCACCCACCCTTTCAGGTTACTCTCTGAGATGGCGGATTTACTCGAGATGGCTGAGAAGCATGTGAAGATTCCGACTCTCCCCACGTTCCCAGTGGATCGGCAATTGGACGGGTCCAATTATGGCATTTGGAAGGTCATGATGGAGTCAGTTCTGGAGTCATATGATCTTGCTGATTTTATTATCAAAGGGGTGCCAAGGCCGGAAGCTGAGGAAGGGGAGTTATTATCGACGAGGAAGGACCGAGAGGCACAGGCACAAATGTGGGACCGTGTCAACGCCAGGGTCCAGTCGTTTATATTCCTCAATTGCACACCACAGGTGATCAACCATGTGAAGCACATGACGCTGGCGAGAGGCATATGGGAGCACTTGGCTTCTTTGTACAACAGGGTGTCACCCATGAAGCGGATATCCTTGGAAGTGCAGATGCGGGTTATGAACCCTGCAAAGTCTTCGACGATGCGGGAACACATTAACAAGCTGCAGGCCCTTCAGCAGGAAGTCCTTCAAGCTGGGAAAGAGATATCGTCCGAAGATATGGCCATCACGTTACTTTCCCACTTGCCTGGTCAGTATTCCGCTTTCTATTCCTCGTTGATCACGAGTGGCAGGCTCAGCACCATTACTTGGGAGGAGCTTGTGCCAATGGTCGTGGACCCGGAGGAACGTTTCACGAACCCTCCTCACGGCGGAGGTTCGGAGGCCTTAACTGGCCAACGGTCGAAAGGCCGTAATACCAACAAGGGCAAAGGGAAGGCTTCTCCAGATAAGTCTTCCGAGAAGAAGCCTGATCCAGAACGAGAGAAGCTGAAGGCCGAAAGATCGTGTAATGATTGTGGCGAGAAAGGCCACTACTGGAGGAAGTGCCCCAAGCGGACAGGGAAGAGTGCTGATTCCTCAGCCTCAGCTGCGAAGACTCCGGCATTTGTGCACTTGGAGATGGTGGACTCCGATGATTCATCGTCTTCGAGCGAGGAGGCAGTTGGCTTCACCGCAAAGGATACTCGGGAATGGATTCTCGACAGTGGTGCTTCCAGGCACATGACTCCATCCCGTGACTTCTTCCTGGATCTGAAACGGCAGTCAGGTCGTATCTTTATTGGCGATAACTCCACTATTCCGATTCATAGTGAGGGCCGGATGGAGATCATTCCCGACGGCAAGGGGGGCAAGCATGCTTCCCGTGTTCTTTATGTCCCTGCTCTGGGCTTTCATCTTTTGTCAGTGCATGAGGTATGCAAGACTGGCTTTCAGGTGGAATTTGAGGAGCATTCAGTTGCTCTAAGGGACCGTGAGATAGGCAAAGTTGTTTGGGAAGGTGGTGTGGAGAACGGCATCTACAAGCTCTCTGCACTCTCCTCACTGACAGGCTCTCAGGTCGGAGATTTGTGGCACTTTCGTTTTGGCCACTTAAATGTGGATGCTTTGCGGCGCGCCTTCCGGGACCAGATGGTGGTTGGCTTGCCAGATGTTGGTAGTAGGCAAGGACGCTGCAGTTCTTGCATACGTGGTAAGTAGCACAGGGAATCCTTTCTGAAGCAGGCTTCCAGGCGGGCTTCGAAACCTTTGGAGTTGATTCACACTGACTTGTGTGGACCATAGCAGATACCATCCTTGGGAGGATCTCTCTACTTCATGCTGCTTGTTGATGATTGTACCAGATTCACGTGGGTCTACTTTCTTTCACAGAAGGACCAGGCTTTTGCTCGGTTCAAGGATTGGCACGTGATGGTGGAGAAAGAGTCTGGATTTCAGGTCAAGACTCTCAGGGCTGACAAAGGAGGGGAATTCTCCTCGACTGTATTCTTTCGGTTTTGTGCAGATCATGGCATCAAGAGGGAATTGGCCAATACCGGATCGCCTTCGGAGAATGGAGTTGTTGAACGTAAGAACAGGACTGTGGTGGAGATGGCGAGGACTATGCTGGAGCATCGTGATCTTCCTCGTCCACTTTGGGGTGAGGCTGTGGCAACAGCTGTCCATACCATTAACCGCTCTCCGACGACTTCTGTACCCCATATGACTCCATTTGAGGCATATTTTGGTAGGAAACCCGATGTCTCGCACTTCCGTGTCTTTGGGAGTGACGCGTATGTACATATTCCGAAGAAGCAGAGGGGGAAGCTTGACTCCAAGTCCCGCAAGCTGGTATTTGTGGGGTATAACTCACTTTCCAAGGGATACAGCTTGTATGATCCAGAGAGGAACGAGATTGTTGTCAGCCGGGATGTGGTCTTTGACGAGCATGTTCCAGCATCCACTGTCGAGGAGCCGCCACTTCTTGGAGATCCAGAGTCTGATGATGATTCCTAGTCTACCACTCCAATTGATCCACCTCAGTCATCACAGGAGGTTGAGCCCGCAGCTGGAGTTGAGCCCCCGCGATCACAGGAGGCTCCACGATCTGTTCGAGTACCTAGGTGGTTGTTAGACACCCTTCGGGAGTCAGGTGTCACGGAGCTACCCTCCGAGTGGACCACAGAGGACGGCCCTCGAAGATCACATCGAGTTCGAGATAAAAGCAACACGGCGGAGCTTCTTCAGGTGAACTATGCTCTTATGTCTCGTATCATGCGGGATAAAGAGCCCACTTCCGTAAAGGAAGCCCTTTCACAGGATACTTGGAGGGAAGCCATGCAGGTAGAACTTGACGCCATCGAGAAGAACAACACTTGGGAGTTGGTACCGAGGCCATCGAAGCGGTCGGTCATTGGTGTCAAATGGGTCTTTAAGACCAAGTACGCGGCTGATGGGTCGGTGGACAAACACAAAGCCAGGCTCGTGGCTAAGGGTTATGCTCAGCGGCCAGGCATCGACTACGAGGATACCTTTGCACCGACAGCGCGGATGACCACGATTCGGACCGTTCTTGCCCTTGCTTCTTCTCAGAGATGGCCCGTGTACCAGATGGATGTAAAATCGGCGTTCCTTAATGGTGACCTGCAGGAGGAGGTGTACGTTGAGCAGCCTCCAGGCTTTATTTGTTCCAGGATCGAAAGGGATGGTTTACAGGTTACGTAAGGCCTTGTATGGTCTTAAGCAGGCTCCGAGGGCTTGGAATCAGAAGATTGATTCCTTCTTTATTCGGACTGGATTCCAGAGATCGGTTGCAGATCCGAACCTGTATCTCTTTCGGGAACGCGGCATGGTCACACTCATCATCCTTTATGTGGATGATCTCATTCTCACTGGCGGTCATGTGGAGCACATTGGAGTGACGAAGGCTGCCTTGTCAAAGGAGTTTGAGATGACCGACTTAGGCTTACTCCACTTCTTCTTGGGGTTGGAGATCTGGCAGACCCAGAGGGGGTTTTTCGTCTCTCAGTAGCGGTATGTTCATGAGTTGCTTGAGGCCTTTGGGATGGAGAACTGCAAGCCTATTACTTCGCCGATGGACCTGAACACAAAGTTAACCGTTACAGATCCTTGTGAGCCAGTTGATGCCTCGCAGTACCGGAAGTTGGTTGGTTCATTGATCTGGTTGCTGAACACTAGATTGGACTTGAGCTTCTCCGTGGGGCTGTTGAGCTCTTTTATGCAGACGCCATTGAAGACTCATTGGGACGCAGGATTGCGGATCTTGCGGTATCTGTAGAGTACGAAGGATCTGGGACTCTTTTACACAGGAGGGAATGGAGTCAAGCTCCAAGGTTGGAGTGACTCAGATTGGGGAGGAGATCCAGACACGAGGAGATCTACTTCAGGATACACTTTTACCCTCGGCTCAGGAGCGGTTTCTTGGAGCAGCAAGAAGCAGCCAACTATTGCCCTTTCTTCGACAGAGGCAGAGTATCGGGCTGCTTGTGGTGCTGCTTGTGAGGTTGTATGGCTGCGGAGGCTGCTAGGCGAGATGGGGTTTCCACAGAGGGAGCCCACAGTCATCCAGTGTGATAACCAGAGTTGTATAGCTATTGCTCGGAACCCGGTTTTCCATGCCCGGACCAAGCATATAGAGATACAGTATCACTTTGTTCGTGAGAAGATCTTGGCGGGTGACATCTTGCTACTTTATTGTTCGACGGAGGACAATGCGGCGGACCTCTTCACGAAGTCTCTACCTCAGGCTACGCTCAGGCGGCACTCCAGCTCCCTGGGGTTGGTTACACAGCCAGGAGCTGAGAGGGGGTGTTAGAAGTCATCTCCTGTCTATTTGTATACACCAGGGCCTGTGTTGTGGGTGTGCCCGCCCGTATATCATTTTTCCACACTCCCCGTATTTTTTCCCTATTTTTCCCATTTTTTCCTAGTGGCTGGGGGGCTGCCAGTTGATGCCAGGAGCACTCTGAAGCTGGCCGACTGCATCTGTATCAGTCGTGGGCTGTAGGAGTGCTGGCTGACTTGTTCTGTCCAGGCGTGGGGCATCTGTTGCTGGCCGACTGCTATTTACAGCAGTCGTGGACATTTATCTCAGTCGTGGGCACCATCTGAGGCTGGCCGACTGCTCATGAGGGATTGTATATATTGCCCCTCATCCTCCTCCACTTTCTCATTCAGTATCTCCGGGATCTTGTGTATAGAGAAGAGTTTACACACATCTCTCTGTGTTTCTTGTGCTGATTATTTTCTGCAGTCTACTTGCTCTTGTCTACCCAAGTTTGGATATCATTTCCGCTGCATATTCTGACACCAATAGCCATATGGCTGGCTCTCACTCATCATCATGCAAGCTTGAAGATGAGGATGATGAGTAGTTCCCATCTGTGAGGAGATTCCCATCAGAATCATATAGTGGCTCTCGCTCCCCCCACATAATTTGGTACAACAAAACCCGATATCTGCTCAACAATGGTAGAGGTCCCAAGTATCTACTTTGGAAGAGTCTGCATCTGGTGCTCTGGACCACCTCTATTGATCGCTATGGCGGCTCTTTGTAACTCGCGGCGGTGAGTGCCCGGGGGACTAGGGCCTTTGACACACTTGTTGATACCATCAAAGCATATTAAAACACTTAAACATGGCCACAACCTTAACACATATCCATCATCACTTTGCATAAAACATAAAAGTTGGACAAAACATCCATAAATGCTGAAAATGGATCTTGCACATGTGACACCACATAGAGGCCGGAATGGGCCGACTCTCCCCTTGGAGTATTTTATTACCCAAGGAGAATAATATCATGTACAAGCTTTGAGGGCCTTACTCTCCCCACGGGAGATGCCGGATTATCCATATACAAATGTCATAACACAGCCCAACACGAGGCAACCAAGCCGGAACATAGGCTGTAGAAATGCCGAGCCAACAACATAATCCATATACCTCCGTGTGGGTACTGATTCTTCCCCAAAAACCACGGGTCTTGATGCAATAGAGCTGGTAAAGCAAGTACAACTCTCCATTCAGTTGGTACAGTAGGTACAATGGCTGGTATAGCCGGTACAGTGGTTGGTACAGTCGGTATGGTGGTTGGTACAATAGGTACAGCAAGAACAAATGCTGGTACAGCATGTACAGTGACTAGTACAGCTACAATGGTTGGTACAACAGGTACAGAAGCTGGTATAGCCGGTACAATGGGTGGTATAGCAAGTACAACAAGTACAAGGACTGGTACAGCCAGTACAATGGCTGGTACAGCAGGTACAAAGGTTGGTACAATTAGTACAATGGATAGAAATCATAATAAATGATTAAATACCCTTGCCTTCAGTATTTCTTCGCGATGGAAGTCTCCAAAACAGTCCCCAACAGCCGGTATTCTTCATGGGCAGCCTTCAAGAGAGAGAGAAAGAGAGTAGCCATCATTAGGGCAGCTTGTAACGGTGGTAGAGGCTAGTGTGCAGCAAGAGAGCCTCCATTAATGAAGAGAGAGGGCTCCAATTTATAGATTTGGGCCTCCCATGAGCTAAAATGGCAAGAGAAGGCTACAATGACAAGTGGAGAGCCACACAATAGTTGAAGTGACAAGTGTGAGGCCACTTGTCTCACTTTGATCCATTTTTTAACAAGTGTCAGGCCACTTGTCTCACTTTGGTCCACTTTCTTGCCACATGTCCCAATCTAAAAGATGGGTCCTTCGATAATCTTTACCTCTAAAAATATCCCAACTAGTAGACATTCTGTCATAGGCACTTTGCCAACTCTTGGTATCTGCTCAATTCCAGATGTGAACAGAATTTCCATCGGAGTCGGGCCAAAAATAGCAACTCTCCTAAATTTTAGGAGTGTGGTCCTTTGTATTCTAGGATAATCCCCCATTCCCAAAGCTTGTACTTACCAAATATTTAGACATCCTGGAGTCCACAAGACCCCTTTCATACTGGGAAATGTCCAGGCTGGTGACACTCTTCCTCTCGAATGTGCACCACGAGTATACACCAAGGTTATTATGCATCTTGTAGAGAGGAGATGGGATTGGATGCGTCATCCAATTCATGGTATGGCAACACTATTGCATCCTCTCTACAAGAGTACAGATCTTTTCACGAACACCGCACTTCTATCCGTTGAGAGATCAGTACATAAGTCATGTACTGACGGATGAGAAGCAAGTACACATTGATCGAGAAATGATAGGATACTCCAATAACCTTGGAGAATTCTATAGTCGCGGTGTTTCTATGCTCCCAGAGATGTGTAAGACGCCTCTTGATTGGTAGGAGACACATGGATACCATCAACCTCAACTAAAAAGCCCTTGCACTTCGGATATTATCCCAAGTAATAACACAAAATACATATTGATAAAAAATTCGGCTCTGGAGTGTATGGTGCGAGCTTTAAGATTTGTTATAACTAAGTAAGTACTAAGTACTTACTACTAAGTTACTAATATCAACATGTTTGAATCTTTGTGGATTTACGGATTATTCCTCTGCAGCCTGTGAGAGGAACTGGAGTTCTTACTCTCTTATCCACACGAAGATCCAAAACCATAAGAACATTCTACGAATAGTTTTTTATAAATACTAAATATTAAATAGACATTGCAATTGGGAAACATACTAATGTTTAATGGCTAGCTGAAGCTCCGCGCTCCCCCCTTGCTCGCGCTTCTGTCTGCACTCCCCTCTCCCTGCCCGCCATCGCGCTTTCCCCCCTCCGCCTGCCCTCAGGTTTGCGCCGCCCCCCCCTTCGCCTGGCTTGCCTGCGCTGAAGCGCCCCCCCCCCCCTCCACTGCTCTTCGCCTTGCCCCCCCCCCCTCCCGTAGCTCTTCGCCATCGCGCCCACCCCCCTCCTCTTCAGCGCCTCGCCCCCCCCCCCCCTCCCCCCCCTTTCGCCAGCTCTCGCTTCCCCCTCTCTCGCCTTTTCGTGCTGCTTCCGCCCCCCCCCCCCCCCCCCCCCCCTCGGGATCCGTCTTCGCCGCCTTTGCCCCCCCCTCCTCTTCTTTCTGTTTTTCTCCGCCCCCAAGGATTTTTTTAACCTTTTTACTTTTCGCCTTCCCCCTCCTTCGTGTGCAGCTCGGTTCGTGCAGGTTCTCCGTCTCCGCTCCGCCTTCGACACAGCTTTAGACTCTGATGGAGGTTCCTCCTGCCCCACCTCAGAGGGACTCATCCGTAGCCCCCTCGCCTGCCCCTGAGGACACCCCCATTCGCCGGAAGAGGAAGCGAGCCTCGCCGCAGAGGTGGAACGCCTTCAGGCACATTCCACCATCTGCCGTATAGTCGGCACTCGCCCCAGCAGAGGGGAGATCCGGGATCTTCTCCAGGCCCGCCTTCTTGCAGATGTGAGCAAGATCCTGGACGTACAGCTACTGGGCCGTGGACATTACCAGATCGAGTTCGAGACCGCCCAGAGCGTGGCCAAGGTCCTTGCCATGAGTCCCCTTGACATTAGGGGTGCTCGGGCTTTCTTCAGACCTTGGCAGCATGGCTTTGACCCAGCAGCGGCTGAGGAGGGAGAGCGCCTTTTCCATGTTACAGTTTGCTTCCCTGGACTCCGCCGGGAGTATCTTCCGCTCCTCTCTAGGCTAGGAGCATTGGTGGGCTCGGTACTAGAGACTGGCCCCACAGCAGCTTCAGTGGTGGCCAGAGCAGCTGGGCTACCTTCGGTCAGAGTTTTGGTGTCTGACATCTCCTCCCTTCCTAAGGTCATTCAGCTACCTAGGATAGGGGGGGGGGGATGGATTGATCAGAGAGTAGAGTTCTCGGGGCTCCCGAACCAGTGCTTCATTTGCAGGCAGGTCGGTCATCTGGCCAAGGCCTGCCTTCGCAGGAGACCCCGACCCTCACCACAGCAGCAAGCCCCTGACGGCCCACCCACAAATACGGCTCGGCAGGCTGCCTCCGGGACACCTGCTCAGGCCACAGAGACCTCGGAGTGGCAGCTTGGACAGGGGGGCCGCCGAGGGAGACAGCCACAGTAGCACGCCCAGAGACCGCTGCAGCAGCAACCACAGTCTCAGCCTCACTGGGTTCCCGTGAGAAACAGTTTTGCTCCCCTCCAGGAGGAGACCCCTGCGGCGATGACTGAGGACCAGGAGATGCCAGCACCCCCTCCTTCACCCCCCCACTCCCATCCCCTCCCACCGCCTCGCTTCCACCTTCGCCTCCCCCCATCCCCGCTCCAATTTCGGCAGCGGCTCCCTCTCCACCCCCCTCGCCCCCCCTGCCCGCCTCACCTTCCCGGGAGCCCCTGGCAGTCCCCTGGCGCTCACCTGCAGTCCGGAGGGCGCTGAGCACCGACCTCGCTCGAGCACCACAGAGGAGACCTACCATGCTGATTCGGGCTTCACGGATATCATCTATCCGCAGTCGACTGAGTCGCCTTGGCATTAGACAGCGCTCGGAGGCTTTTGATTACGCCTTCACACGGCTTTTTGGAGCAGAGGGCCCCCATGAGCCAGCACCCATCCGAGTTCATGTAGTGATACCTCCGGCCCGCGGGGAGGAGGCACTTGATTCAGCGGTGGCCTTCTCGTTCCCTCTATGTGGCCCTTGCGACCGGGAGTGGACTCTAGAGCTCGCTCTTAGCACTTTGAAGACTCAGGCAGTTGAGTTTTCTCATCATGTGAGCGATCTGGAGGTGACAAATGTGATAGGCCGACTATGGGAGTTGGCTCATTTTTTCTTGGATCCCGGGAGTGTGGATGCCTCGGGGATTCGTCATTTGGTTGTTCGCATAGTGGCAGACTTAGCACGCGACCCTGGATATGTATGTATACACGAGGTTGCTCTGTCAGAGCGGGAGGCAGTCGCCATGGGCCACAGCCCCACTATCGCCTGATCCGTGATTCTTGCAGTACACTGGGTGGGTAGATTCGCAGCCGCTCGGATGGGGACTACTCTCCATCCAAGCCGCTTGCGAAGGCCCGCCGTACGGCTGAGACAGCATCCACCTCAGTAGGTCATCCATGAGGATCATCTCATGGAATGTACAGGGCCTTGGCGGAGCACATTTTATACGCTATTGTGGTTGCTTGAGGCAGGAGCTTCAGAGATGCCTGGTTGGTGGCAGCGTTGATATTTTGATGATGCAGGAGCACCACTTGGGTGAGAGCAGGATCCGGAGATATGGTTCGGTGATGCCTGGTAGATGGGACACCTTTTGGTCTGCAGGGTTTGGTTCTTTGGGTGGACAGGGAGGAGTATGCATGGTCATTGCAGATGTATGGCGGCAGGCCATTGTGGATCGAGGGATCATTGTGCCTGGTAGAGCACAGTATGTCATTCTGAGGATGCATGATGAGCTATTGGGCGTGCTCAATGTCTATGCGTCCAATCATGCTAGTACTAGAGCAGAGTTCTGGACCCAGGTTACGGTTGCATTGCCAGAGGCCGCACATTGGTGTGTTGGGGGAGACTTCCACATGCTTGAGGACCCGGCCGATAGGGTGGGAGGCAGTCATGTTACAGTGCACGGCACGGAGCTTGCAGCGTGTGACCGGTTTTGCATGTCACTGAGGATCACTGATGCATGGCAACATGGGGCCTTCTCCCGCTCTCAGGACAGTCTTAGTTTCTCTCGGTCGGATCGCCGGCAGGGAGGGACTAATCTATCACGGATTGATCGCTTTTATGTGGGCGACTGGTTAGGGGAGCGAGGGGGCTCCGTCGGCATTCTCGCTGGCACCTCATTTTCAGATCATGCGCCAGTTATCTTGACATTGGAGGAGAGGACACGGGAGCCCAGCTTGCAGTTGAGGATCCCAGAGAGGGTACTTACAGATCCCAGTCTCGCTGAGGACATTGAGAGGATCTGGCATGATAGTCAGTGCTCTGACCAGGATGCAGCAGGCCAGTGTGCCCAGGGACTCATCGAGCTTAGCTCTTTTCTGCACGCTGCAGCTTTGACACGGCTGGGAGAGATTCGCGAGCGGGAGCATTGGCTGAGACGCAGCCTTGCTTCGCTACAGCGCCTTCAGGAGCAGCCTCCTGCATGTGAGTGGGTGGCGTCACAGCTGAGCCAGGCACGCCAGGAGGTTAGAGAGGCAGAGGAGCAGAGACATGAGTTTTACTATCGTCGTGACTTGGGACTGTAGATAAGTTAAACGCAAGACCTTTGAAAGACCAAGAGTTGGGCTGAACTCTACACGGCTGTAGAAGCACCAATGATGACCAATCTCAAGCCTATGCACTCTTCCAATAGAATGTAGGAAGGCTGCAAATCTGAGGTTGAGAGAAGGGACTGATTGGTAGTGTGTGTATGTGCTGAAAATGAATGAATGAATGCGTTTTACCTTCACCAGACGTCTCGCGTAGCAAGGTCGGCCGAGGTCTTGACCAGCCTCGGTTCGATTTAAATGGTGAGCTTCCGGTACGGTGGATGAGGGACCAAGGAAGCGGCCTATGAGTGAAGCGCTAGGTGACCTGCTAAGGATCCTAGAGGGTGTTGACCATACGGTGCTCGGGCTCTGGGTTGCCGAAGATACCCACACGTGCATCGTGGAAGATATTGAAACAAGGAGTAAGAGTTGTTTTTTGAAACTGGGCATGGATCTGGTTGATTGACCTTGCTGGTCCTCAACGGATGAGTCCATGGCTCTCTTATATGGATCTGTTGATTGATCTTGCTGATCTTCAACGAGGATTCCATCTTGATTTTTATATGTGAAAATATTATCGGGTACTATGAGCTAGGAACTATTGAAAAGTCCCCTGAGTGAACAGGTGGTGAGCGTTCTGGTTGCCAATGATGCCATAAGTACACCGATGAATGTATGATTGGAAATATGGATTCAACCAGAGATTTTGAGGATTGTCATCAGTGACATAATGGTTTCATTAAAGGATTGTTTTAAAGTTAGCTGATGCTGAGAAAAAGGCAATTTCATATTGTTTTAAAGTTAGCTGATGCTGAGAAAAAGGCAATTTCATATTGGCTTGTGTAAGTGGTGTGACTAGTTTTATGTTTGCATGAACTTCCGGCTAGGGGGCCTGGGAACTCTTTTCCCTGGTACCCGGGACAAAACCTAACCAAATTCCTAATTGGATCCCATCACTACAGTGGTTGGGCGGTTGGCTAATCCATGGGACTGGATGGGGTTAGGCTGGACTGATGGATCCTTAAATCGAGACTCAATTTCTCTTTAGTTCGATAGATGAAGTAAATCCCGGACAAAAATTGTTCTATGGAAAAAGGATCAACGGCTGTGCCTCTCGATGAGGAAAAAAGCGTTGGTCTCTTGATCCAAGTGCAATCTGTCCCTTGATCTGACTATGGAACTTACGAGTTCGGTCAAATCAGTTCAGTTAGTTAAGGCTTTTGACTACGTTAGGAAAAAGTTATCCTGGTGGAATCGCCTGTGCTTTCCGGGCAAAGGAAGTTTTCCGGGTTCGGTTTTGGAAAAACCGATGGATTAGTCTCTAGTCCGGATATCCGTGGGCGAGAAAGAGAGAGAGTACTTGCACAGTTCTGGCCGTACAGTGCTGTACGGCTGATTCCACTCAGAAAAACAGCAACAGCCCTCCAGAAATCTGCAGTCGACTTGCTCTTCAGCTTCTCCACGCTTGTGTACATGCGCTTGAGAAACTCTCCACTTTTGCTACACGACTCCCCAAAAAGGGAAGAGAGAGAGAGAGGAGAGAGAAACACTCCTCCCCCAAATTAATCCCTAGGGTCCCAAACTTTAATAAGTTCCTAGGGCCACTAAGGCCTAGGGGCAAACTTTATTAAACATTAAAGTTTAATGTTTTTAGTTCCCCACCATGCCCACACTTGTCCTGCTCCATTTTCACAGGGCCATGACATACCCCCCTCTTGAAAAATGGCAAGCGTCCTCGATTGCATTTTGGTGATGCATCAAAATATCCAAAGTGAAATATACAATATGGCAAGATCAGCGTCCCAATCTCTCTGAGCCATACACATGTATCAATATTCACTGCAAACCAATGGCATAGTAATAGTCCAAGTTGTATACCACTGTGAACCATACATATCCACAAAAATACCATGTGACTAGTACACATATATCATAGAAGTCCCATAAACAGATGTACTGTCAGCCTCAGTACCTTCGGGTGAGATAAAATCTGCACCAAGCGACCTCTAGATGTCATCTGAGCCTGTCTGTATCAAGGGAGTGGAGGTGCTACCCCCCTCTTGAGCATTAGGTAATGCTCCAGACCCATGCTCTGCTGAACCTGAATGAGCCACAATAAGAGTCGGCTCTAACTCAAAGGCATCGAGATAAAGCTGCAAAACCTGAGGTGAATCTGTTAAGTCACCTTCCTCCATCCACTTCGCATCCATCGGTGAATAGTTCTTGAACTTCACAAGATAGCGACGGGAAACTTTACCTCGTACCTTCCTTTCTTTATGTGCCAGTATCTGCTCTGGAATCAGAACCTCATCAAGTTCCTCAACTTCTGGCTGAGCCTCATCTGATACATCCTCAGGCACATCCCCACGGAAAGGTCTAAGAAGACTCACGTGAAAAGCGTTGTGAATCCTCCAGTGATCTGGTAACTTCAAACGATAGGTTACCTCACCAATCTTTTCCAAAACCTGAAAAGGCCCATAATATCGCATGCTCAACTTAGGGAATAAGCGCTCTTTACCCTTCATCTTCTTGAGTCTAGCCTTTTCAAAGCGCAAAAGAACCCAATCACCCAATGCAAACTGTAAATCACGTCTGTGACGGTCTGCGGCTTTCTTTTGCTTCTGCTGAGTTTTCTAGAGGGCCAACTTAACTCTCCGATAAGCTTCATCCAAGCTCTCCACATACTGATCAGCCTCAAAGATCTTATCCTTTGTATGCAAAATGGGCGGTACCTTCTTCCCTCCTTCTACAATCTCAAAAGGCGCCTTGCCTGTCGAGCTATGTACAGTGTTGTTATATGCAAACTCCACCAAAGGAAGATACTTTTCCCATTGTTGCTTGTGCTCTGACACATAACACTTAAGAAGATCCAACACTGTAGAGTTAGCCTCTTCTGGCTGACCATCTGTCTGTGGATGAAATGACGATGAAAACTTGAGAGTTGTACCCATGTTGTCAAACAACCCTCTCCAAAACAAACTCGTCATCCGTGGATCACGGTCACTAATGATAGACGTAGGCAAGCCATGATACTTGAAGATGTTCGCCATGAACAACTTCACCATATGATCCACTTTAATTGTCTTCCTCACGGGAATGAAATGTGCCTGCTTACTGAACCTGCATATGATAGTCCAGATGCCATCATTTCCCGTTTGTGTCCGTGGAAGATCAAATACAAAATCCATGGCAATGCTCTCCCAAGGTCTATCCAGAATAGGTAAAGGCTGTAATAACCCTGGTGTCTTCTGACGGTCAAACTTTACCTTCTGACATACGATGCATTGCCTCACAAAGGCATCAACATCTCTTCTCAAGGTTGGCCAATAAAAGAAAGTCTCCACTGCTTTGACCGTGGCGTCAATACCTCTATGACCTGCATACGGTGGAGCATGACTTTCAATCATAACCTTGAGTCGCAATGGCCTGGTAACACACAGTCTGCCATGCATCAATAAAAACCCATCTCTGAGAGTGTAATGCTCATGCCGCTGACCCTCAGACATCTGATCATACAACCTTTCAAAATCCTCATCATGGGCATACTGCTCCTTCATTTCATCAAGCTCATGATGATAAGCAAGTGAAACTGCAGAGACCTGTGGCTTGCGTGACAAAGCATCTGCCACTACATTCTTTTTGCCTTCCACATGCACAATCTGGAAGTGAAATATTGACAAAAAGTTTGCCCAACGCATATGCTTCTCTGAAAGCTTAGTTTGCGTGAGGAAATAACGCAAGGTCTGATGATCTGTCTGCACAGTGAAATCAGCCCCAAGCAAGTAGTGTTTCCAAGTAGAAAGAGCGTGAATTACAGCCAACATCTCTTTCTCATACACCTGTAAATGCTTCTCAGCATCTTGCAAAACTCTACTCTCATAGGCTATCACATGTCCCTCTTGCATGAGAACTGCACCAATGCTACTTCCACATGCATCACACTGGACAACAAAAGTCTTTCGGAGGTCCGGTAACACCAATACTGGGTCCGAAGTAAGCTTTTCTTTGAGCTTTTTGAATGCTGTAATTTTCCGATCAGCCCATCTAAACGGAGTTGCTTTCTTCGTCAAAGCATGAAGAGGCGAAGCAATTTCAGCAAAGTGCCGTATGTAACGCCTGTAATAGGAACACAATCCTAGAAAGCTGCGTACATCATGCACGGTCCTCAAAGCTGGCCAATTAAGTAGTGCTTCTACCTTGGCTGGATCCATACGGACTCCATGACCAGACACAATATGCCCCAAGAAATGTATCTCCTACAAAAAGAACTCACTCTTTTTGCCATTAACCACCAACCTATGGTTTCTGAGTTCTGCAAACACAATGGCCAAATGCCTTCTATGCTCTTCCTCAGTTCGTGAATGCACAATCATATCATCAAAGAATGTGCCCACAAACTCTCTATGAGGCCGGAAAATCCTGTCCATCATTCTGTTAAATGTGGCAGGCGCATTTGTCAAACCAAAGGGCATAACCAAGAACTCATACAACCCAAATGTGGTTCGGAATGCTGTCTTATGCACATCCTCGGGTCTAATGCGTATGTGATGATACCCGCTTTTCAAGTCAATACGACTAAAAACTGTGGAGCCCTGTAAGCGGTCCAAGATGTCATCGATCCTCGGTATGGGGAATCGATTCTTGATGGTATTCTTATTCAGCGCCCTGTAATCTATACACATGCGCCAAGAACCATCCTTCTTCTGCACTAAGAGCACAGGTGAGCAAAAGGGTGATGAGCTAGGCTGAATCAACCCCTTATTCAATAGCTCCTGCACCTGACTCATAATCTCTTCTTGTTGGGCTGCACTAACACGATACGGCGGTCTATTCGGTGGAGTACTACCAGGAATCAGATCTATGGCATGATCTTCTGGCTTCTCAGGAGGTAATTCTCCTGGCAATGACTCGGAAAAACAGTCTTGAAAACCACTTAACAAATCAGCCCTGTCCTTATCTAACATTGACAAATTAGACTTAGACTCATCATCCTGTGCATCCTTTACATAAATCAAGTACGCGGAAAGATGCTTTTTCATTACTGATGAAATCGCCGAAGCGGATACAATAGGAACAGATTCCCCTTTGAGTTTTACATCCAATACATGCTCTTTCCCTCTATGAGTCAAAGTAATTTTCCTATTGTAAGTATCCACCACACCGCATGTACCCTGTGGCACCATGGCATCCCCAACAAAACATCACAGCCATCCAAAGGCATGATGAAGAACTCTTCGCTGTCCACATAACCCTGTAAATGAAGCCGAAGCTTCCCAATGATAGGAGTAACGGGTTCTGCATACCCTGGACAAGCCATATTTGCCTCATGTAACGGCCCCATCTCCTCTGCGCGAATTCCCAATCGGCCAGCCAAATCTGGTGAAATGAAGTTGGCTCTAGCACCTGTGTCAAAGAAGATCAAAGCATTCTGATCTCTCACTTTGCCCCATGCCCTGCACAACTCTGTAGCTTCACCACTTAGCTGCTCCCCCACAAGATCAGGAACTAAGCCTGCAGAAGGCTTTGGTTTCTTTGGTTTGGGCTCTCCTTTATTATCAGGGTCCTTTTGGGACTTTCTCTTGGGACAATTGAATGACATATGCCCCTCTTCAGTACAGTAAAAACACTTTTGAGCATCTCTCAAAGCCTGTCTTTCCTCAGAAGTCCTCTTGGGCATTGGCAACTTCTTATACTTTGTCTCTGTAGACCCTTTAGCATCACGAGAAGCATGCCCAAATTTTTCAGCTTTCTTGCTCAATTTCTTACTGCCTTTAAACCTAGATGAACCACCTGTGAGTAACGCATTAGCTGTCATAGCATTTTCAATCATCTGTGACATGTTCGTTACTCTTGTCTTTATACAATAATCTCGTACCTCCTTGGGCAGCCCACAACAATACTTCTCTACCTGCTCAGATAACGGCACGGCACGATAAGAAGTCACTGGGAGAAGAGCTTCCCAAAACTTCTTGTTATAATCCTCCAAACTATCACACTTTGAAGCATCCAGCTTGTGCCATGCGGTCATAACATCCACCTCAAATGTAGATGTGAGCCATACGGAAGAGAAAGCCTGTTTGAATTGGACCCAGGTGGTGGGTGCTATGCCCTGCAAAGGAAGAGTAGACCACCAATGCAAAGCATTGCCCTTGAGAAAAGTGGCAGCTTTCCTCACCTTAGAAGACTCTGTGTAATTCCCACCAGAAAAAGCAGCATCAAACTGCTGTAAAAAGGTAAGTGCCTTCAATTTATCCTTGGCCCCACTGAAAGTGTCAAACTTCACTGCAGCTCCCCCTTCCTTGTAATCCTTCGCCTTTCCCATAGGCGTTAGATTATCATATGGAAGTGGTTTCGCGAGATTGCTGCCCCCAACATTCATACCCATCATTGGGTCAACATTTCCCATTCCCATGCCAGGCATACCATACATTCCAGCCATGTTTCCATACATTCCATTATGCATACCGGGCTGCATGCCACCAAACATATTGCCTTGCATCCCAGGTTGCATGCCTGCAAACATATTTCCAGCCATACTGGACTGCATACCAGCATACATATTCCCTTGCATGCCAGGCTGAAAATTGGCTCCAAAAGGCCCATACATACCCATGCCTCCCTGAGGATAGCCCCCAGTCATGGATTGGAACACCGAGCCACCACCAAAATAACCTGGATGCATATTCTGCTGAGGAATAGGTGGCTGTCCATAGAAGGAACTCTGAGAGTTTGCACCATAAGCATGCTGCATATTCGGAAACTGGCCAAAAGATGGTTCCTGTGGGATGGCACCACTATGACCCTGTGGAAGATTCTTCGAACGAACCTTCTTCTTTTTCTGGGGCTCTGTGCGGGGTTCTGTGCGAGATCTCAAAAATTCAGCAAATCTCTCACTCTGTGTGAGCTGCATAAAAGTATCCATAACACTAGCCAAGCGATCTTTGAACCGAGCATCATCATCCTCTTTACCATGCACATCTTCTGGCTGTGTTACATCCTCATAAGGCTCAACATCTGCAGCCTGTTCTCCTGCAAAAATATCCTCAGATACATCTCTTTCAGGAGAAGTTACTCATCCTCTGTATCAGACATGATTGCTGAATTTTCAGCGATGGCTTGCTTCAAAGCAACCACGAGCTCACCCCCTTCAGAAAGTTGATGATTGGTCCCGGCAACGGAACCTTGAAACCGGCCTCTGATAGAAAACCAGAGTGCGGTAGAAGCAATCACCCGTCCACTTGTAGTCTAGAAGTGAAAAAAACACAGATTGGAGCTAGAGTGCCCAAATTTGAAAACACAGCAACACCTGTTGGCCCCAAAGCTTGGCGCCCCTTGCGGTATTTCTTTATTCAATTATAATAAAATGAATGGCTGAGTACAACACTAAGACCAGCCAAGAGTTTACACCTGTAAGTCCAATCTGACGGCCCACAAATCCTTCTCAGCACAGAGGATCTATGCACACAGATCTGTGTCTTCAAACAACACACTGTGCCTCCCTCTGATCAGCCAAGATCACTAAGCAGGCCAGCCATGGGCATACATCTGGCATAACTCAAGTGCATGATACATCTTCTCAGCTCAAACATACATGTGCTGTCCAGTCTCTGTCTCAACCCTTGTCAATCTGCCATACCCCTCCTCTCACAAGGGGCCAGATAACACATATCTGCAACAGACATCAAGCAGTAGAAAAAGAGATAGATGAACAGAAACAGAGCTTACCAAGTTCAGTGAAACAACACTGGAGGAAGCAACAGCACCAATCTGTACTTGCAGGCACTTGTATCCACAACCCTGCTTCACACGTGTGCTTGTACTTGCCTGTATCCTCCTCCTGATGTTCACTCTTATGCTGTCCTTGAAAAATACAGATCTGAAAATCAGCACAGTACCCGTCTGTACCGCCTCGGGATACGTGCCAAGAGTTGTACTTGCACAAACAGTTGGCTGTCCACTCTTGTACCTGCCTGAATCTGAGTATACAGTCTGTCCAGCACCTGTTTGCGCCACCTGCAGCAGCCTGCAGCAACTGTACTTGCTGTACCTGGCTGTCCGTACACTGTACGGCAGCCGTACAGTGCTGTACTGGCTGTGTACTTGTTGGTACAGCCTGTACAGGGCCTGTGCGCAAGGAATCCTTGCAGCAGCTTCTATGCGCAGCCAGCAACAGAGGAGAAAGAGAGAGAGTACTTGCACAGTTCTGGCCGTACAGTGCTGTACGGCTGATTCCACTCAGAAAAACAGCAACAGCCCTCCAGAAATCTGCAGTCGACTTGCTCTTCAGCTTCTCCACGCTTGTGTACATGCGCTTGAGAAACTCTCCACTTTTGCTACACGACTCCCCAAAAAGGGAAGAGAGAGAGAGAGGAGAGAGAAACACTCCTCCCCCAAATTAATCCCTAGGGCCCCAAACTTTAATAAGTTCCTAGGGCCACTAAGGCCTAGGGGCAAACTTTATTAAACATTAAAGTTTAATGTTTTTAGTTCCCCCCTTCACACCTAGGGATGTCCACACATCTTAAACTCTGTCCGGGCACCCCCCATGTGAATCATAAAATATTCTGACTCTGCAACCACCATGCCCACACTTGTCCTGCTCCATTTTCACAGGGCCATGACACTACCCATCCACGCTGCCTACAACTGCAACAGCGGCAATCATCCTCTTCCAGTGGTCTCTCCTTGATCCATGACATGGAGTGCAAGGAGGAATCAATGTTGCGTTGCCCAGAAGGTTGCCCAATAGGTGCAAAAGAAGCAGGCACTTCCTCATCCTTAGAAACCCTAGCTCTCTTCCTACTAGGTGCTGCATCTACAGGCAAAGGATCCAACAACACATCGTCATCAATGATAGTGCTACGAATCTCTTTGCCATGTGGAAACTCCTTGGGGTTCTCCTTTATAATAGCATTAGCCATCTCCTGTGGAATACTTGGGCACCCACCAATTTCCTTGTTCCTCATCTTTGACATGTGGGGGATGACCCGCGTGATTAAGCTAGACTGATGCAAGGAACAATAATGGCATTCCCAACGACGGGTGCGTGAACCTGCTGATGATGTGCTGCTAAGGATGATGGTGTGTGCAACTTAGTAAGGATTCTGTACCTTTGGCATCTTGGACAAGCTGAAATTTACAAAAATCAATATTAGAAGCCACATTAGCAGCTGAATTTCCAAAAATAGAGGGAATGAAAATTGGAAAAAATACATAAAATTGGAGGGATTGAGGATCTAGGAAAGTTTCCTATGATTAGGGGAATTTTGGGCGTTCAAGGGAACTAATGAATTCCAATAATTAGTAAATTGAATCTTAATGAATCATGAAATTGAGGAAATTTTAAAAAAAATGGGGATTAAGTTAGGGGGATTTAAATTGGGGATTAAATTAGGGATATTCAAGGGGCTGAATTTTTGAAAATGAATCATGAAATTGAGGGAAATTTTAAAAAAATTGGGTTTTAATTAGGGGGACTTAAATTGGGGATTAAATTAGGGATGTTCAAGGGGCTGAATTTTTGAAAAAGAATCATGAAATTGAAGAAAATTTTAAAAAAATTGGGTCTAAATTAGGGGGATTTGAATTGGGGATAACTAGTTTAATTAAGGGTATTAAAATTAATTTAATTAAGGATAGAGTTAGTTTAATTAAGGGTTGAGAGAGAGAGAGAGAGAGAGAGAGAGAGAGAGAGAGAGAGAGAATGAAATGATTTATTAACGTCTCCAAGAGGCCATGATGGCCTATGAGACCAAAACGGAGAGTACATCTGGAGAGAGAGAGAGAGAGATGACAAGGCGTCCGACAGCAAAGCAAGTACGGGTACGACAACAGCAGTCGCGAGCAGCAGTATGGTGTAGGTACGGGATACGCGACGGCATCACAAAAATCGAGGCGAATAGAAACAAAAGAGGTACGAAACCCTATCACATGCAAAAACGACCCATTTGGGAATTAAAAAAATAGTCCACATCACCTGATCCGTGAGTCGTAAGGATCCGTACTGCATGAATCCATACCAGTACGGAATGCAATTGTGGCTGCAATGCAAGTAGGGGAGAATGTGACACACCTACGAGTATGCAGGGCAGAGCTAGACATCAGATAGCAACCAACGGGCAGAGTTGAATAGTGCAAGTGACATGGAAATAGTCAGTTACGCGTGTGTCACCATTTTCACAATTTAAGGGATTACTGGCATTTATCCGTATTTATGTACTTTTTGACAAGCTTTGGGAATGGGAGGTTATCCAAAATTGTATTTGCATGTGTCCACATCTATTTTAAAGTGACCGTGCCAAATTATTAAAGTATTATTCATGTGGATACACCTTTTGCTAGGCACCTATTGGGAAAAAACATATTATTAAAAATTTATCACTTGTTTTAAAACAAGGAAAGCAATGGCAAATGCACGATAAATTTAATATAAAAAGCTGGATTGAGGGTTGATTTGATCATAAAAGAGCTTGGTGCCTACAAGGAGGCTAGTCGACTACTCCCAAGGGCTCTCCTTATCCGGTTGCCACCTCGTAGAGTTGGTCATGGACATTCCGGAGCGTACAAGGAGTTCCACACACTTGAATGTGAGCAAAAGCTAAAAGCAAGCTATTTTAGAGGTTGGAAAAGTTGATTTGTAGATACTAGAAGTACTAGGGCTATACATGTTCTGTACGTATTGTGGTAGAGACTGTACGGATAGACCTATACCAAGGTGCAGAATCTAAAATATGGCTATTCAGCTTTGAAAGCATTGTTTTCGGGCGATTTTTGCCAATTTTGTGATTTTTCTACTTTTCGCATAATTTGGGACCATGGACAGCTTATGGGACTGTTTCTCTTCACATGTATGCATTTGGGAAGTGATATTTTAATGAATATATTGTTGGACATCATGAAGTAGTAGATCGTGGATTTATGGGTCAACAACGACATGTGGGATTAATAATCCATGTCCAGGGTTGATTGTACAATTGCAGTTGCAGGGATGATTGTCATTTTGGTATCTTCTTGGGCTTTGCTGGGCAAAGAGATTTGTGGGATATTTTGCATGCAAGTATTCTTGGTGCAACAGCACATGACATAGGACAACGGCTCCTGGTGTTGACGTTCTTGGTGCAGTGGCATCGGACTCAGGGTGATTGACCCATGGAGTCAACCTATTGTTTGATTTGTATTCATTATACTTGGAGTATGAGGTGGTGCAGAGAGGCGAGGTTTCTCGGGCACCCATGATCTTGTACTTGGAGCAGACTCCTTTTGGAAGATAATTCATAATTCATGAAGGTGGAAAGAGGGGTTCTCGCCCAACATTCTGGCCCCTAGTGTGGTGCACAGTTTTTTTTTCAGTTATTTGTTGTTTTAAGTAGATAAAATAAGTGCCTTATTTTAAGTGTTTAATTGCATTAATACTCATGTGTGAACCCCTAGATTGTTTACAACGTTGACATGTGCACTCTTTCCCAAGCATGATGTAGACATGCTTCTACCCATTGGCTACCTTAAAGGTCAAGTACATGGTCGGATTCTTGTGTTTGTAAAGGCTATTTTGCCTCCTAGAAAATCAGGACCTTGTTAGGTCTGTGCTAGCAGCCATAGTTGTCTGCGAAACTAGTCCCGCTCATGAGAGGTACGTAAAAAACGGTACAGTACGAAACTATGCAAGCGAAAGTATATTTTTTTTAAATGGTCGTTTTTTTTGGTGACTTTTTTTATGCTTGTTTTTTTTCTTCTTGTTTTGTTTTACTGTTTTTTATGGCCGTTTGGGCAATGGGTACTTTCTACCTTGCCACCTTCTCTCAACTTTGCATCTCTAAATGTATACAAATATCTATTTTTCAAGTGTTCTTTAAAGTCTATCGTACCTCTATCAAACTTATTTTTCCAAAGTAAAAAGTCTCGTATTGGTACCGTTTTTTCGTACCTTCGTCTCGTTTTGTACCTGACAACTATGCTAGCAGCTCCTGAACCTAAACATGAACATTGAAAAATCAGTTGGGTATCTGCAAGGTGTATTCTAAGTGTGCTAGCTTGAGCAATCAAACAAGTATGATTGCAACGATGATGCATACAAGATGTGCTAAGAAAATGCTTAACCTGTGAAATTGAACCATTCAATTTCACCTCAAAACTAATTTGGAGAGGATGGCCTTGATGAAATGTCTGAGGGGATGATTTGATGGAGATTCTTGGTACAATTGTTTGCTAGAGCTAGGAATAAGAGGCTGAAGGACATTGTTAAACTCTTATATTAGTTATCAAAGTCAATTACAGCGTGTCTGTGAAAGCATTGGCAGGTAAGCAATTCAATGGTCTGGATTACAAGGGGCACTTAATGAGATCGAAAAGAGCCAGGTCTTCGATTTCAAGGAGCTCAAAAGCAGTGCATGCTGAAGGGCTGTGTGTCCAGGAATTAAGTTCTGATCATCGACCGGATCGGTCAGATGAAAAGCTTCGAATTAACTTCACAGAGGGAGACGGAGTCAAAACCACGAAGTGGCCATGACACAGGCAGAAAGGAAGTCTGACCTCTATGACCTTTAAATGAGGTTCTGAGGCGCCCTTTGCTCTTAGAGAGGACCCCTTGCATCCGCATTTCCAGGCTTGGCATGTAATTGACTTCAGTCAGCTGATACAACGCTTCCTGCCTTCGGGAAACCTCACTGCACCCTTGATGTTTTGGTTTAGGGGATTAAATCCATATTATACTGGAATGATGGCGACTGAAGCTCAGTCATTTTTTTGGTGCGCCTTCATTGCAGGTTTCTATCATAATGTACAATAAACTAAGTTATTCTTTCAAAAGGGCCCGTCATTGGATGGGTTCGATCATAACGTATGGGATGTGTGCCTTCGGGTGCATACCATCCTTTTGTATGTCTAAATGTGATCCTGCTATAATTCTTCCCTTTAATTGTGTTCGTGTCAACAAGAACACTTCCATATACAGGCCCCACACGTCTGGTTCCCAACTTTCCTAAGGAGGGCTTGCTTATGGATATGTATTGTCCAGGTGTTGAAGTGTTGGTCCCGGGGGTCTTCCACCCATCCTGGGATATTAGAGTTAAGGAACCCGGAACTTTTCTTGCAATCTAACAGGGTCCACTTTCTTTTTGTGGGGGTCAAAGGTGCATTGAGAGAGAGAGAGAGCATAACTTTTTTAGTAAGGTGTATGAAGAGGAGGAAAAGCTTGGAGATGATATTAAACCTTACATTTCAGTTTAACTAAAGAATCCACTATGAAAGGTTTCATATCTTGCTAAAACTTGTCACGATTTGATGTAATCACAAGTCCTCCATGTTTTTTCTTCACATGGTATAAAGATGTGGTGTGAATGGTTTTAGGCCAACCATCCAAGTGGGTAAATGCTACACTTGACTGATGCCTTCTCATCTTTTCCTTGAAATTCTTGTCAGTTACAGTTGCAGGGTATATCCATGAATCAAGAAGTTTTTGAAATTCATCAAATACAAAACCCCTTAGAATAAATGTTACATACCATCATATATCAACTAATGCTACAAGGGCTCTTGTCTAATCTTTAATTAACATCAACATTGAAGTCTAATAGCCAAGAAGACTTGAGCTATTTGTAGTTCAAATTGAGAAAGCCAGATCCCCAGGTCATATAGAAAGAATGACTGCCTACTTGATGCTCGTGGTTGCTCAAGATGTAGCAAATTGCTTGTTTGAGCCAAACCATCACAAACAAGCATCAAGAATGTGATGGAGTAGGGAAAGGCCGTCGGTTCAATTCTTAGTTGAGACAGTGGATCGAGGGATCAGCACACAAAGCCTCGCCCTCATTAAGTCTAGTGATAACAAACTTTTTTCATAACCATTGAGAATACACATTTTTCTAAACCATTGACAACGTTGAGAGTATCCCGTTTCCTTTAATCGATTTCCCCCCGAATATATGCTGGTTTCCTAACAAAAACATGTTTTTCTTATGATTTGCTAATTTTATAATTATAAGTGTAAAATATTCATTGACATTCTAATGACAAGGTCCAAAATTTTGAGTTTCAATTGGTGCAAAATACACTAAATGCTGAGTTTTTTTTTTGAGCACTAACCTAGACGAGGTTTTTAGCACCATCTCAACTTCGAGCCAACCCTTGCCTTGGTTTCACCAACTTAGTCTAGTGAAGTTTTGGGATATTCGCCAGTGGCTTTGGTTCAAGGAAGCCTTTTAGAAGGCCAATTATAATCTTGGGCTAGGTTGGCGTTTTCTTTGAATACTTGTTCTTCTTCATTGCTTACAAGGCTCGTTGATGATGATCTCTTTTTGATGAAGCAATCATTTTCTCCATGATTAGACTTTTCACAATGGTTACATTTCTTCTTGAAGAAATAATCTTTCTCATCATGGTTGCTTTTGCCACAATAGTTACATTTTTAACCTTTGGAAGACCCTTTCTTGGAGCTTTTGTTCCCCGTAGAAATCATGATCTTCACCTCTTTTGAGATTCTTTTGTGGGAGGTGATTATCCCTTCAAAAGGTTGGAGAAGGTTATTTTTGATCTTCACCTCTTTTGAGATTCTTTTTGCGGGAGATGATCATCCCTTCAAAGGTTGGAGAAGCTAAATTCTTAAGAGATTGTTAAGAGAGTAGTGGCAAGATTGTCATATTCCTCTAGCGCACTCTTTAAGAGCACTGCAACCGTAGTAGAGTTTCAATTGGTGCAAAATACACTAAATGCTGAGTTTTTTTTGAGCACTAGTCCAGACCATGCTAACATTGAGGTTTTTAGCACCATCCCAACCCTTGCCTTGGTTTCACCAACTTAGTCTAGTGAAGTTTTGGGATATTAGCGAGTGGCTTTGGTTCAAGGAAGCCTTTTAGAAGGCTAATTATAATCTTGGGCTAGGTTGGCCTTTTCTTTGAATACTTGTTCTTCTTGGTTGCTTACAAGGTTTGCTGATGATGATCTCTTTTTGATGAAGCAATCATATTCTCCATGATTAGACTTTTCACAATGGTTACATTTCTTAAAGAAATAGTCTTTCCCATCATGGTTACTTTTGCCACAATAGTTACATTTTTAACCTTTGGAAGACCCTTTCTTGGAGCTTTTGTTCCTAGTAGAAATCCCGATCTTCACCTCTTTTGAGATTCCTTTGTGGGAGCTTATTATCCCTTCAAAGGTTGGAGAAGGTAAATTCTGATCTTCACCTCTTTTGAGATTCTTTTTGCGGGAGATGATCATCCCTTCAAAGGTTGGAGAAGGTAAATTCTTAAGAGATTGTTAAGAGAGTAGTGGCAAGATTGTCATAGTCCTCTAGCGCACGCTTTAAGAGCACTACAACCGTATAGTAGTTATCCAAACTCATGGAGTGGGATGCCATTATAATGATCAAGGAATGTCTTCTCCTCTAGTTTTGCACAATAATGCAGTGTCTAATCATTTACAAAATAGAGATTAAGTGATTAATGGCACCATTTAAGCATGCAAAACTCTCCCTTGAAAGATATATAAAAAACTAGTGGATTTTGGAGGATACAATTGAAGAACTAAATCAAGGGGGTTTTGAGAAATAATGCAATGGCATGCGATAGCAACTCCCTAATGAAGGTTTTGAACCCTCAATGACTCCAATTAGTGAGCATAATTAGTACCAAATGACAAGCTGAAAAATAAAGAAGGTTTTGATTCTTACCATTCAGTGAATGAAAGCCTTCAAGATTTGATGTGACAACTCCTTGTACACTTGATAGTTTGCTGACTAAAAGGGTTTTGATCAATAGATTTCACACTTTTCTCCCTACGTTTTTATGCTAAGCAACATATATATTTGACATTGTCGTGCCAATTGGGCCAAGCCCTTAGATGTGCTAGAAGTTCTATGAGTTAGCTAGAAGCTCCATTGGGCATTCAACAGATATATGTGCATGCTATGTTTTTTGATGCAAAGATAAGGGGATATTGCTAATGATGATGATTATGGATCATGGCTCTGATACCAGGGTTTGGTACAGATTAGGGTGGAAAGAAGTGTGGATTAAGCATGGTGATTAAGTATGAGATTAAACTAATGATAACGATTAACACAAATGAGAAGTGCTTGAGACATATAAAAGATTAGCACAAAGAAGAAGCGATAATATAGCAAATAATACTAAAAAAATAGAAAAAATCATCATTTTTTAAAAGAAGAAGAATATATTTATATATTAGTACAAGATCCTAATTTCAAAGTTACCAGGTAGGAGTAACTCAGCGGACGACTAAGGATACATTTGCCATACAACGCCACAACTTCCCTTCTATGGTGCCAGGAGAAGGGTTCATAGAAAACCCACTAACCCTTACAACGCACATGCAAAATTCATAATCTCACTTATAAATTTTATTTTTTGTAATTTTAACGATCGATAAAATTTTTAACATTTTAGTTATATTTTAATTGAAAACCTATAAATATAAAAAAAAAACTTGTAAAATTTAAAATTGCAAGTTTTAAAATCTTAGAAAAAAAATATTTTGTGTGAACACTGGCCAAAAGCAACTCAGCGGACGGCTGAGGATACATTTCAGGCGGTAATGCTTGTCTGATGTACACGTTGGCCAACAGCTACTGTAGTAACTCTTCGCCGCCGTGAAATAATCATTAGGTGAAACGCCGCCCATCTAACAAGCCAACCTGGCGTCCCTGCTCTGCACGTTGCCCAGCTATAAGCAGTGAAATAATCATTAGCGTGCAAGCACAGGAGCAGAATGTGGATGATTGTGAGATCAACGAATACAAAATAGTTTACAAAAACCCAATGAGGACTCTTGGATTGAAATGGCATGGTATGTATCACCACAAAGATTACTTTGATGTAGAGTATAGTGTTTCTTAATATCTACCACATGCTATGAAAATTTCTTGTGTTAGTTATTTTACAGTTATTGGTTTGCCACAACAAGTTGAGAAGTACTGCTACCAAGGGGAATAAAAAGAGGCCTAATGTGAGCAATGGGACCCATTTAGTTGGTAACAGTGAGTTATGAAAAATATTAACAAAATCTTGCAAACGTTCACTCAACTCCATTTTTAGGAAAAAAACAAAAAATGTATCTTTTTTAAATTTATGGAGACAACAGACATACATTCATGTCAAACATTTTAAAAAAATCACTACAAATTTATGGAGATAACAGACATACATTCTAAATCTAAAAACGTCCAATTTGAAAAAAGAATTACAAAGGAGAAGAAACTCTTCCAATCAACTAGAAGAGTCATTGGACCTTTGCTTAAAAATATCAATTGTTTTTTGGCGCAAGTGTTCATAATTTTTTAACTTAAATCCATACACAAGAATTTCTATATCATACAAATTAAGCATGTCCACATATTGACGAATTACACTTTTCTTTCCTTTTCTGCTTTATTTAAGCATCTCTAGATCATAGTTTCTCTTGAGCACGGATAAGTTTTGCACCAATACACGTTTCTAGACTGCGTGTTGTATGTAACGTGTTATCTATAAACTGATAGGTGGTAAAATTGACGTTACTTTTAGACCCAATATAATTTGATGAAACTCTCTTACATGGGATGTAACCACCTCACACTCCTGCTTGCACACTTGTTGTTTATTTCAGTTTTACAGGTAGAGATAAGTACAAGTTAGCCTACGAAGCTCAAAGCTTGGATTTATCCTTAGGTAATAAGCACTTGTTCCAAAAGAATCCAAGTGAATGGATTAGTCATTAGAGTTGGTAGGACTGAAATTAAGAAGGAGAACAATAGAACTAAGTGTAGGTAAATTATTGTGTTATCACCATTGTTAGCCTTCTACCTATGAGAAGTTCAGGTGTAAACAAAGATGATCACATGCACTTTTTACCTTGTGATGGCAGGGGTTTTTTCCCCGTGAGAACACACCCCTAGTGTCTTAGCAGCCACGTCAGCCCTAGTGCTAGGGCTATTAGAATTGTAGACTACTCACTCATTATCTCATTCGAGTACATTCTAGCTCTGCCACTCTCTGAGCTCGTGTGCATGTTTTGTCTGTGAGTCTGTGCAGAGCATCTCCTTTCACATCCAACATTGGTGTCATAGCAGTGTTGTCTTCACCAAGACGACAGTGCCTAGGGTTTAGAGTTTGGCTTCTCAGCCAATAGCTCTTCGCCACCAAACACTGTCTCGGTGTAAGTTTCAGAGCAAGTGTTACAGAGCTCTCATTCTATTGCCGCACCTACTGATGTTCATCTCATTGGTCCCACTACACGTTCTAGGCAAGATTTTGCTCTGTGTACTTTCAATTAAATCTAGTTTTTTGCCTTCTTTTGTACATTAGCATTATTTTTGTTAATTCTTTTGTACATTCAAGGCTCACCCCCACACTAGCTCTTCCATCCCTGAGCTTTCAATAGAGGTTTTCAGCGGTACTACTCTTGTTTACTATTGTTTAGTCATTCCGCTTTCTTTTGACATTGGACTTCTACTTCTGTCAACTTTAAACTGTTAGATTCTCACCATTCCTCTTGAGCATTTGACTTTTGCATTTGCTTTCTGTATTCAATGCTTGGCTTTCAGTCTTCATCATCATTCAGTGCTTTGCTCTCTACTTTCAGCACATGGCTGTCGGCTTTTAACATTTAACACTTTACTCTACATTCAGAAGTCCATTTTTCTATCTTCGATCTCCTATCTTCAGTAGTCAACACTTCACATTCCGAATTCAGTAGTTGGCCGAGCTTTCTTTTTTGGCCAAGTTTTACTTTCAGAGAGTTAGATTACATGTCTGTCGATTTTGATCTACTATCGCCATGTCACTACTATCAGATCTACTAATTCCATGTTAACTTCAGCACTGGTGATGCCACGTCAACATCAGACCTACTGACTCTACGTTAGCTTCTTCAGATCTTCTGACAGTACGTTAGCTTCGGAATTGTTGACTCCATGTTAGCATCAAACCTGTTGACTCCACGTTAGCATCAAACCTGCTGACTCCATATCAGCTTTGGAACTCCTCTCTCCACGACAGCATCAGACTTGCTAACTCCACATCAACTTTGGATATGCTTACGTCATGTCACCTTCGGACCCGTTGAGTCCATGTTAGCATCAAACCTACTAATTCTACATCAACTTCCATCTTACTAATTCCTCGTTAGCTTTTTAGATCTATATCTATATCCACGTCAGCATCGGGCATGTTGTCTCCACGTCAGAATCAGACCTGTTGATTCCACATCTGGTTTCATCTTGCTGATTCCATGCCAGCTTCCAGTTAGCTGATTCTGACCTGCTGCTTCCTCATCCGATTTCGCAACCTGCTTCTTGTAAGTTTGCACATCTCTCTACAGACATTAGAAGTACTTTTGACTCCCTTGTAGTAGGTACACCTTGTGTCTAATACACTTTAGTCTGTATATTCCTTTGCTATATGTAACATGTCTGAAAACACCAATAAATTTCTTGACATGCTATTTGTTGAGGACAAGTTGGATGGAACCAACTATCCCATGTGGCTATATATGATGTGTCATGTTTTGGTGGCTAAAAACTTGTGGGTATATGTATTGGTGCTGACCTCTAGCCTTATGGGCCCACATCTGCTATCAACATGTCTAGTGGATCTGTTGTTGTTGGAACCAATGAACCTGGTTCTAGTGGTAGTGTACAGCTTGCACCTGTTCCTCTTACACTGGAACAACTCAGATGGGATGCCAAAGATGCATAGGTGCATGCACTTATTTCTCTCTCGTGCCAAATGACAAGTTATTCCTCACATCCGATCATGTTCCTCTACTAAGAGTGCATGGTGTCAAAAGATTGAACATGAATCCTGAAGCATGCATAGCTATGGTGTGGTTAACCCCAACTATTATGAGTAAAGAATACTAATCCTCTGGTAGGTGTTGCCTAATTAACAACATAATGAAACTCCTAATGACTTAATCAAGCTTGACTCAAGAAAAATTAGGTTACAAGATGAAAACCTATACTCATAGAGAGGCTTGAGAGCTGCTTATGTTCATTTCTTGAAAAGGACCCTTTTTATATGAGGAGGGTAAACCTCTTACAAATGTGCTCATGTGGGATAATGTCCAAGCATGATGTGGCTGCATTCTCCTTATCTTGGTCCTCTACTCATACCTTTCCCTCAATGGCACCCCAAATTTTAACACCCCCCCTTGGTGCCATGATAAATTGGCTACTATACAAGGTGGTCAGATGTGAGTTACAAAGGATTAATCACTTCCCCTTAGTGCAATATGCTACACAAGGTGGTCAAGTATGGTAGTACATACTGTCATCACCCCCCCTAGGTGTATAAATTGCTACTCTCGTTAGGTGTGATAAGAAAACATAATACAATGGATTAGGTCTACTCATTTGGTGACCTCTTATAATCATGGACTAAGGTGGCGAGGCTTGTTGATGTAGGTTTGGTTTATAAGATATGCTTGTTAGAGATCTTCTCTTTGCTTGATGACGCCTCAATGTAGTTGGCCTCCTGCTTCTTTAGTCTGGATTCTTCTTCCTTGTGCCCGAGCTTGTTGTTGCGGTGTCCACATTTAGGATTGTGTTTGATCCTGCATTCTCTTTGGAAATGTCCTTTCCTCCCACAGTGGTGATAGTTCATAGTGCTTTTCTTGAAGAGTTCTTGCTCAATGGTTGTGCTTCCTTGCTTCATCAACCAAATATTGTGTTTGATACCGCATAGAGAAAGCAGCTAAGGTGATGATGTATAGAAAGGTAAGAATCAAATTGCGCTAGAGATGACAATTTGCTATCTTCCACACTCGTATCCCGCACAACGACGAAAGACTTCTTCAAAAATGCAAACTTCCTGTGAGACAGGCACCGACTAACTTTTTGTTATTTCTTGACCCAAAAATTGACATATTTCTTTTATAACTAAATTTTTGTCAAAGCTTAGCCATTGATTTCAAGGCAAGCCAAACATAGAGAAAAAACAAAACCATCAAGCCTATAATTCAACCGGTTTTTTTCAATATGAGCCATGAAAATTACATATTTTTTTAATAACTGATTGTGGCCATGTTGTGACAATGGGATGATACTTTTGTCTGGGTACAAATGAATCTAGCTAAAGCATCTCCAATTACATTTGTTTCATGCGGTTAGATTGCACACAGGTTCACACATCATAAAGCCGGTCTTCACACCCTATCACTGAGATGGATGTTGACTATTGTATCTTTGGAATGCAAAGTAACCCAAGTTTACAAAGGCACACACAAGAAGTGCACTTGTAGGGCCATCTAGTTTAGGGTGTTAACACAGCAGATAGGAAGAAAAAGTAAATTCAAGATCCATGCTGTTAGATTAGACACATGTCCACACATAATTTACACATCACAAAACCAATTGTCACATATCATAATTGAGGTATCGTTCATCTTGAAGCTTTAGAGCGAGGAAACCTAGCCTTATAAAGGCATGGTTGCACCAATTTCTCTCGAGCAAGTGCATGAAATGTACCTTGGGATGTATAAAGCCATCTAGTTTAGGGTGTTCAAGTAGGACGGATTCTAGCTAGATCTACTCTCCTCGATGACTTCAAGAAAATCTACAAGTGAGATTCTAATTATTATTTCTATGATAAAAGAAAAAGAGACTTAAAGTTAAACAAGTTGCAAAAACCTCTCTAAAAAATTAACTTTACAAATCAAGAATTATAAAGAAGGTTGAGATGTAAAGAAAAATAAAACCACTAGGATCACAGGGAGACACACCATCCAACCAAATACCATTTGGTTCATCACTTCAATCATATTACCATAACCAAAAAATTAATAAATAATCATAAAAGCATAGCATAGAATGAAAACACAAGAGAGAATCATTGGGTGCAATCTATCCCCCCTCAAGAAGTGTCGGCTTCCTTCCACCTCTTGAGTATTTATGCTTTATTAATAAAAAATAGCCCATAAGCCAAAAATAGATGCACGCTTATGCATGGGCTTTCTGTTGGAATATGTTGGAATATATGATCAATGTCATGGTCTAAGATTAAGGCACACAATAAAATGTAAAAGGACCATGTAATATGAAGAGAATCCAGGTGAATGAAAGGGTCAAACCCCACTTGAAGTAGGCGAGTTTCTGAAGATTCTCTGGAGGCTATATTCTAGGGAGCCATGTGGGGGGAGATGGCCTTGGATACTCTTGATGAGATGTAAGCAATGATGTCATTCAACCATGTACACTTTGGCTATAAAATGGTGGCCCTCCTAATGAGAAAAACACGAATTTATATGCTATGTGATGCTCCTTATTGTGCTGTCATTATGTTCTCTTAATCTTTGATTAAGTACTAGTTAATTACACTTTTGCTCATGTGACCACCATGGCTTATCTTGAACCACCATAGCTCTTTCATCACTCCATGCTCACATTAAGCTTGCATTATCACTAATTATGCTTTTCCCAACATGGTATCAGAGCCATGATTATCCCTAGGCATAGTAATTAACCACATTGATTAGTTTTTCGTTTTTTCAAGCTTTCCATTAAAGCTTCAATGCACCCCCTGCTGGTCTTTTGCTTCATATGAGCTCTATAGTCCATCAAATCTCAAGCTTTTTGATTCAAAAGAGAGCTAACAGCCGGCACAATCTATGCCTAGCTCCATTTGAGCTCCCACGAAGTACACACGGCGAAATCAGCTCTGCAACAACACGCTTCTGCGCAGCGAAATTCCTCAAATTGGCGCCGTACGATGAATGGTTTGCTAATTCCTCTTGTGAGCATAACATTGATGCTATGAAGCTCGCACGTGTTGATTTTCATGAGCAATGGTCCACTGTAGCTGCTGTTTGAACTAATTTATCCGTCGGTGGACAGTACATGCTGTGTTGTAGAGAAGATTTACAGAGATTGAAGCAACATCTTGACATGTTTGAGTGCTGAGCTTAAAGCCAATACCTTGGTTTTCACTTGGTTTAAAGCATTTTATGTTTCTCATTTGGGAAGTGCTTCATTCAATTGCTCAAAGCTCACTCTATTTTTGGGGGTAGTTTTTCCTCTTTGAATTAATCATCTCCACTAATCATCATATAATTAATAGTAATTATCTATTGAGATACATTCTAATATGCATATTGAGTTGAATATCTCTTTGTAGTCATGCATTCGGATGCTGAATCATCTAATGAAGATTATATCAAGAAATCATTGAAACCCAAAAGCAAAACTAGAAAACCTAGGATGAAAATCAAGTCTAGGCCCAGTTATTATCACTATGCAAAGGCTTATGGGTTTGGGGAATTCTTGAGTAATTTCATGCATCTATATGGTGATGGGGGATTCTAGCTTTTAATATTTTGCATTGTTCAGTTCCAATCATGGAGTCAACTTACATATCATCCTCTTTCATCAGAAATTCAATGGTCATGACTTCCATACTTGGCAAGTCAAAATGAGGTTTTTACTAATGAAAGAAGGAGTTTGGGGCATAGTCAATGGTACTATACCTAAACCTGCCACACGAGAAGGAGAAATCTCTTGGCAAACCAAGGATGAGAAAGCATTAGCTCTCATTGCCCTTGGAGTTGAAGATAGTTATATACATTACATTGGTAATGGAACATCTTCACAAATTGCTTGGAATTCACTGGATAAATCTTTTGGTGCTCAAGGCCTCCACAGCAAAATCAGTCTCAATGTAGACTTTTACAGTCTAGAGTACAAGATTGATGAGACACTTTCATCTCACGTCAACACCATGAAGAGCTTGATGGCCCAGCTCGAAGCCATCAATGAACCAGTCAAGGAGAGTGATGCCATAGCCATTCTCCTAAAGTCAATGCCATCCGAGTATGATACACTCATGCCGACCTTAAAGTACATGCAGGATCCCACTTTGGAGGGAATAGAGAGTGTTCTCTTGGAAGAAGAGAAGAAGTTGAAAGGTAGAGCCATTGATCTTGTCTCATACCAGGCATACCTTGTTCAAAAGCAAACCGGCAAACCACTCCAATGTACACATTGTGGAAGGACAGGACATCTTGCCAAGAATTGCTACCACAAAGACAAGCCAAAGCGAATATGCACCAAATGTGGAAAGCCAGGTCACCTTGCCGACAAATGTTACACCAACCAGGCAAATATGGCAAGCACTTCGAATGATTCCGAAGAAGCAATTCAAGCATGCAACAATGTTACTACCTCTTTTGATGAAGCGATAGATGCAGAATGGGCTTTCTAAAGCCAACAATGTTTATGCCCTCTCTTACCCAAATGTTTATGTATGGACACCTCTAACCACCGATGATGTAGGTTATGTGTTATTATGATGCCCACAATATCTCTCAGTAGGCCATGTAGCCCTCAAGGGGGGATTGATGGGGAGTTGAGTCTCCATGACCAACAAATGATGATGATGTCCATGGATATGATGATGATGATGCTATGATGATGATGGGGTATGGGAGAGGAATGTTTTCATGTAGGAATGTTTTCATGTCATGCTATTTTCTTTTCGCAATGTAGAAGCTATGCTCCCTATGAGCAATGCTAATTTCTTTTATGTACTGCAGAGCTATACTCCTTATGAGTTAAGCTTTTTTCTTTCATGTAATGTTTGGATCAAGGGAGGGCAATATACCATGCCATGATCAAGGGAAGGTGTTGGAATATGTTGGAATATATGATCAATGTCATGGTCTAAGGTTAAGGCACACAATAAAATGTAAAAGGACCATGTAATACGAAGAGAATCCAGGTGAATGAAAGGGTCAAACCCCACTTGAAGTAGGCGAGTTTCTGAAGATTCTCTGGAGGCTATATTCTAGGGAGCCATGTGGAGGGAGATGGCCTTGGATACTCTTGATGAGATGTAAGCAATGATGTCATTCAACCATGTACACTTTGGCTATAAAATGGTGGTGGCCCTCCTAATGAGAAAAACACGAATTTATATGCTATGTGATGCTCCTTATTGTGCTGTCATTATGTTCTCTTAATCTTTGATTAAGTACTAGTTAATTACACTTTTGCTCATGTGACCACCATGGCTTATCTTGAACCACCATAGCTCTTTCATCACTCCATGCTCACATTAAGCTTGCATTATCACTAATTATGCTTTTCCCAACACTTTTCCTTTACAAAAATGGGGGTTGCTTTTAACACAACCTTAGGTAAAGTGTTCCTATCTAACCACTAAAGGATAATTACAAAAAGAACCCCAAGGGCTAATTCACGTGCAAATAAATAAGTCCATGCCCAATATAACAAAAGCGGGTGGCTCAATAGGTCCATGCCTGAATACATAAAAATGGGGCAGCCAATAACAACACAAAATCTCGTAGTAGATACTATGGCAAAATACCAAAATGAGAACCATCTCGGTAGTAATAGCTCGCACCATATCGCCGCCATCATGTCCTAGCCATTCCGGCTTAAGAGCACAAAGCCCGTCAATCTCACCAATCTACAAGGTTGTCCATTCAAACACACTACAAGTTAGCAACACATGCTAAAAGTCCACAACAACACATAAGTAATAAATCCAACACTTAGTTCCAGCTATCCCTAATTTCATATGTCCTACACATGGAATATTTAGAATCACCCAAGTGCCATGCTACGAACATAGTGGTAATTAGGCGTCCCCAATTAGCCACAAAAGGATGGACGAACAAAAAACCGTGACATCCCTCCTGTGCCCGGGATAGCAACTATCCTCAACTGCATCATATCACCCGTGTTTAAAAGTAAGCTTGGATGATCTCTCAAGCCGGTCAGGCATCTATTTAGCATTTTTATGAGGATGATTTTTGAAGGTCAAAAGATATCTATTATATACAATACCTATGCAAGTAGTAGTGGTCTCATGGTCAATAATAGCCTCAGGTTGAAGTTCTTCTACTTGGTTAACAAGACTAGGTGCTTCCTCATATATAGGATGGGTAGGAATGGGTCCCCTCTAAGGTCTCAAAAGACTAATATGAAAAGAGTTATGAATTATCCAATGAGAAGGAAGTGAAAGCCTATATGCTAGGTCATTAATCTTATGAGTAATTTGAAAAGGACCATAAAAATGAGGAGCTAACTTAACAACAGGGTTAGTCTCAACACTTTTAAGATGTCTCTTTTCAATACGAAGCAAAACATATTGACCTTCTTAAAAAACTTTTCTTATTAGCTTGTTTAGTGTATTTTTCTTGTGTGCATTAGAAATAGCTTTACGAACATGATCATGAATGGAAGTGAAATTAATGGTGAATTGATTTGCAGCTTCAATAGTGTGTGACAAATGAGTGATAGGAGTAGGTAAAACTTTTCCATACACAATTGCAAAAGGTGCTTTTCGAGTGGATAAATGTGGAGTGTTGTTATATGCAAATTGCAAAATATGGATATACTTAGCTCATTGTTTAGGTTGTGATGAAACATATGCACGAAGTAAATCCAATATTGTGCTATTTGTCACTTCTGTTTGACCATTAGATTCAGGATGAAATGCAGTGGAAAAAATCCAATTTAGTGCCTAGATTATCAAATAATGTAGTCCAAAAATCACTGCAAAACTTAGAATGTCCAATCAAGCCCCATTTCTTCACAATTTTGTGATGCTCCTACCATATGGTACATTCTATATTTATTGAGCCTTGGTTGTTAGATCACTTCCCAAATACAACTTAGTGTTTGCATACAGGTATCCTTTATATCACACATAATTTTGGTAGTGAGATTTTATCTTTGTAATTATTCTCTGAAATTAACCGTTCATACACCACACCTTCTTTTAAGGCTTTACTATTTAATCTATTATCTTCACCACTCTAGCACCATTAGCATTCTTGTCTAATTTTGTAATATTTGTGCTCAGTATGTCTTCACGAGTCTTTGTGGATGTATTCCTAAGTGTCTTTTGTCTCTTTATTGTCCCATACGCATACAAAGCCACTCTATTGTGTCCAACCAACCACTTAGACTCCTTGGCACTTATACAAGTATCACCAACCCTACAACCTATCATTGCTCCTAAAGCAACGAGGTTCTTTTTTCCATCATTAACAAAAGATCCTCTTGCTCCATGTAGACACATCAGCCTTTCTAAAATCATTTCAAGCCTACATGACTGCCCCCCAAGCGGCCTATTTGCCCTTGAGGCACATAAAAGAGCCTAGAGGCCAAATCCCAACAAGGAAAAACATTTTTTTATAAAAAAAATTCCCAAAGTGGACTTGAGAAACACAAATGGGGTGATAACATAAACCACCTCGTAAGCCCAAAGTGGCAAGAAACACATATGGGGTGATAACCCAGAACACCTCGTAAGCCCAAAGTGGTAAGGGTGATAACAAAGACCACTTAAAAACACCCACAGTGGTGATGCAAAGATTAGTAATGAAAAAACCTAGACTTTCCCATCAGAATTTCTTTGCAACAGGCTGTCACAATTTTAGACTTGAGTAGAAGTGCAGGAGAAGAATGTGGGAGCCCTAAATAATGCCTAGGCACAACAAGATGTCATCTCACTTGGGTGATACAAAACTATTGAGAATGAGAGAGAGAGAGAGAGAGAGAGAGAGAGAGAGAGAGAGATGACCTTTTGGTTACGTGGCACCCTGTAGTTTTTATCATGACTCGTGAAGCACGTCTAGAGACCATCCCCGAGATGGTCGCACTCTTAGAGGCTTCATGGAGTCAACTTTGCGGATAGAGAGATCCACATCCCTCCACCATGCATCTTGTTGCATTGTTGGAGAGCATGCTGGAGACTCTACGTTCGCTTGATGACGTAGAGTCTTTCACAACATGGCTAGAGACACAACAAGGTGGCCGAGTACATTGCGGCTTGTCTCATCAAGAGGTATTGAGACTGTCCTATATCAAAGAGAGGACATTAGAGTTGTTTTTTGGTGAGGATGGGCGAGTCATGAATAGCGGGTGGCAACACACCGTCCCGCTCATCTGACATCCAATGATGGGGTGGTGAAACTTCGTGAGTGGAGGGGTAACAATCCTATGAACCCACTTGCAAAGTTTCACCCACATAGATAGACGATGTATGATAAGAATGCACACCCAAACCCATTATTTTTTGCATAGGGGACCCCTTGGGCACTATGCAAAAAATATTAGCTTGGCAACACACCATCCTGCCCATCCGGCATCTGATGGTGGTGGTGAAACCATGCGAGTGGAGGGGTAACAACCCGATGGACCCATTCGCAAAGTTTCACCCACATAGAACTCTATACGAGTGTGATGCTTCACCCAAAGCCGCTATTTTTTGCATTGGGGACCCCTCGAGCACTATTTTTTGCATTGGGGACCCCTCGAGCACTATGCAAAAAAAATAGCGAGTGGCAACACACCATCATGCCCATCCAGTGTCTGATGATAGTGAAGCTTTGCGAGTGGAGGAGTAGCAGCCCCATGGACCAACTCGTAAAGTTTCACCCACATCGGATGCCATATGATGATGATGCCTCACCCAAACCTGTTATTTTTTGCATAGGGGACCCCCTTAGGCACTATGCAAAAAATAGCCGAGTGGCAACACACTGTTCCGTCTATTCGGTGTGGTGGTGAAACCTTGCGAGTGGAAGGGTAGCAGCCCCATTGGCTTGCAAAGTATCACCCACATTGGACACCATACGAGCATGATGCTCCACCCAAACCCACTATTTTTTGCACAGGGGACCCCTTGGGCACTATGTAAAAAATTAGCAGGTGGCAACACACCGTCCCGCCCATCTGGCGTTTGATGGTGGTAAAAGTTTGCAAGTCGATGGGTAACAATACCATGGAACCACTCACATCGGACGCCATATGATATATATGCTCCACCCAAACCTGCTATTTTTTTGCATAGGGGACCCCTTCGGCACTATGCAAAATATAGCAGGTGGCAACACACCGTCCTGCCCACCCACCGATGGTGCTAAAACTTTGCGAGTGCAATGGAAGCAGCCCCATGTACCCAATCGCAAAGTTTCACCTGCATATCGGACGCCATACGACCATGATTCCCCACCTAAACCATGTATCTAATCGCAAAGTTTCACCTACATATCGGATGCCATACGACCGTGATTCCCCACCTAAACCATGTACCCAATCGCAAAGTTTCACCTGCATATCGAACGCCATACGATCGTGATTCCCCACCTAAACCTGCTATTTTTTGATAGGGGACTCCTTGGGCACTATGCAAAAAATAGCGGGTGGCAACATAGCATCCCGCCCATTGGTGGTGAGAGGGGTAGCAGCCCGATGGACCCACTCACAAAGTTTCACCCGCATCAGATGCCATACGAGCGTGATGCCACACCCAAATGGGCTATTTTTTGCATAGGGGATCCCTTGGGCATTTTGCAAAAAAATAGAGGGTGGCAACACACTGTCCCGCCAATGGTGGTGAAAATTTGTGAGTCGAGGGAGTAGTAATCCCATGGATCCACTCACAAAGTTTCACCTACATCATACACCATATGATAATGATAACTCACCCAAATCCGCTATTTTTCGCATAGGGGACCCCTTGGCCCACTATGCAAAATATAGTGGGTAGCAGCACAGTGTCCCGCCATTGGGAATTTGATCATGGTGAAACTTTGCGATGAGTGGAGGGGTAGTGGAGGGGTAGCAAACCCATGTACCCACTCACAAAGTTTCACCCACATCGGACACCATACAGATGTGATGCCCTACCCAAACCTGCTATTTTTTGCATAGTGAAACCCTTGGGCACTATGCAAAAAATAGCGAGTGTGGCAACACACTGTCTCGTCCATCCGACCTCTGATGGTGGTGAAACTTTGTGAGTGGAGGGGTAATAGCCCCCCCATGGACCCACTTGCAAAGTTTTACCCACATTGGATGCCATACAAGCATGATGTCCCACCAAAACCCGCTATTTTTTGTATAGGGGACCCCCTTGGGCACTATGCAAAAGGGTGGAAACACACCGTCCTTCCCATCCAGCATCCAAAGGTGGTAAAACTTTGCCAGTCAAGGGGTAGCAACCCCACATAACCACTTAGAAAGTTTCACCTGTATTGGATGTTATACGAGCGTGATACTCTACCCAAACCCACTATTTTTGCATAGGGGACCCTATGCAAAAAATAGCGGGTGGCAACACACCGTCTCACCCATCTAGCGTCATGGTGGTGAAATTTTGCGAGTCGAGGGATAGCAATCCCATGGACCCACTTGTAAAGTTTCACCTGCATTGGACACCACATGAGCGTGATGCCCACCCACATGTAAAGGTTCACCCCCAAACCATTAACAAAAAGATACAAAATATATGAGCACAATTGAAAAGCCAACTCATAACATATATGGGTAGAAGTTATAAACTGAGAGAAATATAAAAAATGAAGGGAAATAGATGCAACAACTAAGAGAGAGGAGGCTCTAATATCAATCCGTAGACTCTCTAGCTATGAGGGTCTCCAAGATGCTTACATGCTCGTGCTGGGCTAAGGACCACTGTGGGGGCCTCCCTTCTTGTTGCTGCTAACTTGCTGAAGCGTGAGTTTCATAGCAAGAACTAGATGAGAGTATATAATCACCTCCTTGACCCACTCATACTGCACAAACTTAATGTAACCCTTGCACATCTGACCCTGCACATAGTAGTGACCTGCAACTATCATGTTGTGGGCATCAAATGAGAATCCATAATCATCAGTCACATCACACTCAAGGTTGCACTTGGGCCTAGTGCACCTCAGAATGTAGTAGTCCACCTCCTCCTCATTGTGCTTCTCGACAATGACTACAAAATAATCACCCACTATTAAAATATCTGTCAAAGAATCATGATCTTTCCCCTCAGGTAGTGTGAGGGGATCAAAAGTGATGAGAGGTAATGCTCCTCGCTCTGGTTTCAACACCTGCTGCAACCAAGGAGGATTAGCCCTCTCCCATCCTGCATTAGTCACCATTTGATGCATGGCTCACAAAAGCATGAACGGTGTCGTGTGAAGATGGTGGTGGGGTCATGATAGGATGTGCTCCTAATGGAGTGTAGCCTAAGTGTGTCATCCACTGTCGCCGCACAATCTAGAGAAGCGCCATCAAAGGACACTACTATCAACACACCAAAATAACCTCTTGACAATCCTGGCATCTCGATGAGGGAAGGAAGATGCAACACTAGTGGTCAAATGTGCCTTGCACCGATCCACTATATGCTGTGCATATCGAAAGTGCTCACTGTCACATAGCGGAGCTGGTGACATATGAGGGTGCGTTTGACACATGCACCCACACCATCGTGCTCCCCATTTCCATGCCCTATCTTGAAGAAGCTCCAAATCACTTGGTAGCATGTCATGTGATGCCAAGAATATGGCCAATGAAATTGACAAGCACTCTTGAATTGTGCCCCACATCCATCAGACCATATCCGCTGCCCTGTCCATGTGACTCCATGCTCTCTCAAAAAGTCATCATGTCGATGGAAGAAATGCTGCACAAAGTGGGCGCTGTGAGAGCGATCGTCACTAATGTAAAAGTGATACTCTCAAATGACTCGCTTCTCTGGGGTGCTCGCTATGCCATCCACTGCCGCCTCTATATGACGATAACTAACATGTACCATGATGGCCACCTAGTCAAGCACACAAGAATGGAAATTGTTAGATTCATAGACAATAGCAATATAAAATATCTTGAAGACCTTAAATTGAAAATGAGGCAATGTCTCATGCAATACCTACTCAGAAAAGTAGTACTCTAGTTGAATCTCTTGTTGCGAATGTGTGATTCTCTATGTAGTCAACCCCACAAAGACAACTACACCAATAGGAAACTGTTGCAGACTGGCACAAAAATGATAGCAATCTTGCCACTTGGCACCATGAGTATGATGTATGTAGGCATAGACGGGTGCTATAAATGTGCTCATGAACTCACCACGTGACAAATGGTGCTCCACTAGCTATAATCTCCTCGAATGCCCATGTGTCACATACTCATACTATCGCCATGTCACCACCTCTACCCACCGAGGAATCCTCCTTGCACAATTGAAGCATGGCTAAGCTACCGCAAGAGGTACAAGTCCCCATGGTAGATGACATCCTCCGCCCGTGGGCATAATATCGGGTGAATAAAATGTCTTGGGATATAAGGCACCACCCCCTTGATGGCCAGAGAAGCTATGAAAGACATCATACAAAAGCTAAAATCCAACGTGGCACCTACAAAGACATGTGTCACGCTACCTCGAGTAGCGCACAAACCAAGGCTTGCAAGCCTCAAAACGATGGAGAGGCGCCCAATGGAGGAGTGGCTAGCTTATGCTGGGAAACACCCAAGAGAGAAGTGTCAAACTTGGAAGAAGGTGGAGAGGCACCAAAGATAGGAGTGTCCACCGCATGGGCAAGATGTAAGGGAGGAGTGGCAAAGGGCTCAAAATGGTGTGGAGAAAGAATTGTAGGAGAATGAGGTGGAGTAGGGTCATGGGAAAAAGATGGAGAATGGGTGGGTGGGGGGAGGAGATGATGCCTCATCAATCGAACCCGCCATGCGTTGCAATGCTCGAGCCCGTGTTTTGCACTTACAATCTCTTCTTCTCCTATCTTCCATGTGAACCCTTGCTTACTTCTCATGAATAAGGTGGATTCCTAACCCCTCGATTGGGGGCTACCTTGGCGGTTGGCTTTGTTTAGTATGGTTGGCAAATCTGCATGTCTTGACCTTTGGTGTCGCCCAAGGCTTGAGAGGTGGGTTGGGATCTTTTGGGGATCCACAATGTACTAATTACCCTCATAGTATCCTTATGCTACAAGGACCTCCTTTGGTACCCACCACAGGTAATTGTGTTGGGTATCTGGTTTTGGTTATAATAACACCTAGGCATTTGACACAATTTGAAACGACTATGGGTCATTCCCACATAAACGAGCAGGTTTAACTTCCTAGTCCTCTTTCTCAAGGTCAACTACTTGAGCCATGTTCACATAGATTTGTTTTGCTCTAAGTTTCTCTTGTCTTTCCTTGGCTTCGTTTTGTGCTACCTTTTTGCTTTCATCTCGGCAAATACACAGCCCTTAGGCTATGGTGATTGCCTACTGAAAGAAGTACAAAGATACGATGACTTAACAAACAGCCTTACTAAATAATATATATGAATGGAGATGAATATATAGAGACAATCATAAAAAGTGCATATATAGAAAAGAAGAAATAGAAGAATAGTCTTGCTTTATTATAGAGAGAAAATATGATGCAATTGGTGCAGCAACCAACCTTGCAAAGCTCAGGATCCATCCTTTTATACTGCCTACTTGGAGTATCTATTCGCACTGTGATTCCCTTAGTATTAAGATGCACCGATTGGGTGTTAAGGAAGTGTCATTCTTGTAATAAATTACTGTAGCTAATATTTGACTGACCCCTGACAATTAGCGGTGGCTGACATGCAAGGCGGCTACTCGACTATTGCGGCTTTGGCCCATAGCACAAGCTTGTAATAAATTACTGTAGCTAATATTTGACTGACCCCTGTAGCAGAGGCTTTACCGATAACCTCTAGTAGCAGAGGCTTTATTGATGACCCTTTAGTAGGCACATTCAGGCCTTTGATGCAGAAGAACGGATCTGAAAGGCAGAATATGAAGTATGCCTTTCGCGAGGTGAATTTTGGGAATTGATTTCCAGAAGCAGACTTCCGGAAGAAAAATTATGGGGTGTGATTGGTTTCTTCCAGGCGAGCTTGCCTTGAGTTCCTTGATGTGAGCGAGGATCTTGTCCTTGATTTTCTTGTTGCTTAACTACTACTCTTCGTAGGACATCATCATGTGGTGATTAACCAATTATGCAACTGGTCATAGTTCTTTCTGGAGAGAAGTGGCATAATCCTTCAGTAGAGCCAATAGTTTGCAGAATTCTCATGTCGACAATTGCCTTCGGGTTTGGTCTGGATAGGCCTCTTAGGATCAACTAAAATATACCTTGATGTTGTAGGCATTGTCGTTTCTCTTGCTTTTGCTGCATTCCTAACGTCACCACTTACTTCATAGGTCAAAATAATGCTCTCTTCAGGCTGACGTGAGGATGGCTCTGCCTCTTTGAGTAATATACCTACTATATTTGGTAGCAACACCGATAGAGCGGAGGCAAAGGAGCTGCCCATTATCCTTGAATATGAGACCAAGTGGCTAGTTGATCCTCCGCACCACTATTGCTGCTAGTAGCTTCTTCATAACCATGCTAGCTTCTTGAAAAGCTGGTCTTCTGTTGCCATGACTGTTGGTCTTCCATCTTTCAGAATGCTGGCTTCTTTATCCTCTCCCTTTAGAGTAACTTCTCCTGCCAACTAGAGTCCTGACTACCTTGCGGTAGATTGCCATAGCTACAAGTGGGCCTTGCAACCTACCCTTTGATTTCCAGTCCTACAAAGAAGGCATTTCTCCTCATGGCCCACCTTGTCCTCTCCATTTGTTGTAAAGGTCTCTACTTCTGCCACCACCAGATGACTGGCCTTGATTGTAGAAACCCCTTTGAGGACCTCGGAAGCTACCATAGAGGTGCCGTCTTCTTCTTTTCAGGGTAATAGTAACCTTTGCCATTGTACCTAGAACTAGAAAGAGGATCTTGGCTCTGTGGGACTTTTAGATTGTGTTGTACCTCATGGGGTGGTGCGGTTGTACACACAGTTGTTGGTACTTCAGCTTTGACAATTGGGGCGAGGTTTTCTTGGGTTAGCAGTTGGTCCTTCTTCTCATGTGTGTTTCTCCTTTGGAAGCAGAGGGTGTTTTTGGTGTCTCGCCAACCACGGTGGTGCGTGCGGTGTCGGAAGGTGTGAAGGTCACCATGGATGGGGGTAGAGTAGGGGGTTTGTCAGAGAGAATGTAGAAGGTAGTTGTAGGCAAAAGGTTGAGGCTTTGATCAAGAAGAGGTTCCGCATGCAAAAAAATAGATACACAATAAATAATTGGAGTTTACACAGTGATTTAAAAGAGTTACCATGTGTGATTGGCACGTAGTTGACAATTCTTGATGGGGGTTGCATCACATCGCTTGTCAGCACTCGAGACGAATCTTTCACGACGATGGTTCAGAGAGGGGCCATATCATCATAGTGATGGAAACCCAGGTAGTGGGTTAGTGGTGTTGCCGCATCAAATGAAGGGATTTGGTGGCATCGGTGCGTGGTAGGGTTGTAGTTGACGGTAGCCTTTGGTGGGCTTCTGTAACCATTCTCCATTGACCGTGCCAACAAGTAGGAATGTGCCGTCGTAGAAATTTTCCACTATCCAAAGTGCTTGCCTTGGTCACTAATTAGCTCAATCGGGCATCCGAACGAGTGATTGTCATCTCGTGGAGGAGTCTGGTAGTTGACTTTGTTGTGTTATCCTAGAGAGCATAGGCTTCTACCCACTTGGTGTTGTAATATGTGGCCACCAGGATATACTTGTGATCGGTGAAGCGGGTTGGTGGCTTAAACGAGCCTATAAAGTCAAGGCCCCATTTTTGGAATGGTTCCAGGGGAAGGATTGGGTTGTGCAGCATCCTGTCTCTATTTGTTGCTGGCCACGACGTTGGCATATGTCACACTACTTGGCCCATCCGTAGGCATCACCGAGTACAATCGGCCACCAGATACCTACTTGGAGGATTTTCCTCCTCCCAGTTACTTCTAGGCGGGCAAAGTGTCCTCCACTAATTCCTTGATGAGATTCTCTGAGGATAGCTTCCTGTTCATGTGGTGGAATGCACCACCGGAGGATCTAATCAATCTCCTTCTTGTATAACTGTCCGGCTATGACTTGGAAGTTGTTAATCCTAGTTAGGATTAACAATTATGCTCCTCCATTTGATGACATTAATAATTGTCATGCAAAGGCACTATAAAAGCTGTAACATTATGAGATATTGGCCACTCAAGGCCTTAGTTAGTAAGTTTTGGGCACCCAATTGTGAATAAGGGCCAATTGTATATAAGGTATTTTCTCATATAATGAATGGAGACAATTCCCCTTTGTGCTATGAGAGTTCTTGCCTTGTCTTGAGAGAGAGTGTGAGAGAGTACTCTAGTACGTGTGCCTTCTCTATGCTTGTATGCATGTATGCTTGTGTACAGAAGTGAGAGAGAGATTTCCTTGTGTGTGGTGGTGGTGTGAGTAACTCTACGGTGACAGCGTGGAGGTGAATCTTGGAGGATTGGAGCTTCTCAAAGTGAGCTTAGAGACCTCAAGGGACATGAGCTTGAAGCATTGGTAAGTTCCCTACGATGGTTGTGTTCTATTGCTTCTTCAAAGGTGAATGCATAGAGTTCCTTCTTTGGAGGTGTGGTAGCCCATAACATTTTTGGCGCTGCTATTGTGTATGGAATAAATGGATAAGGTTTGAGTAGAAGTGAAGGTTTGTGAGAAATTGGTTGTTTTTGTTGTGTGGGTGAGTACTGGGTGACCCTAGAGGAAAGCTACAACATTTTTTCCTTTAAATTTTGATGTTTGTATCACCAAATTTGTGAACATGAACGAGCAGGGTGATACTCTAATTTTTGTTTCTTCAAAAAAATCCAAAAAATACGGAGCCATTGGTAATGTTTTGAGCTCACATTACACTCCTTATGTCTAGCACAATTATCTTGGAGCATCGGGATCGGTAATTTGCACCCAAACTCGTCTCTGTCCGACGCTGGAACTTCACATGTGAGAGTGCAAGAAAACAGTTCACGACGTGAACTACTTCATGCTATCTCACGACGTGAACCGCTCCCGCAAATCATGGGATTGTTGAAATATACAAGTGAATACGGTGTGTGCGGGAACAAGCCGTTAGGCTGTTAAAGAGAATCTGTAAATGTGAGAGAAGCTGTGAAAAGGTGAGAAGTATTTACTGGGAGAGAATAAAGGGTAGCATGAGAAGATTTAGGAGGTGTGGAGATATTCTGGGAAGAGGTGGAGAGAATCAAGCAAAAGAGGTGGAGTGAATCATTAGATGCTTGGATGTAAACTCTATAAATTGAGGCATTGGCCTAATGAGAATTTGCTGGTTTCCATGCCTACATTAAGCTATCAGTTAATTGCTTAATCACATCTTAATTATCATCTAATCTCTTTTCTAATGATGTTGATTCTAGCATTTGATCCACCATAGCTCATCACATTGCTGCAAATTTAACATGGTATGAGAGCCTAGCTTAGAATCCATCAAATTTATGAGCCCATTATCTTGCTAATCACCTAGCTAATCAAGATTAGTAGATAATCAAATTTTACCTCTTCTTTTCAAAGAGCTTCTATAGCCCCAGCTGGTGCAGGTGCTTGATCTCCCTCCAGGCTTAACAATAGCCTCCAAGCCTTTAGCCACACATAGCCCACATGCTCCAACCCATCGAAGCGATTCGCCAAATCGCCTTCTACAACAACTGCCAATTTTCGTGAATTCGCCAGCGTCTTTTTTCTGAAGGAGATTTGAGATCTTGTTTGCACCACCAGATGACATTGCTCTAATTCCTCTTGGCCCTAGGGGTTTTCAAGGGTGCTCTGGTGAAGACAATTTTTGATTCATCAAGTCTACAGTGAGATCCAAGCTCTCCATCAAATCTGCAAGTGACTTTGGTAAAACAGAGATTAAGCATTCAATGTTTGGTCAAATCTTGTGTTTCATGGCTTAATCCTCTACTAGACTAATTGCTATTGATGGCCTTGAAAGGATGTGAGCTCATTTGAACTCTAAGACCTAAGATTTGGACTCCCCGCATACTCTGTTTTTTGCACACAAAATAGAGGATTAATTTACTAATCAATGATTAATCAATACTAATCACTGTATTTTGGTACAATTGAGGGTTTAAATTAAGTATTGGTATTTGATACAGATCCCTATAACTTCATATTGCAATTCGAAGATGGTTTGATACTCCAACCATTCAATACATATTTGTTACCCTTGGTTTAATGTAATTTCTAGTGAATTATGCTGATAAATCTATTGTAATCATCACCTAAACACCAGATTGAGTTGTAAAAGGGTAGACACTACCTTTGAATCTTGAAATTGGATCAAGAGGTAAGACTCCCTTCACATCATCATGAGCAAGGCATAAGAGATAGCCAAATTTAATGGAAAGCAGTTTTATACATGGCAAACAAAAACCATGTATTTGCTCATGAGGAAAAATCTTTGGAGGGCTAGTTGAAGGAAGAGATAAATGCCCAGAGGTGAGTGGGAAAAATGAGTGAAAGAGCAAGAATGAGAAAGCATTAGGACTTATCGCACTCAGTTTAAATGATGAAATCATTTATCACATCACAGGGATACAATGGGCAAAAGATGCATGGGATGAACTCAATAAATTATTTGGCACTCAAGCAAAAAATTCAAAGATAAATCTGTTAATGCAATTCTACAAACTGGATATGAAGGAAAGTGAACCTTTAATCACACACTTGAACAAATATAAAAGTATTAAGCAACAACTGTCAGCCCCATTGGCAAGAAGGTAGAAGATGATGAGGCACTAGTAGTGCTTCTGAAGAGTGTGGACAAAGGTGAATATGAAAACATTGTAGTAACATTAAAGAATGTACCTGAATTGAAGGTGCACGACGAGATAGAAGGAGCTCTACTAAAGCAAGAGACCAGGGTCAAAGAGAAGAAATGGCTAGACTCAACGGCTAGAGAAGAAAAAGCATTCTTCACCCGAGGAGGATTCTCTCGAGGATGAGGACGAGGAAGAGGGCAGAGTAGGAGGAAGGACCTTCACTTGTTGCCACAACTATGGAAAGCTAGGACACATCGCAAGAGATTGCTACAACAAACCCAGTGGAGAAGGAACGACATCAACAAACTTCATGGAGGCTCCTAAGGAAGTGGAGTCAGATCATCTTTTCTTAGAGAGAGAGAGAGAGAGAGAGAGAGAGAGAGAGAGAGAGAGAGAGAGAGAGAGAAACCCCACAACCCAATGTAACTTGCCCCAATAGAGTAAAACCACCTCTGAGCCACCGATGATGTAGGCCATGTGGCAGATGTATGTGTGAGTACTTTAGTCAAGGTCACGGGCACTTGTAGTAGCCATGGACACATAGAGAGAGAGAGAGTGTGTCAAGGACTATGAGTTTAGGGACTTGAGGCACTGGTCGCGGACTACCAAGTAAGAGGGAAACTTGGTAAAGGGTCCAGGTGTGCTAGGATTATTCACTTGAGGAGGGGAGGTGTTGAAATATACAAGTGAATAGGGTGTGTGTGGGAACAAGCCCTTAGCAAGAGGCTCTAAAAAGAGAATCTGTAAATGTGAGAGAAGGTGTGAAAAGGTGAGAAGTATCTATTGGGAGAGAATAAAGGGTAGCATGAGAAGATTTAGGAGGTGTGGAGATATTCTGGGAAGAGGTGAAGAGAATCAAGCAAATGAGGTGGAGTGAATCAAGGAGAGATCAGTGGGATTAGATGCTTGGATATAAACTCTATAAATTCAAGCATTGGCCTAATGAGAATATGCTGGTTTTTGATTATCCATGCCTACATTAAGCTATCAATTAATTGCTCACTAATCACATCTTAATTTTATCATCTAATCTCTTTTCTAATAATATTGATTCTAGCATTTGATCCACCATAGCTCATCACATTGCTGCAAATTTAACAGGGATTACCTTGCTAAAAATAGGTCGCCTTATCCTGACATCTCTGACACAACGGGTCCTTCAAAATTTTAATCTGTGACCTAGCAGAGAATCCTTCATGACGTGAAACACTATCTAGTTCACAGCGTGAACCAAGTAGATCTCACGACGTGAACGATTCTCTGACATCTCATGACATGAATCAATTAGATCTCACAAGGTGAACTACATAGCTTTTCATGGCGTGAACTGTTAAACATTTCACGACGTGAACTGTTTTCTGTAGTTTCACGGTGTGACCAGATTTAGTTCACAAACCTAGTATTGTCAGATTAAGGTTAGGGAAGTGCCTTAATTGAGCAAATTGAGACCAGTTAAATTAGATCAAGGTAACGTTGACTTGTAAATTCGAAGTAATCTTTGAGCACGTGAGAGTGTAGAAACTAGTTCACGATATGAACTACTTACCATTTCATGACATGAATGATTTAGATTGCACGATGTGAACGATTCTCTGACATCTCACGGCCATAAAAAAAATAAATAAATCAGATCGATAGTACCTTACCAAAGTTCATTTGGGGTAGCAAATTAGCTTATCAGATCACATTCACATGCACTTGAGGTCTGGAAAACTCATCAGAGACGACCTCACTCCCGATGATAGTGCATCGAACCACCTAGGATCTTCTTATCAAAAGAGTGTTGGTTAAGACCACTCAATGAGCACTCAATTGAGTGTCTTAAGAAATCTAACCACTATCGATACAAGTAGTGAATAATCCATGGAAGAAGGGCTACGATTCTCTGGGTTTAGAGAAGAGGAGAAACCACCTTCCCCTACAAGATCTAGTGGTATCATTGATATAGCCCGGGGATTTTTTAGTCTCCAAACCAGCAACGATGAGGAAGCATAATTTGTGGGTATAGGCCCATCAACCAGCACTGGACTAGTTCCAAGACAAGAATTACCAACCCAACCTTTAAGTTCTAGGCTGTATAACATTGGCACCCCCAGAATGAGAAGAGACTTGGAAAGCACAGCCAAGAAATGTCAAGTATTCTTCCCAACCTCAAAGGAAGTAGAATTAGATTTGAAAAGGGTTGAAGTAGAATGACAACTTTGAGAGTTGAGCTTAAGGAAACAAGAGATAGATACTCAAAGGACTAGGGCTGAACAAAAGGAAATGGCAAATTTGAATCCATTCTAGTCACGTAGCAAGGAACTAGAAATAGTCATGGGTAGGACTAAGGGAGACATCCCAAATTCAGAGCCCATTAATGAAGAGCCAAGAGCAGAGGAAGGGTTTGATACCCAGAACGAAGGAGAAAACCTGCATAGGAAAACTGTGGAGGTAGAGAACCACCTATATACCAAGAAAGACATAGAGCAAATGATCAATCATCCCACGTTCTTATAGGACATGGAGCTCTTGATTCTACAAAGATGAACGGAGGCTACTAATAATGAGTAGGGCCAGATTGAGGTGGCTGAACCTACCCATAGACCCGAAATGCCTAGAAGAGCCAATGCTGGAAGAGGACGAGGTCTAGGTAGGAGGGAGTAGGTCCTCAAAGACCAATGGCAGATCCAAATGTAGATCTTAATGCAGCCACAAGGACAAATTTGTTGAATCTGCCTACAATAATGGGCTGGGGAAACACCCTTGTTTCTTCCATCCTCCTTGAGTTTCAGCTCCCACTATACAAGTTTCATCATTGCCTTTGCATTATGGTCAAGGAACTAGGCACTACTCTAGAATCCAAGCCATCCCAAATGAAGCCACACATCATTTGAAAGCCCTATGGCATAGCACTACTCTACAAAAAATTCTCAGGGGATGGGGACCTAATCCAACATGTCGAGATCTTTGAGTCCACATGCGAGACCTGCAGGGGCCAGTAAGTGATGTAACCATGATTCACGCCTTCTCACTGACCCTAGAAGGAAAAATCTCATCAATGGTTTTGAACCCTCAAGCCAGAAGATAAGATCAACTTTACTCGGCGCAAGAATGTGTTTGTGCCAAGCTTTGCCTGAAGTGGTGATAGATGGAGCCCTATGGCATAGCTGCATAATATCAAATAGAAAGAAAATGATTCTATGCGAGACTATGTATCTCGACTAAAGCACTTGAACTCAAGATGTAAACTACAGAGAGGCTAACTGATGATCAGTTATTGCCTTGCTTCTAGAGAGGAGTCCGAGATCACAAAATGCGTGTTAGCCTCAACCGACTACTCTAGATGCATGTTGTAAGTTGGCAATCAAATATGAAGATAATATGCTTAAATTTCCACAACTGAAGATGTCAAGGCATCTTCTGCACAGCAATGACTTCGTGAGTTCGAGTCACCAAGACACAGGAACTCGGAGTAAGCAAGTTGGGAACATGACTACAGATGAACTCAATAATGCCATACTAGACAAATTGAAGGTGAAGGATGGAAGAGAAGCATTAGGACATGGGCATACTCATATTTACCCTTGTAGAGATCTGGTATGGTGTTCTATGTGTAGAATGAATCACACTACCACTAAATGCCCACAATTAAGAGTAAGGCCATTACTCTATTGTGCTCATTGTGTAAAATTAGGGAACCGTGACACTTCCATGTGCAGGTATCCAAGATTCCAAACCATAGCACAATTGCCAGCACCCAGAGCACCATTGGCTTTACCCGCACCACATGTACAAATCACTGCGATTGTAGGACAACTAAACCCATCCTATTTACCTAGGGGTATGTTTCGAATACACATCACCTCTACCGCCGCCTATTCTACCGCCACAACCACCACAAGCTAAAATCAACCAAGTGCTGATTGAGGATCCATTGGAGGAAGGTGAAATGGTGCATGAGATAGAAATCAATAGTGAGTACTATGAGAAAACTGTGGAGATTGCACCAGAATTTTATGTCTTACGAAATAACACGCTAGTACCAGTGTTCCAAACCACGGTACAGTGGAAAGGTAAGGACATAAAAACAAATATGAGGGGGCCACTACAATGTTTTGGTTGCGATGGACCTCATCGAATAGCAGAATTTCCTAATAACAAGAATTTGGTTCATATGCATCAAACTCAGCAACAAATGATTGCACCACCTAATGAAATATGGGGTTGATCATTTGATCAAAAACTACCCATATTGTGCAATTGGTTCTTCTTTCACTTCTAACTAGGCCACTATCAGGACCATAAGTGTGCAGTCTGGAAACATCATGCCACTAAATGTCTTGACACGAGTCCAAGCCCAACCAGGGGACAAAGCAAACAACCCAGTAGATGCCACCAATTCTAGAATTGGAAGGAGAAGGAGAGTGAAGAAATATTTGAGGAGGTTGAGCAGGATGTGTCCATTCATTCCCTAGGGATGGATATGAGACGCACATGTGGAAGGAACCCTCACTTGCCAGAGAGTGAAGAAATATTTTGAGGAGGTTGAGCAGGATGTGTCCATTCATTCATTCCCTAGGGATGGATATGAGACGCACATGTGGAAGGAACCCTCACTTGCCAGAGAGCCCAGAGACATAGGCAGTCTCGCAGCTATATTGTCCACTTGATGAGGCCTTGGTGCAAATGTCCTCTAGTGCATGAGTATGGATATGTACTCATGGAGAAGCTGCTACATTAACTTAGCCAAAAGAATAGTAAGTTATAATCTTATCAAAAATGTAATGGCTATTGAAGATTGTTGGGAGTTGCTTGGGTGTGACTCCCTTGTGTGTGTGTGTGTGTGTGTGTGTGTGTGTGTGTGTATCTTTTTCTCTCTTTTTTTTGCTACCACCTGGCAAGCAATAGGTTCTTGTGTCTACTCTTCTTTTTGAGAGAGTAGGTTCTTATGTCTTCCACGTAGCTTCTGCACTCATGTTTCTCATCTAGAGGGGGTGAAAAGAGCATTGTGAGCTTATCTTTGATGCGCTTATAAGTCTCCGTTTGTAGACATGGGAATTGATTCTTGGGTTTTTGGTTTAAGTGTTGTAAGATTCCTCCCTCCAGCTTTTGAGGGGTAAAGATGTAAAAACCTTCCCTTCTCCTCTTGTAATTATTCCCCTCTCTGAAATAGAAGAAAGATCTTGTTTTACCCTGTTTTGGCCTAGAGAAAGAAAAAGTCTAGAGAGAGATAACCTTAAATTAAGATATCTTTGGATATAAACATGCTCCTACTGTCTAAAATGGATTCCCCTGAAATAGAAATTCAAAAAGAACTTTCCAATGTGCATTTGGAATTAATTGAAAATGTGTACTAACGGTCTAAAGTTTTTAGAAATTCTTGGATTATGGTCTAATTAAGGTTCTAATGGGCCCATTGGGTTAATCCAAGTGTTGGTATGAGATAAATCCAAAGAATAAAAGAAAATACCCAAAAATGAGTAAATTCTCACATAAGATGAAGAGTTGACTAAGTACAAGGTTTATTAGTTAAAAACTATGAGATATTACTAAAAAAATGAGATATTTTGGAATAATGATGCATTTTTGACACCTTGGTAAGAAGAGGAGGACTCTTGAGGTAGGGCACCTAATTCAAAAAAAACTGTGATATTTTTATCTCTCCTCTCTCCTGGATCAAACCAAATCAAAAAGGGAGCCAAACAGATCCAAGTCTTGTCCTCCAAATTGAGTCAAACTGAACCTGGAAAATTCCAGAACCCAATTGGACTTGGTTAGTGGCCTCCCTCACTTATAAATAGATCCTTAGTCTTTTGTAAAAAAATCTGTGAACTATACCATGCCAGTGCTACATTAAAATATTGATATTTTCTATTATCCCTTAAAAATCCTCTACTTTTGGAGAGATTGGAGCTTCTCTCTCTCTTCAATAATCCTTGAAACTTTCTTCTCAACATACTAAACCAATTGATTAGTTGGGGGCTTCCTTCTAAAATAAAGAAGCAAGCCAAATCTAGAGGTAAGAAGTAATTTCATGGTTTTCATTAAATATTCTCAAAAGATTTCACTTCTCAACCCCTCTCAAGCTTGAGAAGATTCAAATTAATTGTTTTCAATGCAAATCAAGCTTTCTATAAGAATTCTAATGATTAATCACAAAAAATTTAATCTTTATGCTTAATTAGGATGCTTTTTATGTATATCTCTCTCTCCCCAAAAGAATACTCATTCCTATGACTAATTCTTAAGCAAATGAATGCTTCTCATTGATAAATTCTTAATTCAAAATCAATCTCTAAGCTTGTTAAGCTAGAGGTTAAGAAAATAGCTTTTTATGCTTTTATGTTAATAAAATTATGGTAAATTTATGATTTAATTCCATAAATTGGATTTAATTTAAATGATAAAAGAGAAATTCCCATGACATTTGGAATTCAATCATTTAAATAATAAAAGTGGAGTTCTTGGCATATTTAAATTAATGGATATTTTTATTTAAATTTAAAGAGAAATTTTAGATCAATTTATTTTATGCATGAGAAATTTTTAAATGATAAAAGAGGAACTCCCATGACATTTGGAATTCAATCATTTAAATGGTAAAAGTGAAATTCTTGACATATTTGAAATAATGGATATTTTTATTAAAGAAAAGAAGAATTTTAAATAAATTTATTTTATGATAAAAGAGGAATTCCCATGACATTTGGAATTCAATCATTTAAATACAAAAAGAGGAATTCCCATGATAATTGAGATCCAAGAAATTAAATGTAAAAAGAGAAATTTTTAGCATAATTCAAATTATGAGTATTTATCAAAAGTGGAATTTTGAGCATTATTGGAAAATATGGGTGTAGAATTGATTTTTGTAAATCCCACGAATCTTTTACTCAAAAGAAGAATATTGAATATATTTCACTTGAGAAATTTGAGAAAGAATATGAAAATATCCATCGAGAAAAAGTACCTTTAACTAGACCAAGCAATTGGCAAAAACTTAGAAAAAGTTCCATCGGTATATTGAAGGTAGAAAATGTTACTAAATGTGAATAGATGTGAATAAGATGAGAATACGATGTGATAAGATGTGAATGCAATGTGATAGGATGTGAGTGGATGTGATAAGATGTGAGTGGATGTGATAAGATGTGAATGCAATGTGATAGAATGTGAGTGGATGTGATAAGATGTGAATGTGATGTAAATGGATGTGGATGTGAAGAGATGTGGATGGGATGTGATGTGATGTAAATGGATATGGATGTGATGAGATGTGATGTGATGTAAATGGATGTGGATGTGGATGTGAATGTAATGAGATGAGATTGAGATGTGATGATATGTGAAAGGATATGATGTGATGTAGATGGACGAGAATGAGATATAGACGTGATGTAATGTGGATGGGATGTATGTGATGTGATATGGATGTAATGAATGAGATGGATGTGAATGGATGCAATGAAATGTGAATGGATGACATGTGATGTGATGTAAATAGATGTTAATGGATGTGAATGTGATGTGATATAAATAGATGTGAATGGATGAGATGTGATGTGAATGGATGTGATGTGATGTGAAATGGATGTGATGTGAATCGGTATAGATGTGAATGAATGAGATGTGATGTGATGTGATATGATGTGATGTGAATCGGGATATATGTGAATGGATGAGATGTAAGGTGAATGGATGTGATGTGATGTTATTTTAATCGGGATAGATGTGAATGGATGAGATGTGATGTTATTTTAATCGGGATAGATGTGATGTTATTTTAATCGGGATAGATGTGATGTGGATATGGGTAGATGTGAATGGATGAGATGTGATGAGGATAGATGTGATGAGATGTAATATGATGTGACTAGATGAGAATGGATGAAGGATGATGGGAATACATATGATTGGATGTGGATTAAGCAATGTGAATTGATGTAGAAGAATGTGGAATAATGAGAAATGATGTGGAACAATGTGGAATACATATGATTGGATGTGGATTAAGCAATGTGAGTTGATGTAGAAGAATGTGGATTAAGCAATGTGAATTGATGTGGAACAATGTGGAATATATATGATTGGATGTGGATTAAGCAATGTGAATTGATGTAGAAGAATGTGGAAAGATGAGAGTTCGTTAGAAAGTGTATTTATGACTTGTTTTTAAATGACCGTTTTATGTCAAGAATGCTGGGGAAGTATTTTGACCATCTTCTGAATGAGGTGTGGAGACCTAAGTGATAAAGTTGCAACAGCTGATGGAGAGTCAACAGAGGACGTCTCGTGTAGCAAGGTCGACCGAGGTCTTGATAGCCTCGGTTCGATTTAAATGGTGAGCTTCCGGTATGGTGGATGAGGGACCAAGGAAGCGGCCTATGAGTGAAGCGCTAGGTGACCGAAGGAGCCTAGAGGGTGCTGACACTACAGTGCTCGGGCTCTGGGGGTCGAGGAAGAAAATGGAAAAGGAGTTAGAGTTGTTTTCTGAACTCGTGCATGGATCTAGTTGATTGTCCTTGTTGCTGGTCCAACGGATGAGTCCATGGCTCTTTTATATGGATCTGTTGGTTGATCGTGCTGATCTTCAACAGAGAGTCTATCTGGATTTTTATAAGTGAATATATTTCCGGGTACTATGAGCTAAGAACTATTGAAAAGGCCCCTTAGTGAACAGGTGGTAAGCGTTCTGGTTGCCAATGATGCCATAAGTACACCGATGAAAGAATGATTGAAAATTAGAATTCAACCTGGATATTTTGGAGGATTATGATCAATGATACTATGGTTTCATTAAAAGATTGTTTTAAAGAGACAGCTAAATCTGTGAAACAGACAATTTCATATTGGGTGTGTAAGTGGTGTGACTATCTTGAAGTTCGCTTAAAGCGCTCGCTAGGGGGCCTAGGAACTCTTTTCCCTGGTACCCGGAGCAAAACATAACCAAATTCCTAAATGGATCCTATCACTACAGTGGTTGGGCGGTTGGCTAACCCGTGGGACTGGATGGGGTTAGGCTGGACTGATGGATCCCTAAAATGAGACTCAATTCTATTATGGTACATTAGATGAAGTAAATCCCAGATAGTCTTTGTTCTATGGAAAAGAATCAACGGCTGTGCCTCTCGATGAGGAAAAAAGCATTGGTCTCTATGATCCAAGTGCAATTCTTTTCCTTGATCTGATCATGTGACTTACGGGTTGGGTCGGATCAGTTTGGTTAGTTAAGGCTCTTGACTACATTAGAATAAAAATACCTTGGAGGAATCACCCGTGCTTTTTGGGCGAGGGAAGTTTTTTCAGGTTTGATTTTGGAAGAACCGAGGGATTAGTCTCTTGTCTGGATATCCATGTGGGCGAGGCCCCGAGTGAGAGGCTCTGTCCTGCGCAAGAAGTGCTACTTCCACTGCTGCTAGCACCCCCGATTTTGTTGCGCAGAGGGGCAAGGATCTTTCAGCTGGCATCAGAGGCGAATTGGCTAAAGTGGATCAACTGAGAAGCAAGAAATGTCAAAAATTTATGGAGTACCAGTAAAAGATTGTAATTGTGTGATGAGATTCATACAAATTGATATTCAAAATAAAAATTCATAAATTGGTAATTGGGTCTTCAGATGGAAGTACCGCAATTGTATGGAATCCTTGACTTGCTTGAGGCCTAGATATGATGGTATTTACCTTATATATCCAAGGACCGTGACTACCCGTATATACCGTGGGTATATCTATAGCTCTTTACTGAGACAATATATACGAGTAAATCTAAGACCTTGAAATTATAAGCAAAAATGCTATCCAGATGATGAATTCGAGTGCTGGTTGATATGATTTAGAATCTTGGTTGAGAATTGATGAGTTGATTTGGATTCTGATTGAAAGATAATGATTCCTGAATTTTGGTTGAAAGGAGATAAGTTGAACAAAGCCACAATGAGGATGAATAGGACAAATCCCAATGATGATATTGGTAACTGGAACAACGATTATGACTTCAGCAAATCACTATGAGACTAGTGGATTGTGCTGATAGATTGATGATGTTAACCTTTGAACCAGTAGATCTAATTAAGGGATGGCAAATTGAGAACATGCATAACTAAAATTCCCATAGTAGAGGAATGATCAGATGAAATTTTTGGTCTAATGGACCATTATTGTGTTAAGAATATGAATAATTATTCTTTGATAATGAGCTCTGTATGTTTTTCTTGTAGAAAGGATCTTTATACCATGATTCTATGGGGGCTGACCAATCTAAATAACCCCAAAATTAGTTGGATCTAAAGTCGGATTTGAATTGTAAATAAAGGAACTTAACAAGAATTTTCGTATTGATAGGATCATGGATCGAGGTCATCGTGGTAGGAATGATAACCCCCAACTTGATGATGAGGAAGAGCTTGACTTGGATGTTCGTAAAACTCTTCATAGATTGCAGCCTGGACCTTTCAAGGGTGAAGGGAAAAACTTGGGCGAGGCTGTGGAGAAGTGGATCAAAGCAATGGAAGAATACTTTGATGTCACCGGGTATAATAAGAAGAGTAAAATGGCTCTTGCAAGACTAAAGATAGTAGAAATAGCTAGAGTGGCATGGAGAAACCACTACAAGACAAACCGTCTAGATCAAAACACCCAGACATGGAATGATCTCAAAATTTACCTAAGGAAGAGATTATGTCCTCCCGGGGTTTTAGAAACCAAGATAAACAAATTCTTAGAGTTAACCCAGGGGAGCAGAACTAAAGAAGTGTATCACCAAGCGTTCGCTCTCCTCCTTAAATACTCGCCACCACTGGATGAAGAATAGTTGATGGCTAGGTTCATTCGGGGACTGAACGAGCCTTTGAATATCCTAGCGAAGAATGTGAAGCCAATTTCCATGGCCAAAGCATAGCGCATGGCGAAGGATTTCGCCAAGGCTTTCGATATCAAGGTCCCGTCGAAGCCAACACCATCATCTTTCAAAAGATTTCTAACTCCAGAAGGTGATTCCAACCTTCCACCGCCTAAGAGACAACAAGGCCAAGCTCCGGATATGGAAAGTTCCAGAATAGAAGAAAGATCTTTTTCCCGAAACTCAATCCCTTGGAATTCAACTTCAGAAGTTCCACCCTTGCACAAAGAAGTGAAATGCTATAACTATCAAGGATTTGGACATCGCAATATGGATTGCCCAACTCCTTTTGGATCAAGGTTTTCGGGGTGGGAAAATTAGGGACCAAGATTCCAGACTCCAGCTCCTTCCTTCTAGAGTAATCAGGCTCCTTTCCATCAAAATCAAGGACCAAGATTCCAGACTCCAGCTCCTTCCTTCCAGAGTAATCAGGTTCCTTTCCATCAAAATCAGGGAAATCCTAGAGGTAGACCCTCTAACCAACCCTCAATTTCAATCCAAAGTAATGCAAAACCTCCACCTCAAAATAGGGGAAGTCAAAGAGCGATGTTCCCAAATCGGCTGTCCACTTCCAAGGCAGTAATGCTAGAAGCGATACTTTCCACCTGCGAGATGAGGACATCTCACGTTTTTTAAGTGGGATAGGATGTAAGATTCCTCCCTCCAGCTTTTGAGGTGTAAAGGTGTAAAAACTCCCCTTCTATTCTTGTAATTATTCCCCTCTCTGAAATAGAAGAAAGATCTTATTTTACCCTGTTTTGGCCTAGAGAGAGAAAAAGTCAAGAGAGAGATAATCCTAAATAAAGATATCTTTGGATATAAAAATCCTCCTAGTGTCTAAAATGGATTCCCTTGAAATAGAAATTCAAAAAGAACTTTCCAATGTACATTTGCAATTAATTAAAAATGTGTATAAAGAACCTTAGCCTAAGGGTCTACATTTTCAGAAATTTTTGGATTATGGTCCAATTAAGGTTCCAATGGGCCAATTGGATGTGTTGAGATGAGATAAATCCAAAGAATAAAAGAAAATACCCAAAAATGAGTAAATGTTCACATAAGATGAAGAGTTGACTAAGTACAAGGTTTATTAGTTAAAAACTATGAGATATTACTTAAAAAAAATGAGATATTTTAGAATAATGATGCATTTTTGACACCTTGGTAAGGAGAGGAGGACTCTTGAGGTAGGCGCCTAATCCACACATATGGATCAGTTTTTAATTCAAAAAAATTGTGATATTTTTATCTCTCCTCTCTCCTGGATCAAACCAAATCAAAAAGGGAGCCAAACTGATCCAAATCTTGTCCAAATTGAGTCAAACTGAACCTGGAAAATTCTAGAGCCCAGTTGGACTTGGTTAGTGGCCTCCCTCACCTATAAATAGATCCTTAGTCTTTTGTAAAAAAATTTGTGAACTATATCGTGCCAATATTACATTAAAATAATGATATTTTCTATTATCCCTTAAAAATCCTCTACTTTTGGAGAGATTGGAGCTTCTCTCTCTCTTCAACAATCCTTGGAGCTTTCTTCTTAACATACTAAACCAATTGATTGGTTGGGGGCTTCCTTCTAAGATAAAGAAGCAAGCCAAATCTAGAGGTAAGAAGTAATTTCATGGTTTTCATTAATATTCTCCAAAGATTTCACTTCTCAACCCCTCTCAAGCTTGAAAAGATTCAAATTAATTGTTTTCAATGCAAATCAAGCTTTCTATAAGAATTCTAATGATTAATCACAAATAATTTAATCTTTATGCTTAATTAGGATGCTTTTTATGTATATCTCTCTCTCCCCAAAAGAATACTCATTCCTATGACTAATTCTTAAGCAAATGAATGCTTCTCATTGATAAATTCTTAATTCAAAATCAATCTCTAAGCTTGTTAAGCTAGAGGTTAAGAAAATAGCTTTTTATGCTTTTATGTTAATAAAATTATGGTAAATTTATGATTTAATTCCATAAATTGGATTTAAGTTCAAAGATAGTTCTTCTATCATAATTGTATTACAAAATTGGCCTCTGAGTACTGTGTTGAGGAAGAGGCTTTGATGACCGAGGCACCCAAATTGGATTTATGCCTTCATAGCAACCTTGGGCTACTAGTAGTTGCTTCTCCACCCACATTTTGATACCATTAAGATACCTTAATTTTGTCTGTCATGGTGGGGTTTTCTTTTTGGTGAAATTGGAAGGTTGTGGGCCCTCCTTCACATTGGTTGGCGCTGAGGTTATGGTTTTGAGACTCATGGTGGGCATTGTTGACAATGAGGCTAGAGTCTCTTATGGTGGAGTGGTCATCGATGATGAGGCTTTTGACTATGCAGCCATTTCCTATCATGAGGGTGGTGGTTGAAGATGTGTGGGATCCGGGGTTTTTCCTTTTGAGTTTCTGCTTAGAGTTTTTATGCTTGGGAAACTTTTTTAGGAATAGTTGTTGACTACGAGGATTTGGCATTGAACTTCATTGCTAAGGATGGAGTTGAAGGGGTAGATGCTTTATCAGAGTCAGTCATTAATGCAGATGGTAGGTCATTTTGTAGAGGGGCTTCCATGGAAGAGGCTTATAACTTTTTGCATTCAGCATCATAGAAATCCATTAGGGTTGGATCCTCTTCCATGCAGTATGTTATTGTCAACTTTGTGTCATTGACCATCAGGATAACCCTATCACTAGCAAAGCACAATGGTGCTTGGGTAGCAATATTCCATTTATGCCCAAAGATCAAATCTGATTCCAACACATACTCAACCATAAAAAACTTGCAAGTAAGGGGGTTAGTTTTTTCAATATACATTGTATGTTCAAAGTATCCCAAATATGACATATTCAAGTCTTGTGTAAATGGAATTCTTTCAAGATGAGCCGTGAGTGTTGGTTGACCTAACAAATCCCATAACTCGAGGATCATGAGATTGTGATCTCGTGTTGGATAAAGTTGTGCTTGAATTGTGGTGATTCTAGTGGAAAGTTCTAATCCAACCATAATTCTTGGGATATTCTTAGTAAGATATGTTGGAAGTTCCAACTCCTCCAAGGTCTCTTCCTCCCATTTAGTAGCAATTACACAATGCTTGCAGGAGTGTTCAAGGTGACTGCTTGCATGGATTCATCAATTGAATATAACGAGTCACGTATCCAAGCTCCACCAAGGATAACATCATATGCAAGGGAATCTGGGGTAACATGGAATCTAAATTCCACATTTCCACCGATTGTTTGAGTAGCATAGTTAAAGTAACCTGGAACTTCAATGTTTTGTCCATTGGCTCCTCTTTCAAGACCATTATCTTTAGGGATGATTTGAGTTTTGTTGGAATTAGGGTTAGGGTTGCAACAATACACACACACAAGATAGAGAAGCTTGAGAGCACACAGACTCACTAGATTAGAATAAACAAATGTGTGCCAGATACAAAAGATAAGTACACACCCCAAAATGAGTAGATAAGAGGGTGTACATACGCATGGAGGAAAAAAACCTCCTAGTGAGGAAAAAAGTGCCCCGATGGTCCTAAGTGCGTTCACACATCACTACCATATAATGCTACAAATTCCCCCTCGAGTGATGATGTGAACATGTACAAGGTATGGCCAATCAATCCTAAAAAGGAAGTAAGCCCAAAGCTCTACGAAAAGCTTTGAACTTTTCATGAGGAAGAGCCTTCGTGAATAAATCTGCCATGTTGTCATGTATAGGCACATAGACTAAGTTGATCTCTACTACAGAGAGTCTTTTCCTGACATAGTGGTAATGCACCTCAATATGGTTAGTGCGAGCATGAAACATTGGGTTCCTCGCAACTGCTAATGTGCTCTGGCTCTATCAGTGAAAATCGTAGTGCTAGACAACTATCCCACACCTAAATCAGCCACCATAAGACGTCTGAGCCACACACACTCAATTGTAGCTGTAAAAGCTACCCTCTACTTAGCTTCACAGCTGAAAGTGGCCACTATAGGCTACTTCTTGATGAGCCATGATATACATGAATCACCAAGGAAAAAGAAAAACCCACTACTAGTGGACACTCGTGTGTGTTATAACATCTAGCGCCCAATCTGAATCACTTCTAAAAGCATGCAACTGTGACTCACCCCCTTTTAGATAAAATAATCCAAAATATTGAGTGCCCTGTAAATAGCAAAAAACTCGCTTAACAGTGTGCCAATGCTTGGTACCTGGGCTATGCATAAATCTGCTCAACTGCGAGATCATATACTGTGTATGCATAAATCTATTCAACTACGAGACCGCATACTGTATATGCATAAATTTGCTCAACTACGAGACCGCACACTGTATATCTAGCCTCGTGTTGCACACATAAATAAGGGATCCAATAGCCTGCTGATACAAAAAAGCATCAAAAGAGTCTCCTACATCTTGAAGACTAAGTAAAGTACCTATCTCCATAGGTATAGCCATAGGATTACAGTCTTCAAGATTAAACCTCTTCAATAGCTTTTGTATATATTTAGACTATAGCATAACAATGCCATTATTGCATTGCATAAAATAAATCCCCAAATAGTAATACAAGGGCCCCAAATCTAACATCTCAAATGATGACTACAAATCAGCCTTAAAGGCTAAAATCTGATCTATATCGCGTCCCATGAGCTGCATGCCATTATTGTATAGAACGATGACCAAAAATGTTTCCTTACTCCTCTTCACATAGAGGGTACTCTCTATTGGACTGTTGAAAAAATCATTTGTAACCAAGTATGCATGAATCTTCTCATACCATGCTCCAGGAGCTTGCTTAAGGCCATAAAGAGCCTTTTTCAACCTGCATACTTTAGACTCTTCTCCTTTCACAACAAAACCAGTAGGCTATGATACATACACTTCCTCATGTAAATCACCATTCAAGAATGCAATCTTAATGTTCAACTGATGTACATTCCACCCATGATGTGCTGCCAAAGCAATGAGACACCTAATGGTAGTCATACGAGATGTGGGTGCAAAGGTCTCATCATAATCATGCCCTTTTATTGGGCATATCCCTTTGCAACAAATATGGCCTTGTAGCGATCAATGCTACCATCTTCTTTGTGTTTTAACTTGTAAACCCACTTAGTACCAATGGCCTTCTTGCATGAGGTAGATCTGTCAAATACCAGGTGTCATTCTTGAGTATATAGTTATACTCATCCTTCATAGCATGCGTCCAATGTGATCAGCATCCTGTGCTTCCTCAAAGGAAACAGGTTCCTCCTCATTACATAAAGTAGAAATGAGAACATGATCCACGGGAGAATAATCTACATGATGAGAACCTACACAAGTTCTGCTAGGTAAAGGAGTTGCCAACTTGCTATCCCTCAATGTCTACACAAGCCATTTTGGCATCCTCAATTGCCTCATCAAAAGGCTAATTTGCAGACTGATTTTGCACCTGCCAAAGGCTGAATTTCAGCACTTGGTTGAGCATTCAATTTCTCTACATATGGCTGCCCTCCATTAAACAAAAGTAGGAGTAAATCAAACATGTCCTATGAGCATACATTCTTTTTGTTTTTTTGCATGAAAGCATGGGCTGAACTGAGTTTTCGAACAAAAACATCTCTCCTTAGAAAAATCTACTTTGAGGCCGGATGGTAGAGTCTATATCCCTTGCTTTCTGAACTGTATCCCACAAATATGTATTTAACTACCTTATCATCAAGCTTATTGTGTTGTTGCTCAGGCACAAGAGCATAAGCAAGACAACCAAAAACACACAAATGAGCCATAGAAGGCTTCCCGCCATGCCAAGCTTCATAAGGAGTTTTAGATTGCAAGGCCTTGGTAGGGAATCAAAACATAGTTTGCGCACATAGTTGCCTCTAACCAAAAGCCATTGGTAAATCTTGTTCTTTCACCATATATCATGCCATCTCCATGAGAGACATGTTCTTCCTCTTAGCCATTTTGTTGAGGTGTGTATGGCACTATACATTGATGCCTTATGCCTTTTTCAGCCATATATGCATGAAATTCCTTGGACATATACTCCCCCCCCTTTTGAACGAAGGGTGCCAACTTTAAATTCACATGCATTTTCAGCCATGGATACAAAGTTCCTAAAGCACATAAAAACCTCTGACTCCTTCTTTAATGGATACACCCAGCTATATCTGGAGTAATCATCAATAAAAGTGACGAAGTAGAGATATCCCCCAATAGATGGTGTCCTCATATAGGACCACATACATCACTATGTATAAGCTATAATAGATGGTGTCCTCATATAGGACCACATCACTATGTATAAGCTATAATCTCTTTACAGCTCTCACAGATCCATCCTTTGGAAATGATGCCTGATGCATTTTACCAAGAATACACCCCTTACATACATGTCTAGCAGCAAGGGTCTCAAGAGTTGGCAGCTCAGACATCATATCATGCCTTTGAAGGCGTAACAAACTGCCATAATTTAGATGGCCAAATCGTGCATGCCATAATTTTGCATCACTCATAGCATGAGTCATGAGACTGAGCAAGCATCATACTACAACTTCTTCTCAAATACATCCATCTTGTATAGGCCAAGAAACAAGGTACTTGAGGCAATGATAGAATAACCATCATTTCTATCCTGAAATGTACATCTGTCATCCACAAGTTTCACAAATCAAGCCTAACAAGGCTAAGGCTAAGGCTAAAACTGATAGCAAATTCTTCTTGGCCTGACAAGGCTAAGGCTAAAACTGATAGCAAATTCTTCTTAATGCCTGGCACATATAAAACTTTAGAAAGAGTAAATGCGCTCCCATTTGCAGTCGTGAGCACAACTCTACCAACTCCTTTGACAAGATATGAGGAACCATTTGCACATGTGACAGTTCCTACACTTGGGATAGATTCTAGAGATGAGAACAAAAGTCTTTGTGAAGTAATGTGCTTACTAGAACCACTATCAAAGTACCAAAGCATCCGATTCTACCACTGACATGCATACATCATGAACAGAAGGGTCATAATTGCAATGTACAGTCCATGCCCAATCATCTTAAGAAAAACTTGCAGATTCTTTCTTCTCTACACTTGGTGCAGATGCATCAGCCACCACAACCATGCCTGATTCTTTCTTTTTCTCCTTCTCTAGCTTTTTCTTGCACTCATGAATAGAAGGGTCATAATTGCAATGTATAGTCCATGCCCAATCATCTTAAGAAAAACTTGCAGATTCCTTCTTCTTTGGTGCAGATGCATCAGCCACCACAACCATGCCCGATTCTTTCTTTTTCTCCTTCTCTAGCTTTTTCTTGCACTCATTTATGTAGTACCTTGGTTTCCTGCAATAGTGAAACTTGCCCTTCTTTTTAGGCTTATCACCTTCTTTCTCTACATCCTTACTTAAGGATTCTAATTTTACCTTATAGCCACCATGCGAAGAAGCTTTATCTTTGCCTTTCTGACTGGCAACAAAAGCTTGGTCACCAACTTGCATAACAGATCTATTTTGCCTAGACTGCTCTTCTTGTAAGAGTACTGAAACCAGCTCATCAAATGTAAGGGCATTTAGATTTCCCTTCATCATGAGTCTAAGCGTAGAGGTAAAACTCTGATAAGAATTCGGCAATGCATTGAGAACTATGGGCACCAATGTACTATCAAGATATATCTCACCCACACTAGCGAGCTGCTCCTTAAAATCTTTGATCTTGGTCAAGAAGTTTTCCATTGAGTGAGTCTCCCTCATTCATGTGCTCAGACTCCAGCTGTTTGCGCAGGTATGCAACACGTGCTTCATTGCACACCTGGTATAATGCAACAAGTGCATCCCATGCAGCAAGTGCATCCCATGCTTGTTTTGAAGTCTTACATGACAAAATATAATGAGGAATAATGCTTTGCTTCACAAAAAGTGCAAGGAATGCATGTGCCTGTGCATCTCTTCCATCCCATCTCATTTGAGCAGTACTGGGAGGTACTGACGGTGCATGCCACATTTATATTAGATTCTACTTCAAATGTACTTGCCTGGTTGCACTGGTAGTTGTGAAACAGGATGAGTTTCACTACCACTGACCATATTCCAAAGGCCTTTAGCAACCAGTACATGCCTCATCATATAGACCACAATGGGTAGTTATTCCCATCAAGTTTGTCCTCAGCAGACAAATTATAATCCTGGATTGCGCAGCTCTCATTTACACTCGTGGGCTGCAGCTCTCCCACTCACACTGGAAATCTGAGAACATTCTACGCATCTCTGCAGCTCTCTGAAAATCTCAGAGCTGGAGACACTCCCACACACCCATAAAAACTGCAGCAACTCCTCTTTATGAGAGATACTGAACACCGCTCTCCCGCACATGGGATACTCCCCTCCACTGGAAATTCCGAGAGCCCTCCTACACACGGATGGAGAGAGCAGCGCAGCTCCTTTAGAGCTAAGCTCTCCCACACTCTACAAACACAAGCGCTGCAGAACCCGTTGCTTCCATGCTCATAGGTTGCACTCTTTTTTTATTAGAGCTGCGAGTACTCCCTTAATACACATCAGCTACGCCTCTCTCTGAGAGCTACAGACGCAAGCTATCTCTCATACATGGGCTGCGCAGCACACCTCCTCTACATTCATACCCTGCGCAGCTCTCTGTGACTACAGCTACGCAGCTCTCCCTTTCACACTCTACAAACACAAAGAGCCTTATACACACTAATAGAGAGTGCAGCGCAGCTCAATGAAAACCTTAGAGCTGCGCTCTCCCTCACACACTATAAAAATTATAGCAGCGCTCTTCCACGCCCATAGACTGCGCACAGAGCATTGAAGCTGCGGGTAACATCTCCTACGCCTTTCAACTGCGCTCCCCTCCTCTTTATACACCAACGTGTGCTGCCCATTCAACCCAAGAATATCATATTATTCATAATACTCCAACGTATGTCAGAGAGCTCACCCCACCTTCACGCGGCGCCCTTTTGAATTTTGAGGCTAGTTGAGGAATTTTTGAAACCATCCAAGGCCACCTTCTATTTTTAGCAAGCCTTGTATTTAATTCCATGGTGACTCTTGCATTCAAGGAAGACCTTGCACCTTTTTAATAATATCTTGTGGACCCAAATACCTTGTTTCTCATGAAATGCCAAGGACCTGTACTGTAGCTGACCTCCTCTAACGAGTCCCTATCCATTTTTTAAAGAAATGGAGCTTTGCATGCTCACATTATTTGTCAACATCCTTGTCCACATATGATAGTGCTAAAACCTGCCTTGTGAAACTGATTCTCATCTCACACTCCTTCCATTTCTTATTTATCAAGGTAAACCAATAACTAACTGTACACATTGCATATTTTTGTTAGATCCATTCACATGTGGCCTTATACCCCCCTTGGCCCTTGGAGATGGACATCCTTTATTTGTAAATGCCATGCATGAGTGTGTACATATGCCAAGAAAATATTACCAAAAAAAACCTAACATAGTTTGCCCATCCCCTAGCCTGCTAGATCATTCATGGTCAGCAGAAAACAGTGTCGTGAGACTCAATGTATCTGATATTGCCATGTTCTCAAAGACACTGTTTTTCACTTCTTCAATTCTTTCATCCTTGTCTACCATCATCAGTCGTGCATGATATAACTTGAGACGTAAACCATTCACCCTTGATACATGTGGGGTCCCATCAAGGTCAGCCAATTGATATGTGCCATTAGCAAAGCAATTCATTACTCTGAAGGGCCCCTCCCATTTCACTTGGAACTTCTTTTGAAAGGTTTTATCTAGCTTACTGTTATAGCGTAGCACCAAATCACCTTCCTCAATGCCCTTCTTCTTAATCTTCTCATTTATCTTTGTCAATGCCCTATTTTGCATCTTCTCATAATGTTCCAAGGCACTCATTCTGTCCAGCTGAACCTCTTGTAACTGTAAGAGTCTCTCTTTAAATGTGTTGCTAGATGGCCCTAGCAGCTTTTCTAACATTTTAACTGCAGGCAACTCAATTTCCACCAGTAATAAAGCTTCTTTGCCATACACTAAGTGAAAAGGTGTAAAACATGTGCTTGTCTTCACCGATGTACGATAAGCCCACAAAGCACTGAACAGTTCCAGATCCCAATTCTTGCCCTGATGTTCTGTCACCTTTGCAAGAATGTGTACAAGTTCACCATTGAATCTTTCATTCAAACCGTTGCACTGCGGGTAATAAGGAGTAGTAAAATTATGCTTAATCCGCATTTTGGCACACAAGTATTCTAGCAAGTCAGCTCTAAAACCAGGCCCTTGATCAGAAAGAAGCTCCAAGGGCACCCCAAATTTACAGCAGATGTCTTCATAAACAAACTTTGCAACATCTCTTACCGTAATTTGCTTCACTGCTCTAGCTTCTGCCCACCTGGAAAGATAATCCACAGCTGTCAAAATATAGCTCTTCCCCCTGCTGGTAATGGGTAAGGGTCCTACTGCATCAATTCCCCACTTCTCAAAAATGTCAAAGGCCAAGATTGTCTTGCGCAACTCTGGTTTTAAAACTCGTTTTCCAAATGCCTGGCACCTTTTGCATGAGCTACACCAGTGATGCACATCTTTTTGTATACTTGGCCATATGTAACCTTCCTGTAAGATTTTGTGCAATGTGATTTTAAATGCAAAGTGGCCACCGCATGCTCCTTCATGATTCTCCTCAAGCACTCTGTACAGCTCTTCCTTCCATGGTACACGCCTTAACACCAAGTCAGCCCCTTGCATGTATAAGGTGTCACCAATGAGCTTGTATTTGCAAGCTCTGCGTACAAACCCATATTTCTTTGCCTTCTCAATGTCCTGGGGAATGACTCCTGTCAACAAAAACTCTTCTTCCAATGTCAGACTTTCACGACCCTGATAAAGTGGCAGATCTGCTTTTAACACATATAGCTCGCCAATCATTCCTTGTGCTGCTTCATGTGCTTCTGTATTAAGAGAACGCTCCACATGCCGAATGCCCCATGCTTCAAACTCCTTCAACAAGCTCTTGATCTTGAAACACTTATTCCTCAATGCAGGGTTTTTGCTCTTCCATACTCCTAGTATTTGCTTTACCACCAGTAGAGAATCACCTCTTATGCATAGTCTCTTTACACCATGCTTAATGCAAATGTTTAGCCCTGCTTCCAATGTAGAATACTCTGCTTCATTGTTAGTATGAGCATCAACTTTGAATCCCTTTTTACAAATCAGCTTACCTTGCTGGTCATAAAGAGCTATACCACCAGAAGCTGCATCATGGCTCTTCTTGTATGAACCATCAAAGAACAAAACATGAGCATTGCTTACTTCTGCCACATTTTCTACCTTTCTAATACTTTCTTCTTTGACAAGCAGAGGGTTTTCCTTATAAGTTAACAAGTCTGCCAAAGTAGCTCTGTTACTTTCTTCCACCAAGAAAGAGAACTCAAACTCCTGCAATTTAATCACCCACTTTTTCACTGCCTTAGACATGTTTACACCATTGATTAGCTGAGGCAAGAATGTGTAGCTAGTTAGGAATACAAATGGCTTTGTCAAAAGATATTGGCAAAACCGTCGGCAAGCAAACACCACACTTACCATTACCAACTCTATTTCTGATAGTCCCCTCTCTGCTACTGACTTTACCCTACTAGCACAATAGACATGGTGCATATATTGGCTCCCCTTCCCTTTTTGCAGTAACATAGCACCAATAGCATCCTCTCCTACTGAAGGATTCACATAAAAAACCTGTTCCCAATTTGGAGCCTGCACCGCGGTCATCTCCCCTAAGACTTCTTTGACTCTCCGAAACTCTTCTTCACACTTGTCATCCCATTGCAAAGGATCGTGCTTTGCCACCTGTTGTAATGGATATAAAAGCTGTGAGGACAATGAAATGAATCTTGACATGTACTTTACCTTCTGAATGAATGTTGCCAACTGTTTTGTAGACTTTGGAGAAGGAAGAAGCATGATCGCCTTGACCTTGTCTGGATCAGCCTCAATGCCATTTTTTGACACCATATGACCCAACAATTTTACCCTTGGTTTTGCAAAGAAACACTTCTTGGGATTGAGTTGGCCACCACAATCATTATATCGTTCCAGCACCATCCCCAGCTTCTCACAGTGATCCATGCGTGTGCTATAGACACAAAAATCATCAATGAAATCCTGTACACATTTTCCAATGAATGGCAGAAGCGCCCAATTTGCTCTCTTTTGATAGTGAGCTGGACCATTTGTTAGCCCAAATGGTAGTACTGTATAGCAAAAGCAGCCCCATGGTGTAATGAAAGTAGTTTTCTTCTGATCCTCTGGAGCAATCTTCAACTGGAAATAGCCTGAAAACCCATCACACACACTGTATCTTTCATGACCCGCCACTGAATCTAGGATTTGATCAATGAAAGGTAGTGGGTATGGATCCTTCTTTGTAGCTGCATTCAAAGGTTTGAAATCCACACAAACCCTCCATTTTCCGTCCTTTTTTGGAGTGACCACGACTGGGCTTACCCACTCTGTTGTCTCCACAGGGCATATAAAACCAGCCTTTAGTAGTTTGCCCACCTCTTCTCGCAAAGCCTTCATCTGTTCTGGACCCATTCTCCTTAATCTTTGACGTACTGGCTTGGCTCCTTCCTTTAGCTCTATGTGCAAATCTTCCCCTTTGAATCCCCGAACTTCTTCATACGATGTGATGAATAAATCTGGATATGTTGACAACATCTTTAAATACTTCTCCTTCTCCACGACTGAGAGATCTGTGCTAATCATCCTGGCCATCAATTCGTGTTTCTCGTGTGGCTTCACCTGGGGTTGCATTAGCTCTTCAATCACCTCATATGGGCCCTTAGACTCATCATCAATTTCCTTCATGGATGCGACTATGCTGGTCTGTTCAAAGACCCTGTTCACCATCAGAAATGCCACATTTACCTCTCCCTCACTACTAGTGGTGGTGCCACTGTCCCCATCTGACTCAGTGGAAGACTCTTCACTACTTGAATTCTCCCCTTCTTCATAATCTTCATCTAGTGGCTTCCTGCTACTCATGTCAAATAATCTTTTGCCCCCTGTCTCCCCATATAAGCTGATTGTACCGTGTCTCCAATCTTGAACGGCCCGCACTGCGCGTAGCCATGGTCTTCCAAGGATGATAGGATAAGCCCCTAATCTTGCTGGCATTACATGAAAATCCACTACCGTTTTGACTGCATAAGCTTCGATTTCCAAGCTCTTCACTACCCCTAAACACTTGATCTTTTGATGGTTTGCCAGTCGTATGCGGAATCCTGAGACTCCTTCTACTATCAGGCCCATCTTTTCTACACATGTTTGAGTGATTACACAAATTTGTGCACCACCATCCACGTATCCCTGCCCAAGATTCTTCCTCTTGTGCCAAACATCCACTATGGGACAAATGTCTGAAGACTCATCAATGGCCAACACTCTTACTGGCCCTCTGTTGGGCTCCTTCCCCAGCGGGCTGACTAGTTTCTTCCATTGGCGCTTCAGCTTTGGTATCATTTCCACTAGTTGTCCAAAGGTCACGTCTGCCTTCCTACTTCTCAGGTCCTGTTTCAAGTCATAGCTATCCTGCCCTTCCCCTAGTGGAAAATCTGAGACGTGAAATTTTCGGCGAGCTCTCCTTTTCCTTTTAGCTTTCACATCTTCTCCCTCATGACTTTTCCCTTTTTTCCTACTGGGACCTGCTTCATTTCTTCCTTCTTTATCCTCTGTAGTTCTCTTCCCAATGGGCATTACTAATGTATCTTCCAACATTGCTGCCTTCTCCAAGGTGACCACACTTAACACTTTTGTCTTTCCCTTGTCCTCCTTGGTCAATCCACTAGGTCCTGCCTCAGCCTTAATCTCTATGCCATAATCATTTGACCGGTTCGGCAACTGTGCAGGCAATGGATACATATCTCCATTCATTCTTGGTGGTTTATCACATTGTGGGCTGATGTGGCCAAGTTCTCCACAGTTATAGCATGTGGGCAACTGCCTCCAACCCCTGCCGTTATTCTGTCCACCCAAACCATTCTTTGGTTGTCCTTCACCTCCTGGCTGATTTGCAAGCCTCATACGACCTCGATTATTTCCCACATTGCTTAACATATTTAGGCTAAGATTCTTCATCAAATCAACCACTTGCCTCAAGTCCTGCCTCAGCTCATCATCTTGTGCTGCAGTAGTGACCATTGCTGGCACAACTTGAGTAGTTACTGAAACCGCATTTGCCGGATGCACCTCCTCTGGAACCCGACTTTGCATGGAATCCATTTGCTTCATCTCTGACACCATAGGCAGTGAGCTTACTCCCAATTGAGTTAGTCTATTCAATTTCCACTCTTTGTTCCTTGCCACCTCCAATGCATCCTCATATGTTCTTGGCTTCTTCAATTCTACCCTCCAACGCAGGTTTTCCTTGAGGCCAACCAAGAACCGATCCTTCTTCATCATATCTGGTGGGGGCACCTGTGGCTGCAAGGCTTGACACAAGTTCTCCCATAATATGGAAAACTTCTTGATGTAATCATCAATGGGCTCCGCTTTACTTGGTCTCAATTCCTGTATTTCATGCCAAACTTTGTCTAGATCTTTCACCTTCACAAACTGTGCTGTTAAAGCCTGTCGGACATTATCCCATGTCAATGGCATAGGTGGATCATGATAAAAAACAGGAGCAGGATGTAACACACACAAGAGAAGCAAACCCTAATCCATAATCATCAATCATAAAGAAGGAGAGAAGCCATAGTCACCATCTCTCTCACACACACAAAGGAGAACACAACATAGTGTTATGTCCACACTACAAAGTAAACCTAGTGTAATGTCCACACCACACATGACCAGCTGGACGCGGTCATAAACACACCACATGATATCTGTCTACCATACTGTCACTCTGTCAGCACCCATGTGCTATCCTCCAGCTGTATACGAGCTTGATATTTCAACACTCCCCCTCAAGCTCGACATGTCCATCTCTAGGGCTCCCAATCTAGTACAGAAATACTCGAACTTATCCTTACCAAGTGCTTTGGTAAAGATATCTGCAACCTGCTCATCTGTCTGCACATATGTCAAATCAACATGCCCATCGAGCACCTTCTCTCTGATGAAATGATAATGGACCTCAATATGTTTGGTCCTGGCATGATAAACTGGGTTGCTAGCAAGCTGAATACTACTCATGTTGTCACAATGAATGACAACGCTCATATCACTCTGTAGCCTGACATCATCTAGCAACTTTTTCAACCACATAGCCTCACATGCAGCTATGGCTGCTCCACGATACTCTGCCTCTGTGGTAGATAAAGCAACTGTAGGTTGCTTTTTACTGCTCCAACTCACAGCTCCACTACCAAGGCTAAAAACATAGCCACTGGTAGATCTCCTATCATATGCACTACCGGCCCAATCTGCATCTGTATATCCGTAGACATGCATGTCTTTTCCTGCCTCATAGAAAAGACCATAATGCGCGGTAGTTTTGACATATCTCAGAATCCGTCTCACAGCATCCAAGTGAGGTTTACGAGGACTCTGCATAAACTGACTCACCAAACCAACTGCATAACTGATATCTGGCCTCGTAATGGTCATGTAGATAAGGCTACCAACCATTTTCCTGTACATGGTGATATCATCAAGCTCATCACCCAAATCAGCCCTAAGCTTCATGTTTTGCTCTAATGGTGTCAACATTGGTTTGCATGCTGTCATACCATACTTTGCCAGCATGTCAAGTGCATATTGCCTTTGCACCAACCATATACCTGTGTTTGTTCTTATCACCTCAATGCCAAGAAAGAACCTCAAATCACCAAGGTCTTTCATATCAAACTCTTTGCATAAAGAGGCCTTAACCTCATCAATGCCTTTCCCACAATCACCTGTGATAATCAGATCATCAACATAAATGACTATCAGCACAATACCATCATGTGTCTTCTTCACATAAAGTGAAGAGTCTGCATTTCCAACCACAAATCCAATACTGACAAGATATCTGCTGATCTTGTCACTCCAAGCACGAGGTGCTTGCTTCAAACCATAGAGTGCTTTCTTTAACCTGCAAACAAAAGTCGGATATTTTGGATGTACATAACCTTCTGGCTGTTCCATGTACACCTCTTCTTGTAGATCACCATTCAAGAAAGCATTCTTTATATCCATTTGATGTAAAGCCCAACCTTTTTGTGCTGCTAGTGCAATGATAGACCTCACTGTAGCCATCTTAGCCACTGGGCTGAAAGTTTCATCATAATCAAGACCATAAGTTTGTGCATATCCTTTAGCGACCAGCCTTGCCTTATGTCTCTCTAGGCTGCCATCTGACTTGCACTTTACTTTATACACCCATTTGCATCCAATTGCATTCTTTCCTTGAGGTAACTCAGCCAATTCCCATGTATCATTTTTGTCCAAAGCATTCATCTCTTCATCCATGGCTTTCTCCCATACAGGTTCTCCAACAGCCTCTGTATAGCATGTAGGTTCCACATGCTTTACCATAGATGTCATGTATGCATAGTGCATAGCAAAATCTCTATATGTCAATCTCTCCACTGGATATCTGACTCTCTGGGACCTCCGCAATGCATGCGGGTCACTCTGTACACCTGTAACTCGAGCATGTGGTGGCACATATCTGTCCTGCCTAGCACCAGGTGTGCGTACAACAGGTATCCCGAGCTCCTCATCCAAACTCTCTGAGCTAGAAGACTCATAACCTGTGATCCCAATTCCTTCGACTTTCTTCTTGCCTTTATCCATAGCACTACTCCCAGTGCTCACACTCTCATGTCTCAGACGTCCTGACCATGGACGTACACTGCTACTACTCTCAGCTTCTGCTGCTGGCCCAGACATAGTAGTAGAACTAGAACTTGCTTGTGATGGCAAGTTCATAGGCACATTCGCCTCAAGTGTGTCAATGACTCCCTCATCTTTGGCTTTATACCAACTAGCAAGTTCATCGAATACAACATCTCGTGAGATGACTACTTGTCTAGTTTGAGGGTTATAGCATTTGTAAGCCTTTCGATCCTGTGCATATCCAACAAAGACACATTTCTCTGCTTTAGGATCCAACTTCCGTCTTCTTTCATCAGGCACATGAACATAAGCTACACAACCAAAGACTTTCAGATGTCCAATATCTGGCCTGTAACCTGTAAGCCGCATCTCAGGCGTGCTTCCATGAATGGCTGCTGTTGGTGATTTGTTCAGGATATACACTGCAGTAGCACATGCTTCTGCCCAATAGTAATCTGGCATGCTCTTTTCATTGAGCATTGCCCTTGCCACTTCACATATGACACGATTCTTTCTCTCAGCCACACCATTCTGTTGAGGTGTATACCTGCATGTCAACTGTCTTCTTATCCCATGCTTCCGCAAGAAATGCTCAAATGCTTTTGAGGTGTATTCACCACCTCCATCTGTTCTCAGACACTTAATCCAACAGCCATATTGTTTTTCTACAAGAGCCTTGAAATCCATGAATTTTTCCAGCACTTCACTCTTCTCTCTCAAAAAATATATCCATGTCATCCTGCTGAAGTCATCTATAAATGTCACATAGTATAGACTTCCTTTGATAGATGGGTTTTGTGCTGGGCCCCATACATCACTGTGCACTATTTCAAGTGGTCTATTACTCATGTTTCCTTCTCTAGGAAACCTCAACCTTGCCTGCTTTCCAAACTGACAGCCTTCACAAACATGCATATGTCCATCATATTTGAATCGAGGCAATCCACTGATAATGCCCCTTGTTTGCATGTTCTTTAATCTCTGTATATTGACATGTCCAATCCTCTTGTGCCACATGTCAATGTCCTGCACAATCCCATTGCTCTTTGAAAACATGGCTGAACTCAATTCTGGTATGCCTGCATCCAATTTGAACAACCTTCCTTCCTTCTTGCCCTTGGCAACCAATCTACAGCCATGCTTAAAATCTTCCACAAAACAGCCTTTCTCATTGAATCTTACTTGTAATCCCTGCTCAACCATTTGGCCTACTGATGCCAAACTCTTTGTAATGGATGGTACATATAACACTTCTGACATATTTTTCACATTTCCATCATGCATCTTCAAAGGCACACTGCCAACATGTGTTATAAGATGCTGAGTATCATCTCCTGTGACCACATAACCATTTGTATCCAATGGTTGCATCTTCTCAAACCACTCACCATGACATGTCATGTGGTTTGAGGCACCTGAATCCATATACCATGATTCATCTCGAGCATTCTGAGAATCCATTGTCCCCATAACATGCTTCATTGCAAAAAGATGGTTTGAACTCCCATCATTGTTACTGGTAGATGCATAATTACCATGTTGTGGTCTTCCATTCCTCACATCATTCTGCTTTTTGTAACAATCTTTTGCCAAATGTCCAAGTTTGCCACAATAGTAACATTCAATCCCATTCAAATTTTGTTGAGGACCTTGCCATCGTCCTCTACCACGAGCACCTGTTCCAAATCTCCCCCTATGGGATTGAAATCCACGACCTCCACGTGATCCAAATGAGGACTGTGAATTCTGAAAATTCTGATTTGATTGTGGTTGAGTAGACCTGTCATTCCAACCACGTCCTCCACGGCCTCGAGGGGTAAATCTCCCCCTGCCTCGAGAGCCTCTAGATGAGTAAAAAGCCTGATTTCTTGGATGTTCATCATTGCTTGACAAGGATGCACCACCTGTAACACTCATACCACCAAGGCCAAGCTTCAATTCTTCCACAATGAGCAATGACACAAGCTCATCAAAGTCTGGCATTCCTCCCAACCTTACTGAGATGGAAGTGTCAAAAGATTTGTACTCTTTGCCTAAACCACGCAATGTGAGAGCAACCAAATCATCATCATCCATCGGGGCATGGATTGATGACAAGGAATCAGCATAACCCTTGATTTCCTGAACATACTCATGTATACTCTGATTCCTTCGTGTTACACTGTGAATCTGTTGCTTTAGTTGTATCTTCCTTGCACCAGTGTCTGTCTCATACATTCGGCACAATATACCCCATGCTTCTTTCGGTGTATCTGCATCTTGGATGTGAATAAGCAAGGCATCTGTTACACATATGGAAAAATAATGCAACACCTTCGAAGACCGCTCTACCCATTGCTTGTGAGCCAGTAACTGAGCATTATTTGGTTGAGGAGGTAGGTATGGCTCCGGATCTTCCTCCGAGACAAGACTCCATAAACCTTTGCCTTTCAAAAAACTCTTCATTCGAAACTTCCACACTTGAACGTTAGTGCGATCAAGCTTCTCGCCAACAATCTGTATCGGACCATCTCCCATTGTTGCAAAAAAATTGTAGTAGATGTACCCCGTCAATCACAATGTATGAAGTACCTGTAATGCTCCAAATCTCTCCAAATCACATCAAATGCTTGCAAATTGTGTGCATTAACATCCCACAATGATTCACAGACAATGTACACTCGATCAAAGTTGAAACCAAATGAAACTCCTTCACAAAAAAATTTCTGGTTTTTTTCTCGCCAGTAAATTCTCGCCAGTAACCAGTCAAGATTATGCTCTAAATCCTTCAAATCTTGTCCAAATGCAATGATTCAACTTGCATTAGCTTCCCAACACATTGCTCCAACATATCCTAGAAGGGTTTGATCCAATTCTTCAAGGGGAATGAGAACCACCAATTTTTGTAACCTCTGGTTTGAATTTTTCTGCAACTGTCAGGTACCACCTCTCACTAAAATTGCTCTATCTCCTTCAAATCTTCTCCAAATCCAAAACTTTTTGATTCAAAAGTTTAGTAACTCATAGGACTTTACTTGTACCAAAGGAATTAGGCCAATTTGATATAGACAAAGATTAATGCTTTGATTAAAAATGCTCTGTTTTTGGACAGAATTTCTGCAAACCTGCACACCTCTGATAAATCACTTCAATGAGCTCCAAATACATGAAATGAGCTGCAACCAAGCATCACAAGGCCTTAGCAATGTGTTTGCTAAACTCCCCAAACTTTGAATCATTCACTTTGGTGACCAAATGAGTGAAATAGATGAAATCTAATCAAACTCTTCAGAAATCTGCACAGAAAAGCGCCGCCTGCTGTTGTGGGCTGTAGAGAGAGGGGAAATCTCAATTGACTTGATAGGCTTGTTAGCAATGACCTAATCTACCTTGGGTATGAAGGGTTTAGCTCAATTTTGCCTCTAGCTCCTGCAATTGATCCTCCACGGGGGGTATGTCCACTGGTTTTGTGAAAAACCAGAAACTTTTACATAAATCCACTTTCTCTTGATTTTAATCAAATCTGTATGCATCAATATGCTTCAAGATTCTGTATGTTGCTTGTGCCCCACTTTGTTGATGCATTTCCAAGCCCAAATACATGTGCCTTTGTGTATACATTTGCCAAGAGTATACATTCACTTCAAGCTTTCCATGAAAGCTTAGAGAAAAAACCAAAATTTTTCACTTGCTTTATGCACTTCAATCTTCACTGAACTTGCTCTTTGATACCTGCAATCCGCAGAGGGGGTCTTGCTACACTCACCAATGGTCCTTAGCTCTCAGATCTGATGCCGGTGTGTGCTCCTTAGCTTTTCCTTTGCTCCAAGCTCCAATGGCTTCCTTCACAGCTTTTTCTTCTTCTTCTCTCTTCTCTCACTCACTCTCACAACTCAGCTAATGAGCTCTTGGCTCTGATACCATGATAAAAAAACAGGAGCAGGATGTAACACACACAAGAGAAGCAAACCCTAATCCATAATCATCAATCATAAAGAAGGAGAGAAGCCATAGTCACCATCTCTCTCACACACACAAAGGAGAACACAACATAGTGTTATGTCCACACTACAAAGTAAACCTAGTGTAATGTCCACACCACACATGACCAGCTGGACGCGGTCATAAACACACCACACGATATCTGTCTACCATACTGTCACTCTGTCAGCACCCATGTGCTATCCTCCAGCTGTATACGAGCTTGATATTTCAACAGATCAGCCCTCTGCAACTCCTCCTCATAACCCTTACACCAGCTCCGTGCATCACCCTTCAAACAGATTTGCAAAAGGCGTAACATTTGAGCGGGTATCTGGATATGGTTGCTTATGCACGCAACTTCCATGTTTTCTAAGAACTCTTCCACACTCTCATCATTTTTTCCATGAAACTCTGGATAAGGGAAAGCCATTGTTACCCAAAAAAACTCTTTTGACACAGATGCAAAAACAAAACCTTCTACTAACTCAATTCTCAGAAGAAAACTTCAAAACACTTCAGGTTTAGAAGAGGATGAACACATGCACATCAAACGAATTTGCATAGTTAATCATGGGAATTACCACCGGCAAAGGAGACTCCAATATTTCCCTCAGTCTTTCTGGCCCAAACATATATGCCATACGCTGTTGAAAGAAAATTTTTTTGTCCACATGAACATTTATCTAAATTCTTTGGGTAAAATGGAAGGGAGTAAATTGAGGTCCATTGTGATTATCCATTGAGAATGGCCATCCAACTCCCAAGAGGCACGACTGGCTAATGGCTAATTTCTCAATTCTACCAGAATTTTTAGGCAACACATCAACTGTGAAATGGCACCAATCCCAAGAATTTCAGCCTGCAAACCATACTTCAGTTGGCTGTCAAATCAAGGTAATATAGTACAATTTTAGAAGGCATCTGTCACTCAACTGTCCTGGCATAGCAGTCATTCACTGAGATTAATCACATGCACATGTTTTCAGTCTTGTAAACTGAAGGTTCTTGGAATGCTTCCTCTGTGGAGGCACCAAAAACTGTGAAGGGAGGCGGAGAAACACGGAACACCTCTATAGCAATGCCTTTCCACAGTTTGGAGTACACACCAACATCAAGAAAAAGGGGCACCAGTCAACTTCTCAATGAGCTGACACAACATTTAACATCTCAAGCAGGAGACTTTGTCTCTACCCTCATTCAATTTTTCAAGCAACTGGGGGAAGCCTACATACATTTGATCAAGACATGCAAGGGGAGATGGGCACATCAACATCTGCCACCCTTTACTCAATTGATACATATGCATATAGGGGTGCACCCTTATAATGAAATAGGCTCACAGCCATAAACAAAATGATCACCATAGAGAAATGATGAGAGAACCACTTGACATAACAAGGTTACATTCCATCAAGTATGAGCTTTCTGCAATACTTCAGTTTCCCAAGAAAAGACAACATCAGTAAGGAACTTCAATTCTCCCAACCTGGCAAACAGTGTGAGACTAGGAGGCACAATCACTTTATGGTCTTCAGTCTGTCTGTTGAAGAAGCATACCACCATGCATACATATTCTCTCAAGCAAAACCAGAGGGCTGTCTTTCTCATACACGAGCTTTCCACAAAATCAGAGAGTTGGTTATCATATGCATGGATTTTCCAAAGCCAGAAATTGGTGATTCCTCCTATGTATATGAGTTATTTCACAAAAAAGAGAACAAAAAAGCTGGACAGCCGCCGTCACTTACATTGCATGGGCTGTCATCATAACAAAGATCTGCACTCTCAAGGCGTGGCACCTTCTCTTGATTCATACAAGTAGCGTTGCAGCTTCTCCTCCTCTCCCAAACTGGAGTGCCGTGGGCTGTTCTGAAGGTACTTCTCTTCAAAGAAGACGAGCTCATCCCCTTTCTCTCTCAAACACAGAAGGCAGCTTCTTACTCATAAGGAAAAAACACACGGCTTTCACACCTTGAAGACGGTGCCTACTCACACAAAGGCTACGCTTCTTCCCTTACTCACATGGGCTGCACTCTCAATGATTATTAGAATTACAATTCCCCTTCACATACTGAAACCTACAAGCTCTTCCACACCCTTATAATCCTGGATTGCGCAGCTCTCATTTACACTCGTGGGCTGCAGCTCTCCCACTCACACTGGAAATCTGAGAACATTCTACGCATCTCTGCAGCTCTCTGAAAATCTCAGAGCTGGAGACACTCCCACACACCCATAAAAACTGCAGCAACTCCTCTTTATGAGAGATACTGAACACCGCTCTCCCGCACATGGGATACTCCCCTCCACTGGAAATTCCGAGAGCCCTCCTACACACGGATGGAGAGAGCAGCGCAGCTCCTTTAGAGCTAAGCTCTCCCACACTCTACAAACACAAGCGCTGCAGAACCCGTTGCTTCCACGCTCATAGGCTGCACTCTTTTTTTATTAGAGCTGCGAGTACTCCCTTAATACACATCAGCTACGCCTCTCTCTGAGAGCTACAGACGCAAGCTATCTCTCATACATGGGCTGCGCAGCACACCTCCTCTGCATTCATACCCTGAGCAGCTCTCTGCGACTACAGCTACGCAGCTCTCCCTTTCACACTCTACAAACACAAAGAGCCTTATACACACTAATAGAGAGTGCAGCGCAGCTCAATGAAAACCTTAGAGCTACGCTCTCCCTCACACACTATAAAAATTATAGCAGCGCTCTTCCACGCCCATAGGCTGCGCACAGAGCATTGAAGCTGCGGGTAACATCTCCTACGCCTTTCAGCTGCGCTCCCCTCCTCTTTATACACCAACGTGTGCTGCCCATTCAACCCAAGAATATCATATTATTCATAATACTCCAACGTATGTCAGAGAGCTCACCCCACCTTCACGCGGCGCCCTTTTGAATTTTGAGGCTAGTTGAGGAATTTTTGAAACCATCCAAGGCCACCTTCTATTTTTAGCAAGCCTTGTATTTAATTCCATGGTGACTCTTGCATTCAAGGAAGACCTTGCACCTTTTTAATAATATCTTGTGGACCCAAATACCTTGTTTCTCATGAAATGCCAAGGACCTGTACTGTAGCTGACCTCCTCTAACGGGTCCCTATCCATTTTTTAAAGAAATGGAGCTTTGCATGCTCACATTATTTGTCAACATCCTTGTCCACATATGATAGTGCTAAAACCTGCCTTGTGAAACTGATTCTCATCTCACACTCCTTCCATTTCTTATTTATGAAGGTAAACCAATAACTAACTGTACACATTGCATATTTTTGTTAGATCCGTTCACATGTGGCCTTATACCCCCCTTGGCCCTTGGAGATGGACATCCTTTATTTGTAAATGCCATGCATGAGTGTGTACATATGCCAAGAAAATATTACCAAAAAAAACCTAACAGCAGGTATTGACACTATAGATGCTATTGCACACCAAATCTTTGCTGCTGCACAGCCCAAACATCCAAATTCGAGAAGAGCCAATCCAAAATGATGCCTCTCTAAAACGTCTGTAGAAACCTTGCGGTGCCCAAATGTACCTAAAACGAGCCCGAATTGCACCGCGGACCCCAAAAATGATGTATACTTTCTTCTTCTAAGAGGGTATCTCAACATATACCTTCTTCTCCTAAGAGGGTATCTCAATCAGAGATAGAAAACTGTGACATAAAGAGATGCCTAAAATAGGTGTTAAGAGAACAATAATGATGTTTTCAAATGTATCAAAATCATAAACACAATAAAATATATATATAAAAAAGGGAAACATAAACTAAGGAATCTCATCATGCTTTCGTTATTATGTATTCTATGAAGTTTGCGGGTCCATGTAACACAACTTGCCTCTTTCTATGAATATAATATCTACCAAAAGGTCATGGGTGCTTGTTTCCTAGATGCATGGAATTGATCTAGGGAAATAATTGCATGCTACTAGTGCTAGGGGGGGGACATAATATGAATTTGAGTACTAAAATAAGCTAGGTTAAACTTATCATACAACAAACAACATTTAGGTAGATTAATTGATTTAAATAACCTAGAAAAAATAAATTTCATGTCAGTGCATGTTTTATTTCAGGTTGTTGATTATTCATACATTGTTGAGATCAAATGCTATGTGGATGATATTGTATGCATAATACGATCAAATTAAAGGTTTCTGAAAAAAGGAGGACTGTTTCAGATGCATTTCTTAGAATTTGTGATCAGAGTTAGGTTGTTTTCAGCATTTACAAATAGTGTTTTTGAGTCCAAGAAGTTATCGCCATAAACATTGTGGGCTCTGTGTGGACAGCATTTGCCGAGCTTTATGTATCTATGTGCATGTCTGAGTTGATTATTGGAAATCCTCAGTGAACATCGTGGTAAACAAAATGAGTGACACTCCTGATAAAATTGTTGGTAAGAAGCTTGATAGGCACAACTTCCACATTTAAAAGTATCATATGACAAATTTCCTCAAAGGTAAAGGCCTATGGAACTTGGTGAGACAGGCAATGAGGTGGAGCCAAGGGTTCCCCAAATGAATGCAACACCTGCCTAGCTTATTATAGCACATCAAAATTGGACATAGAGGTCCTTCAAAGTGTTGCATTACTTCTTGATATGTGTTACAAACACCATTTTATGCCATATACAAGATACACATAATCCCAAGGATGCATGGGATACTTTGGTAAAGTTATATGATACGACTACAGCACTAAAGAAGATGCAATTGAAGTAGAAGATTCATGGTGTGACATTAGGGAAAAAGGGAGCTCATTTTGGGGCCCTGTAAGAAATTCACTATTTTTTGATTTATTTCTCTCCTAAAAGATCTCAAAAATAGTAAAATACGGAAACATGGCTCAGAATTGTCAGTAAGGACTATAGAACTGTCAGTTTAGAAAGGAATAAGATAATCTTTTGTCTAACCAACATGATTTTGCATTAAATATCTAATTAGTTTTTTTTTTGTTTCCGGAAGATTCCGCATCTCTTTTGTGACAACGTGTCCAGGCCTCTCATAATAAAGAATCCATCACTGAACTTGATGATTGCACTTTTTTAAAATATTTACATGGATACCGCCACACTTCCACGATTCATGTTACAAAAAGACTATGAGATTGACAAGCAAACTTTGCAACCTCAGAAGCACAACAAAAAAATGGCCGATACTAGTGAGTCACAATCTAAGAAGAAGCGATTACACCATCTTCACATCGACTTAGAAGAACAATATGCTCTAGCACAAAAAAGACGAAAGGATACGGTGTTGAATGCTCAATAACGGGAAAATATGAGAAGAGAAGGGCTTCAACATATTGACTTATGGTGCGATGGAAGCATATATCCAAAATGTCTAGTAAAAAACTGTACACCTCCATTTGTCAATCCAACCACACTAATGAGGTTTGCACGGGCGATGGACAAAATGGACTTCTTGGTTATATTTCAGCGCAGTCTGCATTTGCAGAAACATATAAAATGATGTACCTACAAGAAAAGAGGGGCCAGGATACAAGAGATAGCCATTCATGCAAAATTGGAGCAGCAGTTGTTGCAGAATGAAACTGAGGAGCATTCAAAGAGTAAAAAAGAGTTGACAAGAGCAAGAAGGAAGAGAACCGTGCTTGGAGACACACTACGAAGCAGGAAGATTAAAAACATTGCAAATTTGAAGGCTGGGACTGGTGATGTAAACGAAGAATTCAGGAAGTAAGGCTAGTTTGAAATTTTTCATTTTGTATACTCAAAAAGGCTCTCAAATGACTATATCTATTTCGTCCATTAACGCAAAACAAGAATGGAGGTGTTGAATGATACAGGCATATTGTGTTGTTACTATAGGAAACTATTGGAGCCTGCAAAAGAAAATATGGATCCCAACCTTCTTCCTGTTAAACAAATGAAAGGATTGCTTTCTTGTGGTGTAGCAAAAGGTTTGATTGAAGAAAAAAAATACAAAACAATCAAACGCAATGTTGTAGAGGACTTTATATCCAATAATCAAGTTGATGGCACTACAATCCAAGAGGCTCTTGATGTTAGTGGAGTTAGCAGGAAGGGATATAGTTTGATTTTCCATGCGATATCCTCATCTTTGAAAGATCAAAGGATTAAACGAGTTTTACTACCAAATCCAGCAACCGTGTGGAGGATAAGAGGTCATTTGAATGAAAGTATAGATGAGTTTATTGGGCAATATATCCATATTGAAGAAATATTTCATGGTGGTAAAGGAACCACTGTGTATGACCCTTGGAACAATATATTTATAGATCTACAACAACTTCAAAGAAGAATGGTCGAGTTTTATAGAATAACATTTGAGGAGTGCAAAGGCATTTTGAAATTTGTTATCAAACTGGATGAGTGTGAGGTTGTAAAGGAAAAGAAAATGGAAAGGATTACTATTACATTGATGAATGGAGCACTTGATACATCATTGACTGAAGCGAGTTCGAAGTATTTTAGTGTGCAGTCAGAGAAACACATATGGTGGTTAGGCTCGTTCCAGGTATGATCATTTTTTGTTTCATACTTGATTTTAGTCATTGTTTTCAAATCTTTTATAGTAAGACTTTTGTTTTCTATAATCACAGGTGAAGACAGAAGACCATGAAACACTAGATTGGGTGTTTCACCACACGGAAATACCAAGAATAATTAAAAGACAAGTGCAAGGAGAGAATCTCCATGTTGCAAGAAAAGGTGATTTTCAAGTAGAGTGGCACATGGCGGGGGATCTTAAAACACTTAAGTGCATGTATAACGTTAGTAAAGGAGACAACTCAAAGTCTCCTTGTCTTTACTGCAAAGAATCAACTCAAGTAATGGATTCCAAATGGTGGAAGAGAGCACCTAATAGAGATAAAGTTGACCCTGACTTCAAGGCCATTCATGACATTCCACTATGTAATGTTCACATATGCACATTGCATGGTCTATGTCGAATGGTGGGGATCTTGCAAAACAAGAAGGAGCTCAACTCCGTGACGTGGATAGTCTTACATATCAAGGGGCCGGTAAAGGAAGACTAAGATGGCGGATGAAGGCATGACGTTTGACGTACTTCTTCGACTTCTACGAGGGAAAGGTAGAGGATCAAAGACTTTGTACAAATCAATTCAACTTCAACATAATGTTTGTGCTATATTTGATGACTAAATCCTATTACTCCCAGGGCCTGCCAATCAGAACTCTCTTTTTGATCTTGATTGGACTCTTTTTCTTCCTTGTTGGCTTGATGTCGACTGTCTGTTTATCAATGCTTGCCTCTGTTGCTTGTCTAGGAGGGGTATCCTTGTCTTCAGCTATCTCCACGTGTTCTTCTTCTTGGATTGTGTCACCTGATGCAATCATGGGTGGCTCTCGAAACCTTATGAGCTTGTGTTTTCCATAGCCCTCCAGACATTTGGGCTCCTTAACACCACATGCTAATGCATAAGAAGTGTAAGACAAAAAGTAAGAGGCCCTAGAGGCCTGCTTATTCACATAATCCCCAAATATATCTATGGCAGACAACCTCTCTATCAAAATAATCTTTTCCTTTTGCCATGAAAGATCATGTCCACCTAAAACCCTAGATAAACATTTAAAGAAGTAAACAATGGCTTCTCCATTGTTGCTGAACTGCCTATGGTAAATCAAGATCTTAGCACTGCCTAGATCATGAATATAATGAGCTAGGCTTGACATTTTGCCAAACCCAGCCGGCCTGCTTCCACTTGTTCTATGGAGGAATGTGTCATCCTCAATTTGTAGCTGCCACATATCAAAAGATTGGAGTGAGACAATACACAACTACAAAACATTTAAACACAAGATAAAGTATTTGATTTGAAGTAACAAGATCATACCTTCTCATTTTCATCAGCAACAAGAAGTTCATCTTTCCAAAGATTTATTCCTCTCCCCTCCAGTCCAGCCTCTTCTTTAAGCTTTCCCTTGTAGAGAGATTCATAGCTTCCTGTGTGAGCTGGTGGAAGGTAGCTTCATCTGGCTCTTGGAACTTTTCAGCCTCTTTGAAACAAATAGTAAGAGCCTTTGCAGGATCAAAAGTTGTTTCCAAAGCCAGTAGTGAATGGTCATCCTCTATGCCAACCTCCTTGTCAAGCCTTGAAGCCTGGGCAATAAGGGAAATGGCATAGTCCTCCCTCAAATTGAACATACACTCTATATCATGGAGGAAAACATAATCTTTACCACCAATCAAGACACCTGGAAGCATGGGCACTACATAGTTGCTGCTCTGAACATCAAAATCTTCAACTGGCTGTGCTGCCCTAAGAGTTTCAGTCCTCAGTTGAACAAGGTCAAGAGCAACCACTTGCAGCCCCTCATCCTGGAGGTTGATATCTTCTTCCTACCAAAATGTAGCAACTATTTCAAACCCATTTCCTTTCCCTTATACTCACATTCTATTAGATGATGTAGCTAGATGTATAGTTTCTTGGACGGGTTTTCAGGCTATAACCAGGTCCATATGGTGGAAGAGGACATGGATAAGACTGCTTTTATCACTGAATGGGGAGCTTTTATGAGCATAGTGATGAACTTTGGCTTAAAGAATGCTCCTTCTTCTTTTCAAGATACAACAAACACACAGGACTTTTGAACCATGCCTGACATTCATGAGAGTCTTCTTGGAGGATTTTAGTGTTTTTGGGAGGGAGAGGGATCATTTAAAGCATCTTCAGTTGTGTTTTATGAGAGATATAGAATGTGTGGCATGAGTTTGAATCCTTTTGAATGTGCCTTTGCTGTGAATACACAGGTGCTTTTAGGTCAAATTATTTCTCAAGATGCAATGTCAATTGATCCTCACAAAGTGGAAGTAATTTAAAAGGCAATAGCTCCAAATAATGTCACTGAGATCATGAGGTTTGTGGGGGGATAGGTTAAGTGGCATAGCCGTTTTCTACAGTATTTATCAGATGTGTGTCCTCCTTTGTCTCACCTTACCAAGAAGTGCATGGAGTATGTGTGGTCGAACAGTCAAGAGAGGTCTTTTCAGATATTAAAGAAAATGTTGGTGGTGGCACCTATTTTACAACCCCCACATAGTGGGATTTACCATTCCACGTGTTTGTGGATGTTGGAGCTGTTTGAAGACACAAGAGAAGATCAAATAGTGGTTCAAGCCACCATATTACACCAACATAATTATGTCCTCAGCTGAGAGGAACTATTTAGTAAATAAACAAGAGGCATTAGACATGGTTTATGCAGTGTAGAAGTTCAGGCATTATTTGTTGGGCAACAAGTGATGTTCCATGTAGATCACCAAGAATTTTTGTATTTGATTAATAAGACAACTTATAGGAAGGCTAGCTAGGTGGATGTTACTTCTCCAAGAATTTGATTTTTCCATTGTGCAGATACCTTGAGCAAAGAGCATGTTGTTAGCTGATTATTTGAGTAGATTGGAGGTAGCAGAACCAGCACCTGGGATTTCTGATGAGCTTCCATATGGTGATTTATTTCAGGTTCAAGTGCTAATGCTACTTCATATTATGATCAAATGCTGAGTTTCTTGTTGGATGGGGTGATTCCAGACTATCTAACTACAGATCAAAGAAGTAGATTGGCCCTATAGAGTAAATATTTTGTTGTGATTGCAAGTTTGCTATACAAAAGAGGCATAGATCAGGTTATGAGAAGATGTGTACCAGACTTCGAACAAAACCTGGTTTTGCACAAAGCTCATGCTGGATTATCGAGGGGGGGGCATTTTTCACACCCTATTACTGGCAAAAAGGATTGTGGTGGCCTATTATGTTGAGAGATGCTCATCATTATACAAAGGGGTGCATGGTTTGTCAGAAGCTAGGTCAACCTTCTCTAGTGGATAGAATTCCAGATAATCTAGTTCTCCCATTAGAACCATTCCAAAAGTGGGGCCTGGACTTTTTGGGTCCGATGAATCCAACCAGTAAAGTATACACAGAACAGATACATCCTTGTGGCTACAAATTATTGTCCTAAGTGGGTTGAAGCTTAGGCTTTGAAAGAGAATATGAAAGATAGTGTGGCCAAATTTTTGTATACTAATATAATAACCAGGTTTGGTGTCTAGTGGAATTGGTTAATGATTAGGGATCTCATTTTTTAAATGATGTGATTGAGGAGTTAACCACCAGGCACTTGAACTTAGATAAGAAATCAACTCCCCAAGAAAATGGGCAAGTAAAGAGTTCAAATAAGATCTTGATTTGTATTTTGAAGAAGACAATTTTTGAGAGCAGGGATAAGAAGATGGATTCAGCTTTGTGGGCTTTTAGAACTATTTTCAAAGTCACAACAGGGGATGGGAGGGGATGAATCCATTCCATTTGGTGTACGTATTGGAAGCAGTGGTGCCAATGGAGTTTGTGGTACCTAGTTTGAGGGTGGCATAGTGGGCAATTCAGCACAAGATTTCACCAGAGATGTCTATTCAACATAGGCGCATGAGCAACTATTACAGCTTGAAGAAGATAGAATTCTTATTACTTATGTGGTGACAGAGGTGGTTCACCAGAGAAGGAGTGCTTGGGTGAACAAACACATTAATTCAAGGTGTTAAGAAGGGTGATTGGGTAATGGCGTACAATTCCAGGTTGCGGAAGTTCCCTAGGAAGCTCAAACTCCATTATTCAGGTCCTTTTCAGATTGTCCAAGATAATGCCCAATCTAACCAAGGTTACTGATCCTCCAACTGAGGAATATCACCAAACAGTGTGAGTGCTGCCCTCACCTTCTCCCATAACTGTACATATATCCATGTGAAACCCAAAAATATTGACAAATTTTTCAAAAAGACAGTAAGCGGCTTCTATGTGACAACAAAGCATCCAAAATTCTCATTAGTCCCATCGAGCCATTCTATTGAATTTTGGCCGCTCAACAAGTTTGTCAGGCCAATCCAGAAGTCATGAAGTAGCCAACACCTCATTTGCCATAGAATTCAACTGCAATTGCTAATCTGAAGGCTTCCATTTAGTGTCTAGGTGTTTTTTGCACAACATGTCGAGGAAAAACTCCAAAGCAAGATGGGAGTTGTGGAAAGAGTTATGTAAGTGTACTACTGATTGTGACAAGGATGCAAGAAGCGAGCAAAGGTTTGGGCTTTTTTTTAATAAGATGGTGTCGATCATGCTATGTACTCGAAGCATATTCGAGACAACAGTCATCGAGTTTACTCAACTGGTCATCATTGACAGTTGGGGGGAAACATCAATCACTCATTACATGGTACTTTTTTGTTATTATCAAGTTGTTACAATCTATATGTATTTATAATCACTCAGACAATTGCTTATTTCTCGCATATTATTTACTCTCATGGATCATATTACTTGGAAAAGTATGGTTTCCTCAACATTTGGAGCACCCAAGGGATGGAGAAGTCACATTATAGGGAAAAGGCAATCTCTTTCAAGAACACTCCTCATGGTGGAGGGGTGACACGAACAAATCACCTCATTGAAATGTTTGTGGAGGGGTGACACGAACAAATCACCTCATTGAAATGTTTGATTGGTTTTTTCGATACACATTGAGTAGAAGCTTATTGAAGGAGAAAGCAAAGGCATCTCAAAAGCAAAAGTAGTCCAACTCTGCATGAAGGATATCAATAAGGCTAAATGGAACCAAATTAGTGGGCCAGCACACCATGCTGGCATGGTGTGCCACAATGATTAGAAATGGAAAATTTTGGGTGAAGCATTATTAAATTGTAAAGGACATTAAATTATTTTTTTTGGTTTCACACTAAATTGCCATTTTTAAAAATTTGACATAATTTTGAAGTGCCTATAATCAGACTCTATGGCCTCATTTTTGTCATTTCACTTTCACACTCCTCACTTTCTCACCCATGGCTCGAACAAATAATATTGCACGTAAAGTACCTCCTCGTCCTGCCAATGCTGCTACTGGTAGTAGAAAATGTCCTCGCGATCCCGAGAGCACAAAATTGTCAACCGACAACGAGCAGGAGCAAGAGTAGGAGCAGGAGAAGGAGTAGGGCCCTCCACCATGGGAAGGACAAAATATTCTACCTCCACGAGAGAAACGTGCTTGGAAGATCCTCCCTACCAATATGGGTCCCCTTCCAACACGAGAGGAGGAAGTCCAAGCAGCAAGCAGATGACAAGGAGGCTCTACAAGTGAGGAGAGCGCTCCTTAGAATCTATATATTGAAAGATGATGATTTTTGAATTCTGGCTAAAAGAAGATAAGTTGAACAAAGCCACAATGAGGATGAATGGGGAGAATCCCAGTGATGATGTTAGTAACTGGAAGACGATTATGACTTCAGCAAATCACTATGAGATTAGTGGATTGTGCTGACAGATTGTTGCTGTTTGACCTTTGACCCAATGGATCTAATTAAGGAATGACAAATTGAAAACTTGCATAACTGAAATTTCTGTAGGAAATGTTCTGGTTGCCAATAATGCCATAGGTACACCGATGAGGAATGATTGGAAATTAGAATTCAAGCTAGATATTTTGGAGGATTATGATCAATGATACTATGGTTTCATTAAAAGATTGTTTTAAACACAGCTGAATCTGTGAAACAGGCAATTTCATATTGGGTGTGTAAGTGGTGTGACTATCTTGAAGTTTACTTATAAGATTTTTTTTTTAATTTTTTGAGATTTTATTGGCTACTATCTACTATTTGGAATGAGCTTTTATAGATTTATTAGTGATAAAAATAAAAATAATTCTCATAAAAAATGTAAAAATATTTCAAAGTTAAGAAAAATAGCCCCCTAAAAGTTGATGGAAAACATCAACTTTTCCACACAACTCAATGTTTTGCATCAAAGTTGATGCAAAACATCAACTCTACAAAAAACTTGATGCTTTGCATCAAGTTTCGGATGCTCCAGAGAAGAAAGTTAGAGGATCAGAGGTCACTTTTCACAAATGGCCTATTTTAGCGATTCCATCTAGCGTTGGCATGCTCACACGACCTATTCTACAAATTTTGAGTACCAATATGACTATGTTTCGATGCGATGTGGAGACATCACAAAGCGATTTGCTGATGCACTTTCTTCTCCGGAGCATCCGAAACTTGATTCAAAACATCAAGTTTTTGGTAGAGTTGATGTTTTGCATCAACTTTGATGCAAAACATCGAGTTTTATGGAAATGTTGATGTTTTCAATCAACTCGATGCAAAACAATAACTTTAGTCTAAAAGTTGATGTTTTGCATCGAGTTGATGCAAAAAATCAACATTTCCATAAAACTCGATGTTTTGCATCAAAGTTGATGCAAAACATGGAGTTTTATGAAAAAGTTAATGTTTTACATCGAGTTGATGTAAAACATCAACTTTTCCACAAAACTCAACACTTTGCATCAAAGTTGATGCAAAATATCAAGTTTTGTGGGAAGTTGATGTTTTACATAATGTTGATACAAAACATCAAGTATTGTAAAAAAAGTTGATCTTTTGCATAGAAAGTTGATGTTTTACATATAAAGTTGATGTTTTATATCAACTTAATACAAAATATCAAATATTCATAAAAGTTGATGTTTTGTATCAAGTTAATGATAAACATCAACTCTTAGCTGAGAAGTTCTTACTCAGCATTGCAAATGTCGTAGCTAAAACATCCTTACCATGTATAGTAACCAATAGGATTTGAACCTAAGTCCCTCCCTGATATTTTACAAAAAAATATTTTGAAAAGTATAAACTTTTTTTTCTTAAAGCGAGCTTTTTTCATGCTTCCTAAACTTATTTAATAACTAAAATTACCATTTAACCCCTTTTTATCACATCAAGGAAGCGTCTTCTTTAAAAATGAGTGTGTAATTATTTTTCAAAATTAGATAACTTTTAAATAGCTTATTCATGATATTTTAAAATTCATCTGTACATAATGAACTCTTTTTAAAAAAGTATATATTATCAATTAAGAAATTGTGATACTCAAGAGCCTCAAAGTGGATTTTAATACTACTCTCATCAAGAGCCAAAATAGGGTTTTATAATTAAGATAATAACTGTATCAAGATAACGCTTTTGTAATATAATCATATAAATAACTTTTTATAGTTGCACTCTTTAGCACATCCTCAATCATGCTAACATGGCATATGATCCAAGGAGTCTAAGCTTCAAGTGTGCACATAGAAGAAAAACAATGTATTTGTGGATAGTGAAGAAGAGGATGCCTCGTCTACCTTCTCAGGGAAAGGCACGTCAACTAGTGATGGTGTAGCAATGATTATGAGAAACCATAACTATGCCATAAGCTATATGTTAAGAAAATAGCTTCTTTTTATAGTTGTATCATTTTTTTAATGGATTAACGATGGAAATAATAAACATTATCTCTATTTTGACATGTTTTTTGAAAACTTATTGTTAGATTTTCAATTATAATCTCAAAAAGTAAGCAAAATGAAGTCTTTTTTTTTCATGTCAATTTTTGTAAGAAATGCATAAAGTGCGCAAAATATTATTGTTTTTTGGTAGTGTTGTACGCATGCATAGACCACTTTTTAAAAAGAGGTAAAAAACTGAACTTTTTTGATGTAATCGTTGAAAGATGCCAAATGTTTCTCGTTTTCATAAAATATTACCTATTTTGTCCGCCAACAATGTTTATTCTTATTTCAAATATTGATCTACACTTTTTTATATTAATTTAATATATATTTTATATAATTTCTTTATATATGTTAGCTACTACATTTAATCTAAATTAATCAAGTATTAAGTAGCATACAATATTGTATTTAAATTTAAATTTATCGTTATCTTTAAAATAAACTTATACCTCTTATTACTATACTATTTTCTAGAAACTAATGTATGGAGATGGAGAGCAGCGATGTGGTGTTGTGAGGCCTATATCTTTCAATGTCCTTTCCATTGCTTCATGTTCAGAATGTAAGATGATGTATTGATAAATAGGTGGGCATTTTAGGAGTGCTGTGTCTAGGTTGGTCGTGTGGTGTAATTAATTTAGGTATATAAATTTACTCTACTTGGGTGGAAGTATGATAAGGTGAGCCACTTTTTAGACTGGTTAGTCCTATTGTAGATAGGACTAACCAGATAGGGCCTCTAAGGTGCTGTGTCGGAGAGATTATTTCTAAAAGGTGTCGACATGAAATGGATGCATGATGACACGAACCGAGTGTATGTCTAGTCAACTGAACATGTTTTCACCTTGTGGAAGAGGGTAAGCATAGGACAAGAACAAGGGCAAGGGTCAAGCAAAGAATACTGGGTAAGATGCTGCAATCCCATCTCCCCTCTTCTCCAATATTGCTCATCATCGACAAGGTGCTAAAGGTAATTCATCTTTCTTATTAATGCAATGATATAGAGACAACATGTTTGCAAGGTTGCATGCACCATTGTTACGATGTAAAACTCAACATGAGGTGAAACTCATGATGTGCTTGGGTGACTGTTCTTTACACCACTGGCACGTTTGGTAGCTGACATGATGGATCTTCGCTAGAGATGATGAAAAGCCTAGCTACAAAGGCAAAGGAAGTGGTACATGGGTAAAAGTATCATCATCTCTTCCCCTTCTTGTTTTGGTACGACACCCCTAGGTAGCTCAGGGAGCTACATGTCTTTGATTGTGAAGCTATCTTTAGGTACATGTTTTGATTGTGAAGCTATCTTTAGGTACATGTAGCTCAGGGAGCTACATGTCTTTGATTGTGAAGGTCCACATAATCACCATGCTAGAACTTGACCAAGGTCCATTTGATACCACATAAAACCTCAATCAAGGTCCATGCATAATGGATATGTACATTTATGGGTATGCACCATATCATATGCACCTCGATCGAGATCCATAAAGTAAATATATTTTGTTTTTAATCTCAGCTATCGGTATCGATCGAGATACTTGGACCAAATCTCCACCATTGATACCTCGATCAAGGTAACAAGGAATCTTGATCGTCCAAAAATTAAAAATCTCCACCATTGCTACTACCTGGATCGAGGTATGTAATGGAATTTGGACCATTGTTCATACCTCGATCGAGGTATGAAGATCATATCTATGTAGTATATACCTCAATCGAGATAATGTGGATTGATTAACACCATCCAACTAATTGGCAAAAAGAAAGTTCTAATTTTTACCACCATTTCATTGGTGCCAAACCGACCTTGTTCGAGGTGTTATAAAAGGTTTTTTTTTAATCCACCATTGTCACACTCCAAGCTCTCTAGCTTTAGTGCTTAGTGCCTTCATTAGAATAATCTTATTTTAGCCCTTTTTAGGCTTCCTTGAGCCTAATTATCCAATTGTCCTTTTTAGACTTGTGCTTTCATACTTTGCCTTCTATGTCTCTTAGTTAGCATGGAGTCACATGACTCCATAGCATACTTGATTCCATTGAGCGTGAGCTATCTGTTGTTTGTGTTATCGCTAAAGATAGTCCATCTACACACTACAAGGTCAAAGAGATGATGTGGCACACATGTCCATAGAGATGATTAGGACTAGTCACCTACCTCCCGCATCGTAAGGGGGATAGGCAAGCAGTAATGGTAGTATTGCCACTTGAGTCAGAGACCTTGAAAGGCAACTATGAAGGTTCTAAGACAAGGAGGTGTTTATATCCTCAGGCTATGAATCCGATTGAAAAGATTCAGGGGAGAAGAGAGCTTGAGCTCTTGCAAGCACACACACACTCACAAAACCCTAAAAGAGAACACACAAGGTGAGAGGCTGAAAATCTTCTTCTTCTTCACACAACACTCAACACACCATATACAAAGAGAGTACACCCAATATGAAAGGTACTCAACCAAATACTACTAGGGTTCTCTATAGCCTGGGCCCAACTAAATGAGCTGGCGCTATAACTATGCCAGTCTCTAGAATGGCTATCACACAGCCTGTCATCCCACTGGCCGCCGTATATCACCCATGATCTCACCAACCATGCCAATGGTGTAAGTGTGGGGCCTATCCCCCAGGCGGGTCATCAGTGTCCACCGCCTCACTAGATGAGCTCGATATCTCAACACTCCACCTCAAGCTCAACTCTATCTCATGTACACCAAGCGAAGCCCTGAATCTACGAAGCTTCTCTGTACCCAATGCTTTGGTGAAGATGTCAGCGGCTTGGTCTTGTGTGCCGACATAAACAAGGTCAATGTCTCCTACCAAAACCTTCTCTCTGACAAAATGGTAGTGGACCTCTAAATGTTTCATGAGCGAGCATGAAAAACTGGGTTCGTGGCCAACTGTATACTGCTAATGTTGTCACAGAAAATGACAACTTGTCTATCCATTGATAGACCCAAATCTGCAAGTGGCTTTCTCAACCAAGCTACCTCACATGATGCTGCCATAGCAGCTCCTCTGTACTCGGCCTCTGTACTGGATAGAGCAACTGCTGTAGGCTGCTTCTTGCTGCTCCAAGTCACAGCAGCACTCCCCAAAGAAAACATGAAGCCACAAGTAGATCTTCTATCTGAGATACTACTAGCCCAATCATCATCTCTGTACCCATGTACACATATCTCTGTCCCAGCTTCATAAAATAGTCCACGATGCAAAGTAGACCTCACATACCTCAGTATGCGTCTCAATGCATCCAAATGCGGCTTTCGAGGAACCTACATATACTGACTCACCAACCCAACAGCATAGCTCAAATCTGGCCTGGTGAAGCTTCCTACTATGCACCTATACATAGTAGGATCCTCCAAAATCTCTCTTGAATCTACACTCAACTTGCCATTCTAATCCAATGGCACTGAGATAGGCTTACAGCCTATCATACCATACTTGGAACAACATGTCCAAGCCATACTATCTCTGCAGTAACCAATACCATGTGGTGACCTAATCACCTCAATGCCCAAGAAATATCTGAGCTCCCCTAGATTGTCACAATATATGACAACTGCGCCCCTATCCATGGGATCTCCCATGTCACCAACAAGTAGCTTCTGAAACCAAGCTACCTCACAAGCTGCCATAGCAACACTCCTATACTCTGCCTTTGTACTAGTCTCGAGACAAGGCAATTGTTAGCTGCTTCTTAATGCTCCAACTCACAATAGCACTCCCAAATGAGAACATAATACCACTAGTAGATCTCCTGTCTGCAATACTACCAGTGCCCAATCAGTATCTGTATACCCATGCAGCTGTATCTTTGTGTACCAACCTCATAGAAAAGTCCATTATCAACTGTTGACTTTATGTACCTGAGGATCCGTCTAGCCGCATCCAAGTGTGGCTTCCTAGGAGCCTACATAAAATGACTCACAAGTCCAACAACATAGCTCAAGTCTGGCCTTGTAATGGTTATATAGATCAAACTACCCACTATGCACCTGTATGTAGTGGGGTCCTCCAAAAGCTTACATGTATCTGCGGATAGCTTTTTGTTATGCTCCAATGGCATTGAAATAGGCTTACAGCCTATCATACCACATTTGGACAACATGTCCAAGCCATACTACCTTTGCAATAGCAAAATGCCATGAGGTGATCTCACCACCTCTATGCCCAAGAAATACCACAGCTCACCCAAATCCTTTATCTCAAGCTTTTGCTTCAAAAGCATCCTGACATCATGTATGTATGCATCACTATCACCATAATCAAGTCATCCACATAGATGACTAATAGCATGATCCCTCTATCTGTCTTTTTCACATATAGTGTGAAAAATCTGCATTGGATATCTAAAATCCAATGGTAACAAGGTACTCCTCGATCTTGTTTGACCATGCTCTAGGTGCCTGCTTCAAGCCATACAAGGCTTTGCGTAACCTGCACACAAAATCTGGATGTGCATCACTCTCATAACGTGGTGGCTTCATTATGTACACTTCTTCTTGCAAATTACCATGCAAGAAATAATTCTTTACATCCATTTAATGTAGAGACCAACCCTTCGCTGCCATAGCAATGACACCTCTCACGGTCTCCATTCTTACAATTGGGCTGAATGTCTCCTCATAGTCTATGCCATACATCTACGCATAGCCCTTGGCAACCAATCTTGCCTTGTACCTGCTCACTGAGCCATCAGCATTGTGCTTGACTTTATACACCCACTTACATCCAATTGCCTTCTTTTCCTTAGGCCAAAGGCACTAACTCCCATGTTGCATTTGCATCTAATGCTGCCATCTCCTCATCCATGGCATCTTCCCATTTCTGATTTTCAATTGTGTGCTCAAAGAAAGTGGGCTCAACCTCCTGTATTGCTTTTACCATGTAAGCATAATGATGGGCTGTATATCCATCATATCTCAACCTACCAACAGGACTCGTAGACCTATGTACACCTGGATCATTGTGCCAGGTGTCCTTAAAACATCTCTAGTTCTCCTTACATGAGGAGTAACCATAGACAAAATGCCAAGCTCCTTATCAAGGCTCTCCTCAGAGCCACTAGAGTCACCATCCACATATGAGTGACACATCAGGCACAAAAGGTTGATCTACCTTTTCCTTCCCTTTCCATGATACATGTGTACCTGCATCATTCCTCAACTTGCCTGACCATGGGCTAACATTGGATCCACTACTCAAGAACTCCCCAAGTCCACTCAAGCACTTGTGATTGCTTCTACACGTAGTGCAACATCAACACTTCTTACATCTGCATCTTCAGTTGCCTTCACTATTGGTGCATACCAGCCACTCATCTCATCAAAGATAACATCTCTGCTTACTCGCATCTCATGAGTGGTAGGGTTATAACATCTATAACATTTTTTCTCCATAGCATAACCAATGAAGATGCATTTCTCTGCCTTTGGATGCAACTTTGTTCTCACTTCTTTAGGAACATGTACATATGCAATACACCCCAACACTTTCAAGTGAGACACATCCGGTCTTATGCCTGTAAACTTATGTTTAGGAGTCATACCATGAATAGCTGCAGTGGGTGTCCTGTTCATAATGTACATAGCAGTTGCTACTGCTTGTGCCCAAAAAGTAATGTGGCATATTCTTTTCAGCCACCATCAAGGTACGTGCCACTTCTGTAATGTGCTTGTTTTTCTTTTCTGCAACACCATTCTGTTTTTTGCGGAGTGTACATGCACGACGTAAACTGCCTCTTGATTCCCTGCTTTCTGAGGAAATTGCTGAACTCATTAGAGAAATATTCTCCCCCACGATCTGATCTTAGAAATTTTATTTGCATGCCTTTCTCCTTCTCAACCAAGGCTTTAAATCTCTAAAAGTGAGCAAACTCCTCACTTTTCTCCTTCATGAAATAAACCCACACTTTCCTAGTGTGGTCATACAACTTGCAATTGTTGCAGTCTTGGTCGGTCCCTATACATCTGAATGTATGACATCCAATAGCCTTGCACTGACATGCTTTTCATGTGGGAAAGCATGTTTGGCGTGCTTGTACCAAGTTAGCATGCTTCACATACCTTATGCATACTGTCAACCCTAAACTTTGGCAAACCTGCAACATTATTTTAGGCTTGCATAGACTTCAGTCGTTGTACATTCACATGACCAATGCGCTTGTGCCATATGTCAATATCTGTAATGACACTTATTCTATGTGCAAACATGGCTGCCTTTATCTCATGCATGTTCACATCCAAAGTAAACATCTTGCCATTTCTGTTACCCTTTGCAACTAAACAACACTTATTTTTGAAGTCTTCCACAAAACATCCTTGAGGATTAAACCACACTTTACAAACCCTACTCAACCATCTGTCAAATAAAAACCAGGTTCTTTGTAATATTCAAAACATGAAGTACATCAGCCAAGTACTTCATTTTGCCATCCTGCATAGACAATGGCACTTTACCAACATGCGCAATGGGATGCGTAGTATCATCACCTATTTCTACATAACTTGGTTTTTCCATTTTTTGCATATCTCTAAACTGTTGAAATTTGAGCATAATGATGAGCTATGGTGGATCAAACACTAGAATCAACATCATTAATAAAGTGATTAGCAAATGATTAAGATGTAATTAGTGAATAATTAGCACATAGATTAATGTAGGCATGGATACTCAAAAACCAACAAATTCTCATTAGGGCTATGCCTCAATTTATAGAGTTTACATCAAGCATCAAATCCCATTGATTTTTCCATGATTCACTCCCAGAATATCTCCACACTCCTACATTCTCTCATGCTACCCTTTATTCTCTCCCAGTAGATTCTTCTCACCTTTTCACAGGTTCGTTCACAATTACATCTTCTCTTTTACAGCCTCTATCTAAGATCTTGTTCCCACACATGCCCTATTCACTTGTATATTTCAACACCTCCCCTCAAGTGAATAATCCTAGCACACCTGGACCCTGTATCAAGTTTCCCTCTTACTTGATAGCCCGCGACCAGTGCCTCAAGTCCCTAAACTCCATAGTCCTTGACACTCTCTCTCTCTATGTGTCCAAGGCTACTATAAGTGCCCGCGACCTTGACTAAAGTGCTCACACATACATCTACCACGTGGCCTACATCATCGGTGGCTCAGAGGTGGTTTTACTTTGTTGGGGCAGATTACATTGGGTTGTGGGGTCTCTCTCTCTCTCTCTCTCTGAAAAGATGATCCGACTCCACTTCCCTTGGAGCCTCCATGAAGTTTGTCGATGTCTTTCCTTCTTCACTGGGTTTGCTCTGTAGCAGTCTCTCGCCATGTGTCCTGGCTTTTCACATTTGTGGCAAGTGAAGGTCCTCCCTTCTACTCTGCCTCTTCCTCGTCCTCGTCCTCGTCCTCGAGAGAATCCTCCTCGGGTGAAGAATGCTTTTTCCTCTCCTGCTGTTGAGTCGAGCCCTTTCTTCTCTTTGCCTCTACTCTCTTGCTCTAGTAGAGCTGCTTCTATCTCGTGTATCTTCAATTCAGGTACATTCTTTAGTGTTGCTACAATGTTTTCATAATCTCCTTTGTCCACACTCTTCAAAAGTACAGCTAATGCTTCATCATCTTCTACCTTTTTGCCAATAGCTGCCAGTTGTTGCTTAATGCTTTTATATTTGTTCAAGTGTGTGATTAAAGGTTCACTTTCCTTCATGTCCAATTTGTAGAATTGCATTAACAGATTTATCTTGGAATTTTTTGCTTGTGTGCCAAATAATTTATTGAGTTCATCCCATGCATCTTTTGCCCACTGTATCCCTGTGATATGATGAATGATTTTATCATTTAAACTGAGTGCAATAAGTCCCAATGCTTTTTTATTCCTGCTCTTCCACTCATTTTCTCCTCTCTCTGGGCATTCATCTCTCCCTTCAACTAATCCCCATAGATTTTTCCTCATCAGCAAATACATGGTTTTTGTCTGCCATGTATAAAACTGTTCCCCATTAAATTTGGCTATTTCCTGTGCTGAACTCATGGTGATGTGAAGGGGGTCTTACCTCTTGATCCAATTTCAAGATTCAAGGGCAGTGTCTACCCTTTTACAACTCAATCTGGTGTTTAATAGATGATTACAACAATTTTATCAGCATAAAATCACCAAAAATTACACTAAATTAAGGGTAACCAATTTGTACGGGATGGTTGGAGCATCAAACCAACTCCGATTTGCAATCTGAAGCTTTAGGGATCTGTATCAGATACCTAATGGTTAATTTGAACCCTCAATTACACCAAAATATAGTGATTAGAACTGGTTAATCATTGATTAGTAAATTAATGCTCTGTTTTGTGTGCAGAAAACAGAGTATGCGGGGAGTCCAGATCTGGTGCCTTCCACTTCAAATGAGCTCAAATTCTTTCAAAGGCATCAATAGCTGAGAAATGTTTAGATGGAATTTTTGGTCTGATTGGACCATTCTTGTGTTAAGAATATGAATAAATTCTTCTCTGGTAATGAGTTCTATATGTGCTTCTTATAGAAGGAATCTTTATCCCAAGATTCTGTGGGGGACTGACCAAACTATAAAGAACCCCAGAATCAATTGGATCTAAAGTCGGATTTGAATTATAAATAAAGTGGTCTTTTTACCTAAGCGTCTTGGTTAATTTGGAAAAAAGGGACTTAACAAGAATTTTCATATTGATAGGATCATGGATCGAGGTCGTTGTACTGGGAATGTTAACCCCCAACTCGATGAGGAAGAGCTGGACCCGGATGAGTTCTATATGTTCTTCTTATAGAAGGAATCTTTATCCCAAGATTCTGTGGAGGACTGACCAAACTATAAAGAACCCCAGAATCAATTGGATCTAAAGTCGGATTTGAATTATAAATAAAGTGGTCTTTTCACCTAAGCGTCTTGGTTAATTTGGAAAAAAGGGACTTAACAAGAATTTTCATATTGATAGGATCATGGATCGAGGTCGTTGTGCTGGGAATGTTAACCCCCAACTCGATGAGGAAGAGCTGGACCCGGATGTTCGTAAAAACTCTTCATAGATCGCAGCTTGAACCTTTTAAGGGGGGTGCATTATGACCTCAATGGAAGGCTTCTTGGGCCCTTTTATTTGGCAGTTTAAGGAGTCAAACCTTTTCTCTTAAGAAGAAACGTTTTCTAATTAGAAGCTTCAAAACGGCTACTTTATTCGAATTTGAATTTTGAAAAAAAAATAGAATTTAAAATCTAGCAGACAAAACCATATCATGTAACATATCTATGGAAAGCTCTTGATGCGTAGATCACGGATCTATAATCTCCGCTCAAATCGGAGCTTGTATGTAGAAGTTATGGAGGTCCGAAAATTGTAAAATTGCCTCCCTCCCTTTTTGGGAAAAAAAGTGCACCCTTTGACCACTCTTACACCTCTCTTACAAACCCAACATTTCAGTCCACATGGCAACCCCCCATTTGGCTATTCCTTAATCACCTTGATTAGGCTTGGGCAAATTAAAGGGCCCAAGAAGACCCCATTCACTTCCTAATGAAGGGAAAAACTTGGGTAAAGCTCTGGAGAAGTGGATCGAAGCAATGAAAGAATACTTCGATGTCACTGGGTACAACGAGAAGAGTAAAATGGCTCTTACAGGCTGAAGATAGTAGAAACAACTAGAGTGGCATGGAGAAACCAATGCAAGACAAACCGTTTGGATCGGAACACACAGACATGGAATGATATCAAGATTTACCTAAGGGAGAGATTATGTCCTCTCAGCTTTTTGGAAACCAAGATGAATGAATTCTTAGAGTTAACCCAAGGGAGCGTAACTATTAAAGTGTATCACCAAGCATTCGCTCTCCTCCTCAAGTACTCACCAACCACTGGATGAGGAACAACTGATGGCCAGGTTCATTCGGGGAATAAACGAACCCTAGAATACCCTGGTGAAGAATGCCAAGCCAGTTTCTATGGCTGAAGCCATACGTATGATGAAGGATTTTGCCAAGGCCTTTGTTGTCAAGGTCCCGTTGTCGAAGCCAGCACAATCATCTTTCAAAAGATTTCTAGCTTTGGAAGGTGATTCCAACTTTCCACCACCTAAGAGACAACAAGGTCAATCACAAATATGGGAAGTTCTAGAATAGAAGAAACTTGGTCATTTTCCCGGAACTCAATCCCCTAAAATTCAACTTCAAAAGTTCCACCCTTGAACAAAGAAGTAAAATGCTATAATTATCAAGGATTTGGACATCGCAGTATGGATTGCCCAAGTCCTTTTGGATCAAGGTTCTCGGGGCAAGGAAGTCAGGGACCAAGATTCCAAACTCTAGCTCCTTCCTTCCAGAGTAATCAAGTTCCTTTCCGTCAACATCAGGGAAATCCTAGAGGTAGACCCTCTAGCCACACAAAGTAATGCAAGACCTCTGCCTCAGAATAGGGGAAGTCAAAGAGAGATGTTCCTAGATCAGCCGTTCACTTCCAAGGCAGTAACGCTGGAAGTGATTGAAGAAGAAGAAGATGAAAGAGATTATTCTCCACCTGCGAGATGAGGACATCTCGCATTTTTTAAGTGGGGTAGGATGTAAGATTTCTCTCTCCAGCTTTTGAGATGTAAAGGTGTAAGAACCTCCCCTTCTATTCTTATAATCATTCCCCTCTCTGAAATAGAAGAAAGATCTTGTTTTAACCTGTTTTGGCCTAGAGAGAGAAAATGTCTAAAGAGAGGTAATTCAAAATTGAGATATCTTTAGATACAAAAACTCTCCTAGTGTCTGAAATGGATTCCCTTGAAACAGAAGTTCAAAATAAACTTTCCAATGTGCATTAGGAATTAATTGAAAATGGTATAAGGGACCTTAGTCTAAGGGTCCAGATTTTGGATTATGGTCCAATTAAGGTTTCAATGGGCCAATTGGATTAATGCAAGTGTTGGGATGAGATAAATCCAAAGAATAAATGAAAATACCCAAAAATGAGTAAAATGGTCACATAAGATGAAGAGTTGACTGAGTACAAGGTTTATTAGTTAAAAATTAAGAGATATTACTAAAAAAAAAGAGATATTTTGGAGATATGATGCATTTTTGACACCTTGGTAATGAGAGGGGGACCTTTGACGTACGCTCCTTTTTCACATATGTGGCTGGGTTTTTTAATTCAAAAAAATGTGATATTTATATCTCTCCTCTGTCTCCTAGATCAAACTAAATAAAAAAGGGAGCCAAACTGGTCTCCAAATCTTATCCAAAGTGAGTCAAACTGAAGCTAGAAAATTCTCGAACCCAGTTGGACTTGGTTAGTGGCTTCCCTCACATATAAATAGACCCTCATTCCTTTGTATTTGCATATTGGAGCTATACCATGCCAGTATTATCTTAAAATAATCATATTTCTATTAATCCTTAAATTTTCCTCTCTCTTGGGAGCTTGGAGCTTCCCTATCTCTCCAACAAATCTTGAAGTTGCTCTTCTCCTCTTGGTAGACCAATTGATTGGTTGGGGGCTTCACTGGCTAATAAAGAATCAAGCCAAACTTGGAGTTAAAATCGATTTATATGGTTTTTTCAAATTATCTCAATGACTTTCTTCTTCTCAATCCCTCTCAAGCTTGAGAAGCTTTCAAAATACTAGTTTTTATTCAAATCATGCTTTCCCTAAGTTTCTTAATGTTTAATTAGCATTAAGTTAATATTTATGATTAATTATAATGCTTCTTTAAGTAAATATTTATAGTTAATTATAATGCTTCTTTAAGTAAATATCTCTCTCTAAAAGAGTAGCCATCTATATGGCTAGATCTCTTGGAAAAGGATGCTTCTCAATGATAGTCTCTTAATTCAAATCTAAACTCTAGGCTCGATGAGCTAGAGGATAAGAATTGATATTTTCATGATTTTAGATTAGTGAAAATAATGGTTAATCCTTTTTAGATTGTTTATGAGTAAATAAAGATTACTTTAATTCATTCTAAATGAGAAAAGGTTTATCCTAGTAAATTGGAAAAAAAGGAATGTCTAAATTAACTTAATCTAGTGGAATAATCATAATTATGTTTATAGTTATGGTTAAAATTATGATTGAATACATAGTTTGATTTTAAGCATAAAAGAAGAACTTCTATCATGTTTTCATTACAAGATTTTATTCTTTTAGGAAAAATTGAGAATTATTAGTAATAGCAGCGAAGCTATGGTAAATTTTTCAGAAAATAATACATATCTTATTTTTATGCATAATGCTAAAAGAGGACTTCCTACCATATTCTAAGATTAGACATCCTATGCAAAAAGAATTATTTTCATCATATTCATGGGAAATAAATTTTTAGTATTTATGCATAAATATTTAATTAAGAGAAAAGAGAAATTTTTGGTAAATTTATTTTTATGCAAAAAGAGGAATTCCCATGATATTCAAGGTCCAAACAATTAAATGTTAAAAGAGGAATTTTTGGCATGATTCAAATTATGAGTATTTATCAAAAGTGGAATTTTGAGTATTATTATTTTTATTGAGAAATATGCATAGAATTGATTTTTGTAAATCCCATGAATCTTTTATTCAAAAAGAAGAATATTGAATATATCTTAATTGAGAAATTTGAGAAAGAATGTGAAAATATCCATCGAGAAAACTTGGATAATTCCTATTTAGAAAAGGGAATCTGGAATCCCTGGGGGAGGATCGAGGATCCTATGAGCAAACGGAAGTTTAGAATTAGTTCTCATTAATGAAGCTTAAGGAATTAAAATACAATACAAAAATACTCTTTCTGAGTTTTTACTATTCAATTTTGATAAGGTTTATTTTCTCTTCTTAGACCTTTAATAACACTCTGATACTTAGATTTAATGGAATCGAGAAAAAATACCTTTAACTAGGTCAAGCAATTGGCAGAAACTTAGAAAAGTCCTATCAGTATCAAAAGTAGAGAAACTGTACTAAAAGTGGATATGATGAGATGTGAGTGGATGTGATGGGATGTAAATAGATGCGATGTGATGAGATGTGATAAGATGTGAATGTGATGTGATAAGATATGTGAATGTGATGTGATGGATGTGAATGAGATGTGATGATATGTGAATGGATGTGAATGGATGTGATGTGATGTGAATGGATGTGATGTGATGAAAATGGATGCGAATGGATGGATGTGACGAGATGTGAATGAATGTGATGTGATGTAAATGGATGTGAATGAGAGTGATGAGATGTGAATGGATGTGATGAGATATGAGTGGATGTGATGAGATGTGAGTGGATGTGATGGATGTGAATGAATGTGATGAGATGTGATGTGATAGGTGTGAGTGTGAATGAATGGATGGATGTGGATGAATGGATGGATGGATGTGGATGAATGTGATGAGATGTGAATGGATATGATGTGATATCGTTAGATGTGGATGTGATGTAATGTGGATGGAATGAATGTGATGTGATGTGAAGTGGATGGATGTGGACGAGATGTGATCAGATGAGGATGGATGTGACAAGATGTGATGTAAATGGATGTGAATGGGAGTGATGAGATGTGAATGGATGTGATGAGATGTGAGTGGATGTGATGAGATGTGAATGGGTGTGATGAGATGTGAATGGATGCAATGAGATGTGAATGTGATGTGATGATATCTGAATGGATGTGGTGAGATGTGAATGTGATGCGATGGAATGTGGATAGATGAGATGTGATGTGATGGGTAGATATGAATGGATGTGAAGTGATGTAAATAGATGTGAACATGATGTGATGATATGTGGATGTGATGTGGATCTGAATGAATGTAGATGGATGTGATGTGATATGAATGGATGAGATGTGATGTGGATATGTTGTGATGTGGATAGATGTGATGTAATGTGATGTGGATCTGGATAGATACGAATGGATGAGATGTGATGTGGATGGATGTGACATGATGTGATGAGAATAGATGTGGATAGATATGATGTGATTGGACGAGAATGGATGAAAGACGATGGGAATACATATGACTGGATGTGGAATAAACAATGTGAATTGATGTAGAAGAATGTGGAATAACGAGAAATGATGTGGAACAATGTGGAAAGATGAGAGTTTGTTAGAAACTGTATTTATCAAACCTGTTTTTTAAATGACTGTTTTATGTCAAGAATGCTAGGAAAGCATTTTGACCATCTTGTGAATGAGGCCCTAGAGACCTAAGTGATAAAGTTGTAATAGCGGACGGAAGGAATGACAAATTGAAAACTTGCATAACTGAAATTTCCATGGGAAATGTTCAGATGGAATTTTCCGTCTGGACCATTACTGTATTAAGAATATGAATGAATTATTCTATGGTAATGAGTTCTATATGTTCTTCTTTTAGAAGGGATCTTTATCCCAAGATTCTGTGGGGGACTGACCAAACTATAAAGAACCCCAAAATCAGTTGGATCTAAAGTCGGATTTGAATTATAAATAAAGTGGTCTTTTCACCTGACCGTCTTGGTTAATTTGGAAAAAAGGGACTTAACAAGAATGACTGTTTTATGTCAAGAATGCTAGGAAAGCATTTTGACCATCTTGTGAATGAGGCCCTAGAGACCTAAGTGATAAAGTTGTAATAGCGGACGGAAGGAATGACAAATTGAAAACTTGCATAACTGAAATTTCCATGGGAAATGTTCAGATGGAATTTTTCGTCTGGACCATTACTGTATTAAGAATATGAATGAATTATTCTCTGGTAATGAGTTCTATATGTTCTTCTTTTAGAAGGGATCTTTATCCCAAGATTCTGTGGGGGACTGACCAAACTATAAAGAACCCCAGAATCAGTTGGATCTAAAGTCGGATTTGAATTATAAATAAAGTGGTCTTTTCACCTGACCGTCTTGGTTAATTTGGAAAAAAGGGACTTAACAAGAATTTTTGTATTGATAAGATCATGGATCGAGGTCCTCGTGCTGGGAATGTTAACCCCCAAATCGATGAGGAAGAGCTCGACCCGGATGTTCATAAAAACTCTTCATAGATTGCAGCCTGGACCTTTCAAGGGTGAAGGGGAAAACTTGGGCGAAGCTGTGGAGAAATGGATCGAAGCAATGGAAGAATACTTCGATGTCACTGTGGGTATAATGAGAAGAGTAAAATGGCTCTTGCAAGGCTGAAGATAGTAGAAACAACCAAAGTGGCATGGAGAAACCACTGTGAGACAAACCGTCTGGATCGGAACACCTAGACATGGAATGATCTCAAGATTTACCTAAGGAAGAGATTATATCCTCCCGGCTTTTTGGAAACCAAGATGAATGAATTCTTAGAGTTAACCTAGGGGATCAGCACTATTGAAGTGTATCACCAGTTCGCTCTCCTCCTCAAGTATTTGCCACACTGCTGAATGAGGAACAGTAATGGCTAGGTTCATTCGGGGAATAAACAAACCCTTGAATACCCTCGTGAAGAATGCCAAGCCAGTTTCTATGGCTGAAGCCGTACGTATGGCGAAGGATTTTGCCAAGGCATTTGTTGTCAAGGTCCCACCGAAGCCAACACCACCATCATCTTTCAAAAGATTTCTAGTTCCGGAAGGTGATTCCAACTTTCCACCACCTAAGAGAAAAGTCAATTGCAGATATGGGAAGTTCAAGAATAGAAGAAAGGTCCTTTTCTTAGAACTCAATCCCCTGGAATTCAACTTCAGAAGTTCCACCCTTGAACAAAGAAGTGAAATGCTATAACTTTCAAGGATTTGGACATCGTAGTATGGATTGCCCAACTCCTTTTGGATCAAGGTTCTCGAGGCAGAGAAGTCAGGGACCAAGATTCCAGACTCGAGCTCCTTCCTTCCAGACTTCCAGAGTAATCAGGTTCCTTAATAAGGAAAATCCCAGAGGTAGACCCTCTAGCCAACCCTCAGCTTCAGTGCAAAGTAATGCAAGACCTCTGCCTCAGAATAGGGGTAGTCAGCCGTCCACTTCCAAGGCAGTAACGGTGGAAGTGATTGAAGAAGAAGAAGATGAAAAAGAGATTATCCTCCACCTGCGAGATGAGGACATCTCGCATTTTTTAAGTGGGGTAGGATGTAAAATTCCTCCCTCAAGCTTTCGAGATGTAAAGGTGTAAGAACCTCCTCTTATGTTCTTATAATCATTCCCCTCTCTCAAATAGAAGAAAGATCTTGTTTTAACCTGTTTTGGCCTAGAGAGAGAAAATATCTAGAGAGAGGTAATTCAAAATTGAGATACCTTTGGATACAAAAATTCTCCTAGTGTCTAAAATAGATTCCCCTGAAACAAAAGTTCAAAATGAACTTTCCAATAGGCATTAGGAATGAATTGAAAATGGTATAAGGGACCTTAGCCTAAGGGTCCAGATTTTCAGAAATTTTTGGATTATGGTCCAATTAAGGTTCCAATGGGCCAATTTGATTAATCCAAGTGTTGGGATGAGATAAATCTAAAGAATAAATGAAAATACCCAAAAATGAGTAAATGCTCACATAAGATGAAGAGTTGACTGAGTACAAGGTATTAGTTAAAAATTAAGAGATATTACTAAAAAAATGAGATATTTTGGAGAAATGATGCATTTTTGATAGCTTGAGGAGAGGGGGACCTTTGAGGTAAGCTCATTTTTCACATGTGTGGTTGGGTTTTTTAATTCAAAAACATGTGATATTTTTATCTCTCCTCTATCCTTGATTTAACTAAATAAAAAAGGGAGCCAAACTGGTCCAAATATTGTCCAAAGTGAGTCAAACTGAAGCTAGAAAATTCTAGAACCCAGTTGGACTTGGCTAGTGGCCTCCCTCACCTATAAATAGACCCTCATTCCTTTGTATTTTCATATTGGAGCTATACCATGCCAGTATTATCTTAAAATAATCATATTTCTATTATCCCTTAAATTTTCCTCTCTCTTGGGAACTTGGAGCTTCCCTCTCTCTCCAACAAATCTTGAGGTTGCTCTTCTCCTCTTGGTGGACCAATTGATTGGTTGTAGGCTTCAATGGCTTATAAAGAATCAAGCCAAACTTGGAGGTAAAATTGATTTATATAGTTTTTTCAAATTATCTCAATGACTTTCTTCTTCTTAACCCCTCTCAAGCTTGAGAAGCTTTCAAAATGCTAGTTTTTATTCAAGTCAAGCTTTCCCTAAGTTTCTTAATGTTTAATTAGCATTAAGTTAATCTTTATACTTAATTGTAATGCTTCTTTAAGTAAATTTCTCTCTCTAAAAGAGTAGCCATCTTTATGGCTAAATCTCTTGGAAAAGGATGCTTCTCAATGATAGTCTCTTAATTCAAATCTAAACTCTAGGCTCGATGAGCTAGAGGATAAGAATTGATATTTTCATGATTTTGGATTAGTGAAAATAATGGTTATTCCTTTTTAAATTATTTATGAGTAAATAAAGATTACTTTAATTCATTATAAATGAGAAAAGGATTATCCTAGTAAATTGAAAAAAGAGGAATGTCTAAATTAACTTAATCTAGTGGAATAATCATAATTATGTTTATAATTATGGCTAAAATTATGATTTGAATACATAGTTTGATTTCAAGCATAAAAGAAGAACTTCTATCATGTTTTCATTATAAGTTTTTATTCTTTTATGAAAAATTAAGAATTATCAGTAATAGCAGCGAAGCTATGGTAAATTTTTCAGAAAATAATACATATCTTATTTTTATGCATAATGCTAAAAGAGGACTTCCTACCATATTCTAAGATTAGACATCCTATGCAAAAAAAATGATTTTCATCATATTCATGGGAAATAAATTTTTAGTATTTATGCATAAATATTTAATGAAGAGAAAAGAGAATTTTTTTTGTAAATTTATTTTTATGCAAAAAGAGGAATTCCCATGATATTCAAGGTCCAAACAATTAAATGTTAAAAGAGGAATTTTTGGCATAATTTAAATTATGAGTATTTATCAAAAGTGAAATTTTGAGTATTATTATTTTTATTGAGAAATATGGGTAAATTTGATTTTTATAAATTCCATGAATCTTTTATTCAAAAAGAAGAATATTGAATATATCTTAATTGAGAAAATTGAGAAAGAATGTTAAAATATCTATCGAGAAAACTTGGATAATTCCTATTTAGAAAAGGGAATCTGGAATCCCTAGGAGGATCGAGGATCCAATGAGTAAATGGAAGTTTAGAATTAGTTATCATTAATGAAGCTTAAGAAATGAAAATACAATATGTAAATGCTCTTTCTGAGTTTTTACTATTCAATTCTAATAAGGTTTTTTTTCCTTTTTAAACCTTCAACAACACTCTAATAGTTAGATTTAATGGGATCGAGAACAAATACCTTTAACTAGGTCAAGTAATTGGCAGAAACTTAGAAAAGTCCTATCAGTATCAAAAGTAGAGAAACTGTACTAAGTGGATGTGATGGGATGTAAATGGATGCGATGTGATGAGATGTGAATGTGATGTGATAAGATGTGAATGTGATGTGATGGATGTGATGAGATGTGAATGGATGTGACGTGATAAAAATGGATGGATGTGACAAGATGTGAATGAATGTGATGTGATAAGATGTGAATGTGATGTGATGGATGTGATGAGATGTGAATGGATGTGACGTGATAAAAATGGATGGATGTGACAAGATATGAATGAATGTGATGTGATGTAAATGGATGTGAATGGGTGTGATGAGATGTGAATGGATGTGATGAGATGTGAGTGGATGTAATGAGATGTGAGTGGATGTGATGGATGTGAATGAATGTGATGTGATGTGAATGGTTGAGATGTGATGTGATAGATGTGAATGTGAATATGGATGGATGTGGATGAATGTGATGAGATGTGAATGGATACGATGTGATATGGATAGATGCGGATGTGATGTAATGTGGATGGAATGAATGTGATGTGATGTGGATGGATGTGAACGAGATGTGATAAGATGAGGATGGATGTGACGAGATGTGAATGAATGTGATGTGATGTAAACGGATGTGAATGGGAGTGATGAGGGTGAATGGATGTGATGAGATGTGAGTGGATGTGATGAGATGTGAATGGGTGTGATGAGATGTGAGTGGATATGTGATGAGATGTGAATGGGTGTGATGAGATGTGAGTGGATGTGATGAGATGTGAATGGACGCGATGGAGGTTAGAAGACTGCTAGAGGATTAGACAAGAGCTTAGAGAGCCATTAAACCTTGCAACAAGATTTACAAGTGGTTAGAGAGGGATTAAAGAGGTTATAGCAAGATTAGTAAAGATATGGAGCCTTGGAAGAGGTTTAAAAACTTGCTGCAAGATTAAGGAGAGATTAAAGACACACAACAGGATTGGAGAGAGATTACAAGCTCACAAAAAAGATTAGAAGGTTGCACACAAGATTAGAGAGGGATTATAGAGGTTATAGCAAGATTAGTAGAGATATAGAATCTTGCAAGAGGGTTTGAAACTTGTTGCAAGATTAAGGAGAGATTAAAGACATACAAGAGGATTGAAGGGAGATTATAAGATTACAACAAAGATTAGAAAGAGATTAGAAGGTTGCGGGCAAGATTAGAGAGGGATTATGTAAGATTCCTCCCTCCGACTTTTGAGGTGTGCAGGTGTAAGAACTTCCCCTTCTGATCTTATAATTATTCCCCTCTCTGAAATTAAAAAAAGATTCTGTTTTACCCTGTTTTGGCCTAGAGAGAGAAAATATTCTAGAGAGAGAGATTACTCAATTTTTAGATATTTTTAGATGAAAAAATATCTCTTCTTATTAAAATAAATTCCCCTGAAACAGAAGTTCAAAAAGATTTTCAAAAGGTGCATTAGAAATAAGTATAATCTGTTCAAAAGGCCTTATCTTGAGGGTCCAGATTTTCAAAAAAATTTAGATTGAGGTTCTGAGGGGCTAATTAGATTAATCCAAATGTAGGAAGGAGATAAATAGAAAAAATAAAGAAAACCCCCCCAAAAATGAGTAAATACTCACATAAGATGAAGAGTTGACTAAGGACAAGGATATTAGTTAAAAAAGAAGAGATATTTAGAGAAATGATGCATTTTTGACACCTCAGTGTGAGGGGAATTTTCCCTCATGAAGGAGGCACCTATTTCACATGTGTGGTTGAGTTTTAAACTCACAAATAATGAGATATTTTCATCTCTCCTCTCTCCTGCTTCAACTAGATCCAAAAAGTGAGCTAAACTGACCTAAAAATGGTCAAAAATTGACCAAAATGATTTGGAAAATTCTAGAATCAGTTTGCTTGGCTAGAGGCTCACTTTTTCCTATAAATGAAGCCTCCCCCTTTGTAAATAGTGTTTTATGCACTGTTACTCTACTCCACCCCTATAAATGAAGCCTCCCCCTTTGTAAATGAAGCCTCCCCCTTTGTAAATGGTTAATAGTGTTTTATGCACTGTTACTCTACTCCACCCCAAAGTCAAGAACTATGAATTTCTTAATAATTCATTAAGTTTTGACCATTCCCTCTTCTAAAGAATTGGTGGCCACTCTTGTTGCAAACAAGAGTAGATCCCTCAAACCATCAAGCCAAAGGAAAGCTCCCAGAATTTCATGTAAGTTAGAAATCTTACTTTTTCTTTATTCTTTTAATGGTTTTCAAATTTTTTATTATCTTAAAATGATAAACAGATGCTATGCCTTGTTGGAAAGGCTTTCCCCCTCTCTTCTTTCTTAAATTCTGCCCTTCTTTATCCTAGTTAAGTAATCTAATTGTTGGAATTAAACTTTTCATATTGTTTCTCTTTTAAAAGTGAAATTTGATTAGTTTAGAGTGCTTAAAACCATTTGGGGATAATTTATAAGTAATTTTAAGTTAGGAAAATTTGAAAAATGGTCAGCCATACAAAGGAGGTTATGGCAAAATTTTCTAAAATTTGGTGAAATAAGTTTTATCTTTTATTATCCAAAAAGAGTAATCCCCACCAATTGTGTATTCTAAAAGTGTAGTTTTGATTTTATGCATAGGAAGATGCATAAAGAAATTTATTTTTATTTCAAAAGAGTTATTCTCATCGGTTTTGATTTCATGCATAGAAAGATGCATAAAGAAATTTATTTTTATTTCAAAAGAGTTATTCTCATCGATTTTGATTTTATGCATAGAAAGATGCATAAAGAAATGTATTTTTATTTTAAAAGAGTTATTCTCATCGGTTTTGATTTTATGCATAGAAAGATGCATAAAGAAATTTATTTTTATTTCAAAAGAGTTATTCTCATCAATTTTGATTTTATGCATAGAAAGATGCATAAAAGATTTATTTTAATTCGAAAGTGTTATTCTCCTTAAAATTGAATTTATGCATAAATAGATGCATAAACAGATTTTTATAAAAGTGTTATTTCCCACTGAAGTTGTTCTTATGCATAAATAGATGCGTAAAAAATCTTTATATCAAAAATAAAAATTCTCTTACATTCTATAAATGGATGTGATGAGAATAGAAGTAATGACAATGTGAGGTAAATAGATGTGATGAGGTGTGATGTGAATCAGATAAATATGAATGAATGATATAGGATGTGAATGAATGTGATAGCATGTGAATCGGGATGTGAATAAATGATATAGGATGTGAATAAATGTGATAGCATATGAGTCAGGATGTGAATGAATGATATAGGATGTGAATGAATGATACAGGATGTGAGTGAATGTGATAGCATGTGAATCAGGATGTGACTGAATGATATAGGATGTGAATGAATGTGATAGCATATGAATCGGGATGTGAATGAATGATATAGGATGTGAATAAATGTGATAGCATGTGAATTGGGATGTGCATGAATGATAAGGGATGTGAATAGATGGGATGTGATGTGAATCGGGATGTGAATGAATGATAAAGGATGTGAATAGATATGATGTGATGAGAATTGGGATGTAAATGAACGACAAGGGACGTGAATGAATGTGTTATCTTGTGAATCGAGATGTGAATGAATGAGATGTGAATGAATGCGATGTGATGTGAAATAAATGTGATAAGATGCGATATAAACTGGATAGATGTTAATGTATGAGAAGTGATGCGATATAAACTGGATAGATGTTAATGTATGAGAAGTGATGAGATATAAGGGTAGATACAAGTGGATGAGATTGGATGAGATAAATGAGGAAATAAGTGGAGATAGAAAAAGATGTGATTAGATGAGAATGGGAATGCTTAAAAAATGATGTGGATGGATGTATGGATGGTGTGGATTGATGTGTGGATAATGTGGATTGATGTGGATGGATGTATGGATGGTGTGGATTGATGTGTGGATAATGTGGGTTGACGTAGATGGATGGTGTGGATTGACGTGTGAATAATGTGGATTGATGTGAATGGATGTATGGATGGTATGGATTGATGTGTGGATAATGTGGATTGATGTAGATGGATGTATAGATGATGTGGATTGATGTGTGGATAATGTGGATTGATGTGAATGGATGTGTGGATAATGTGGATGGATGTGGATGGGTGTATGAAAAATGTGGATTGATGTAGATGGATGTATGGATGATGTGGATTGATGTGGATGATGTGGTGGATGTATGGATGATGTGGATTGATGTGTGGATAATGTGGATTGATGTGAATGGATGTGTGGATAATGTGGATTGATGTGGATGGATGTATGGATGGTGTGGATTGATGTGTGGATAATGTGGATTGATGTAGATGGATGTATGGATGATGTGGATTGATGTGTGGATAATGTGGATTGATGTGTGGATAATGTGGATTGATGTGAATGGATGTATGAAAAATATGGATTGATGTAGATGGATGTATGGATGATGTGAATTGATGTGGATGATGTGGATGGATGTATGGATAGTGTGGATTAATGTGTGGATTGATGTAGATGGATGTATGGATGGTGTGGATTGATGTGGATGATGTGGATGGACATATGGATGATGTGGATAATGTGGATTGATGTGAATGGATGTGTGGATAATGTGGATGGATCTATGGATGATGTGGATTGATGTGGATGGATGTGTATGGATGTATGGATGATGTGGACTGATGCGTGGATAATGCGATTGGATGTGAATTGATGTGGAAATGATGTGATGTGATAGGGATCGATGAAGAAAATAAAATTGTGGGAAGATGAGAAATGATGGGGACTAATGTGAAAGGATGTGGAGTAATGAGAAAAGATGGAAATATTGTTGGAACTGTATTTGTATGTGAAATCTGTTTTTAAATGACTGTTTTAAGTCTAGAATGCTGGGAAAGCATTTTGACTGTCTTGTGAATGAGGTCGTGGAGACCTATCTGTTAAGTTGCAACTGTTGAGACGGAGAGTCATCGGAGGACGTCTAGCGTAGCAAGGTCGGCCGAGGTCTTGACCAGCCTCGGTTTGATTTAAATGGTGAGCTTCCGGTACAGTGGATGAGGGACCAAGGAAGCGGCCTATGAGTGAAGCGCTAGGTGACGTGCAAAGGATCCTAGAGGGTGCTGACCATATGGTGCTCGGGCTCTGGGTCACCGAAGATACCCACAAGTACGTCGGGGAAGATATTGGAATAAGGAGTAAGAGTTGTTTTCTGAATTCGGGCATGGATCTAGTTGATTGACCTTGCTGGTCCTCAACGGATGAGTCCATGGCTCTTTTATATGGATCCGTTGGTTGATCTAGCTGATATTCAACGGAGATTCCATTTTGATATGTGAATATATTGTCGGTTACTATGAGCTAGGAACTATCGAAAAGACCCCTGTGAACAAGTGTTGAACGTTCTGGTTGCCAATTATGCCATAGGTACACCGATGAAGGAATGTTTGGAAATAAGGATTCAACTAGATAATTAGAGGATTATGATCAGTGATACTATGGTTTCATTAAATGATTGTTTTAAAGACTGTTGAATCTGAAAAAAAGGCAATTTCATATTGGGTGTGTAAGTGGTGTGACTAGTTTTAAGTTTGCATGAATATCCGGCTAGGGGGGCTAGGAACTCTTTTCTTTGGTATGCGAGACAACCTAACCAAATTCTTAATGGGATACCATCACTACAGTGGGGTTGGGCGGTTGGGGCGGTTGGCTAACCCATGGGACTGGATGGGGTTAGGCTGGACTGATGGATCCCAAAAATGAGACCAAATTTCTATTGGTACAATAGATGAAGTAAATCCCGGATAAAAATTGTTCTATGGAAAAGAATCAACGACTGTGTCTCTCAATGAGGAAAAAAGCGTTGGTCTCTCTAATCCAAGTACAATCTTTCCCTTGATTTAGACTAAGGGATTTACAAGTTTGGTCAGATCAGTTCAGTTAGTTAAGGCTTTTGAGTGCATTAGAGAAAAGTTATCTTGGTGGAATCGCCCATGCTTTCTGGGCAAGGAAAGTTTTTCCGAGTTCGGTTTTGGAAGAATTGATGGTTTAGTCTCTTGTCTGGATATCCGTGGGCGAGGCCCCGAGTGTAGGATCCTACCTCGCGTAAGAAGTGCTACTTCCACTGCTAGCACCCTAGAATTCGTTGTGCAGTGGAGTCAGGGATCTTACTGGTATCAGAGCAAATTGGCTAATGAGGATCAACCGAGAAGCCAAAAATATCAAAAATTTATGAAGAAGCAGTAAAGGGTTGTAATTGTGTGATAAAATTCATACAAATTGATATTCAAACTGAAATTCATAAATTGGTAATTGGGTCTTCAGATGGAAGTACTGCAATTGTATCCCTCACTTGCTTGAGGCCTAGACATGATGGTATTTACCTTATAATTTCAAGGACAGTGACTACCCATATATACCAAGGGTATAACTGCAGCTCTTTACTGGCAGTATATACGAGTAAATCTAAGACTTGAAAATTAAGCATTAATAATATCTACATTATAAATTTGAATGTGGTTGATATGATTTTGAATTTTGGTTGAGAACTGATGAGTTGATTGGGATTTTGATTGAAAAAAATGATCTCTCAATTTTGGTTGAAATGTAATAAACTAAGCAAAACCGCAACGAAGATGAATGGGTCCCTGTGATGATGTTCGTTAGCTGGAATAACGTTAATGACTTCAACAAATCACTATGAGAGATTAGTGGATTGTGCTAGCAGATTGCTGTTGTTAACACTTGACCCAGTGGATCAAGTTAAGGGATGTCAAATTAAAAATCTGTATAATTGAAAATTTCCATGTCGGACTGTTCAGATAGAAAATTTGGTCTAATGGACCATTATTGTGATAAGGATTTGAATGTTACGATCTGAGTGAATTATTATCTGATGATGAGTTTTATATAAGGAATCTTTATCTCAGGATTTTGTTGGGTTCTCCAAACTATCGGGAACCCCAGAATCAGTTGGATCTTAAGGAAATGAATTGTCCTCTAATATTGCGAGATGAGGACATCTCACGTTTTTTAAGTGGGGTAGGATGTAAGATTCCTCCCTCCGGCTTTTGAGGTGTGTAGGTGTAAGAACCTCCCCTTCTGATCTTATAATTATTCCCCTCTCTGAAATAAAAGAAAGATTCTATTTTACCCTGTTTTGGCCTAGAGAGAGGTTATTCAATTTTTGGATATTTTTGGATGGAAAAATATCTCTTCTTTTTAAAATAAATTGCCCCGAAATAGAAGTTCAAAAATATTTTTAGAAGGTGCATTAGAAATAAATTATAATCTGTTCAAAAGGCCTTATCCTGAGGGTCCAGATTTTCCAAAAAAAATAGATTAAGGTTCTGAGGGGCTAATTAGATTAATCCAAATGTAGGAAGGAGATAAATAGAAGAAATAAAGAAAATCCTCCCAAAAATGAGTAAATACTCACATACGATGACTAAGGACAAGCATACTAGTTAAAAAAGAAGAGATATTTAGAGAAATGATGCATTTTTGACACCTTAGTGTGAGGGGAATTTCCCCTCATGAAGGAGGCGCCTATTTCACATGTGTGGTTGAGTTTTAAACTCACAAATAATGAGATATTTTCATCTCTCCTCTCTCCTGCTTCAACTAGATCCAAAAAGTGAACTAAACTGATCTAAAAATGGTCAAAAATTGACCAAAATGATCTGAAAAATTCTAGACTCTTAGTTTTCTTGGTTAGAGGCTCAATTTTTCCTATAAATGAAGCCTCCCCCTTTGTAAATGGTTAATAGTGTTTTATGCACTGTTGCTCTACTCCACCCCAAAGTCAAGAACTATGAATTTCTTAATAATTCATTAAGTTTTGACCATTTCCTCTTCTAAAGAATTGGTGGCCACTCTTATTGCAAACAAGAGTAGATCCCTTAAACCATCAAGCCAAAGGAAAGCTCCCAAAATTTCATGTAAGTTAGTCTTACTTTTTCTTTATTCCTTTAATGGTTTTCTAATTTTTTGTTATCTTAAAATGATAAACAGATGCTATGCCTTGTTGGAAAGGCTTTCCCCCTCTCTTCTTTCTTAAATTCTGCCCTTCTTTATCCTCGTTAAGTAATCTAATTGTTGGAATTAAACTTTTCATGTTGTTTCTCTTTTAAAAGTGAAATTTGATTAGTTTAGAGTGCTTAAAACCATTTGGGGATAATTTATAAGTAATTTTAAATTAGAAAAAATTGAAAAATGGTTAGCCATACAAAGGAGGTTATGGCAAAATTTTCTAAAATTTGGTGAAATAAGTTTTATCTTTTACTATCCAAAAAGAGTAATCCCCACCAATTGTATATTCTAAAAGTGTAGTTTTGATTTTATGCATAGGAAGATGCATAAAGAAATATATTTTTATTTCAAAAGAGTCATTCTCATCAGTTTTGATTTTATGCATAGAAAGATGCATAAAGAAATTTATTTTTATTTCAAAAGAGTTATTCTCATCAGTTTTGATTTTATGCATAGAAAGATGCATAAAAAATTTATTTTAATTTGAAAGTGTTAGTCTCCTTAAAATTGAATTTATGCATAAATAGATGCATAAACAGATTTTAATAAAAGTGTTATTTCCCACTGAAGTTGTTCTTATGCATAAATAGATGTGTAAAGAATCTTTATATCAAAAATAAGAATTCTCTTACCTTCTATAAACGGATGTGATGAGAATAGAAGTAATTATGAGAATGTGATATTCCCAACTTTGCATGTGATGTTCTAACAAAAGAACTTGAAAGGAAATTCCTTCGTTAGCTAGGAGAGATTGGCCACTAAAGGTAAATAAATGCTTGTTTTTTATTATTTTCAGGGTGCCTGAGTGGACAAAACTGGGCACCCTGATCCTGCAACCACCTTAATGAGAATGTGAGGTAAATAGATGTGATGTGAATTAGATAAATATGAATGAATGATATAGGATGTGAATGAATGTGATAGCATGTCAATGAGGATGCGAATGAATGTGATAGCATGTGAATCGGGATGTGAATGAATGATATAGGATGTGAATGAATGTGATAGCATGTGAACCGGGATGTGAATGAATGAATGATATAGGATGTGAATGAATGTGAATAGCATGTGAATCGGGATGTGAATGAATGATATAGGATGTGAATGAATGTTATGTGAATCAGGATGTGAATGAATGATAAGGGATGTGAATAGATGGGATGTGATGTGAATCGGGATATGAATAGATGGGATGTGATGTGAATCAGGATGTGAACGAATGATAAAGGATGTAAATAGATGGGATGTGATGTGAATCGGGATGTGAATGAATGATAAAGGATGTGAATAGATATGATGTGATGAGAATCTGGATGTGAATGAACGATAATTGGTGAATGAATGTGTTAGCTTATGAATCTGGATGTGAATGAATGAGATGTGATGTGAAATAAATGTGATAAGATGCGATATAAACTGGATAGATGTTAATGTATGAGAAGCGACGAGATATAAGGGTAGATACAAGTGGATGAGATCTAATGAGGATAAATGAGGAAATAAGTGTTGAGATAGAAAAAGATGTGATTAGATGAGAATGGGAATGCTTATAAATTGATGTGGATGGATGTATGGATGGTGTGGATAATGTGGATGGATGTGCATGGATGTATGGATAGTGTGGATTGATGTGTGGATAATGTGGATTGATGTAGATGGATGTATGGATGGTGTGGATAATGTGGATTGATGTGGATGATGTGGATAGATGTATGGATGGTGTGGATTGATGTGTGGATAATGTGGATTGATGTAGATGGATGTATAGATGATGTGGATTGATGTAGATGGATATATAGATGATGTGGATAGATGTGTGGATAATGTGGATTGATGTGAATGGATGTGTGGATAATGGGGATTGATGTGGATGGATGTATGAAAAATGTGGATTGATGTAGATGGATGTATGGATGATGTGGATTGATGTGGATGATGTGGATGGATGTATGGATGATGTGGATTGATGTGGATTAATGTGAATGGATGTGTGGATAATGTGGATTGATGTGGATGGATGTATGAAAAATATGGATTGATGTAGATGGATGTATGGATGATGTGAATAGATGTATGGATGGTGTGGATTGATGTGTGGATAATGTAGATTGATGTGTGGATAGATGTATGGATGGTGTGGATTGATGTGTGGATAATGTAGATTGATGTAGATGGATGTATGGATGATGTGGATTGATGTGTGGATAATGTGGATTGATGTGAATGGATGTATGAAAAATGTGGATTGATATAGATGGATGTATGGATGATGTGGATGGATGTGGATGGATGTATGGATGGTGTGGATTGATGTGTAGATAATGTGGATTGATGTAGATGGATGTATGGATGGTGTGGATTAATGTGGATGATGTGGATGGACGTATGGATGATGTGGATTGATGTGCGGATAATGTGGATTGATGTGAATGGATGTGTGGATAATGTGGATTGATGTGTGGATAATGTGGATTGATGTGAATGGATGTGTGGATAATGTGGATTGATGTGGATGGATGTATGAATGATGTGGAAATGATGTGATGTCATAGGGATCGACGAAGAAAATAAAATTGTGGGAAGATGAGAAATGATGAGGACTAATGTGAAAGGATGTGGAGTAATGAGAAAAGATGGAAATATTGTTGGAACTGTATTTGTATGTGAAATATGTTTTTAAATGACTGTTTTAAGTCAAGAATGCTGGGAAAGCATTTTGACTGTCTTATGAATGAGGTCGTGGAGACCTATCTGTTACTACTGAGACGGAGAGTCATCGGAGGACATCTCGCGTAGCAAGGTCGGCCGAGGTCTTGACCAGCCTCGGTTTGATTTAAATGGTGAGCTTCCGGTACAGTGGATGAGGGACCAAGGAAGCGGCCTATGATTGAAGCACTAGGTGACGTGCGAAGGATCCTAGAGGGTACTGACCATACGGTGCTCAGGCTCTGGGTCACCAAAGATACCCACAAGTACATCGTAGAAGATATTGGAATAAGGAGTAAGAGTTGTTTTTTGAATTTGGGCATGGATCTGGTTGATTGACCTTGCTGGTTCTCAACGGATGAGTCCATGGCTCTTTTATATGGATCCTTTGGTTGATCTTGGTGATCTTCAACGGAGATTCCATTTTGATATGTGAATATATTGCCCGTTACTATGAGTTAGGAACTATCGGAAAGACCCCTGTGAGTGAACAAGTGGTGAGCGTTTTGGTAGCCAAAAATGATGCCATAGGTACACCGATGAAGGAATGTTTGGAAATAAGGATTTAATTGGATAATTAGAGGATTATGATCAGTGATACTATGGTTTCATTAAATGATTGTTTCATTAAATGATTGTTTTAAAGACTGTTGAATCTCAGAAAAAGGCAATTTCATATTTGGTGTGTAAGTGGTGTGACTAGTTTTAAGTTTGCATGAATATCCAGCTAGGGGACCTGGGAACTCCTTTCCCTGGTACCGCGGACAACCTAACCAAATTTTTAATTAGATACCAGCACTTTAGTGGTTGGGCGGTTGGCTAACCCATGGGACTAGATACCAGCACTTTAGTGGTTGGGCGGTTGGCTAACCCATGGGACTAGATGGGGTTAGGCTGGACTGATGGATCCCAAAAATGAGACCAAATTTCTATTGGTATGATAGATGAAGTAAATCCCAGATAAAAATTGTTCTATGGAAAAGAATGAACGGCTGTGCCTCTCAATGAGGAAAAAAGCGTTGGTCTCTCTGATCCAAGTGCAATATTTCCCTTGATCTGACTAAGGGACTTACGAGTTCGGTCAGATCAGTTCAGTTAGAGAAGGCTTTTGACTGCGTTAGAGAAAAGTTATCCTGGTGAAATCGCCCCTACTTTCGATCAGATCAGTTCAGTTAGTTAAGGCTTTTGACTGCGTTAGAGAAAAGTTATCCTGGTGAAATTGCCCCTACTTTCCAGGCAAGGGAAGTTTTTCTGAGTTCGGTTTTGGAAGAACCGATAGTTTAGTCTCTTGTTTGGATATTCGTGGGTGAGGCTCCGAGTGTAGGACCCTACCCCGCGCAAGAAGTGCTACTTCCACTGCTAGCACCCTAGAATTCGTTGCGCAGTGGGATCAGGGATCTCACAGATTAGAGAGTTCTAGGGCTAATGGTTTGCATGTGTAATTAGTTTAAGAGCATAGAAAGGGGCTAGGAAGCTTGGATAATCCTTTTTTCACTATAGAATAATATGGAAACACTTTTTTGGGGATAAAATTGCATTTTTCGAGGGGGGAAATTTTAACTTTTAGGGTTACTTTTTGGCCATGCAAGTCTGGTGGGGCCCAAGGGAGGTGAAGTGACACTAGTGGGGCTGGGGCTACTAGATATGTTGGATCTGGAAGGTGCTTCAATGTGGTCACAAGGCTATCAAACAACGAAGGCATGCTCTTCAAGAGCACGCCAATAGAATTATCTTCTTCAACTTTAGCATCAATACTTGCAAGTTGTCCTATAATGCTATTCATCTCGTTGATGAAATGAGCTCATTGGAGTGTTTGGAAAGTGGAGGACTATTTTGGATGCGCTTCTTAGATTTTATGAGCAGCTCCAAGTTATTTTCAGCTTATGCAAACAATGGTTTTGATTCCTAGATTTTGTCACCATAAAAATTATGGAATTTAGAGGACAGCATTGGTAATGAAGCATATGTATGTATGTGTGGTTGAGTTGATTAGTTGCAATAATCAGTGAACATTGTGCAAACAATGATTCCTAGATTTTGTCACCATAAAAATTATGGAATTTAGAGGACAGCATTGGTAATGAAGCATATGTATGTATGTGTGGTTGAGTTGATTAGTTGCAATAATCAGTGAACATTGTGCATAGAAAAATGAGTGATAGTCCAGACAAGATAATTGGGGAAAATCTTGATAGACAACTTCTGGATTTGGAAGTACCACATGACAAACTTCCTTAAAGAGGCAAAGGACTATGGAACTTGGTGACACGCGAGGAGAGGGAGCCAAGGGTTCCCCCAGTGAATGCAACATCCGCCCAACTTATAGCACATAGGAATTAGATAGAGAGGGCTTTCAAAGTGCTGCATAGGAATTAGATAGAGGTATAGCACAACATGAACATTATGCATCATCTTGCAATGGACACATAGATCATTTGTTTCCCATGAAGCATGTGATGGGTACTATGACATCTTGCAAAGAGAGTGATGACACATGGTACATGGATTCATGAGCATCAAACCACATGACTTATCATGGAGAGTGGTTTGATAATATGATGCCAACACAAAATGAGGGTTATTTTGCTACAGGTGATGATACTCGACATCCTATTACACATGTTGGTAGTGTGCAATTGAGGATACATGATGGCAGGGTAAAAACTATGTCTGAGATGTTGTATGTGCCATCGATTACAAAGAGTTTGGCATAAATGGGAGAAATGGTTGAACAAGGATTGCAAGTGAGATTTAATGAACATGGTTTCTTTGTTGAAGATTTCAAGCATGGCTACAAATTGATTACTAAAGGTCAAAAAGAAGGAAGATTATTCAAGCTAGATGCAAGCATACTAGAATTGAAGTCAGCCATGTTTTCTCATAGTCGTGGGATAGTGCCAGACATTGACATTTGGCACAAAAGGATTGGTCATGAAAACATTCAAAAGCTAAAATCTATGCAAACAAAAGGCATTGTTTGGTGGTCTACCTAGATTCAAATATGATGAGAGTACACATGTTTGTGATACATGCCAATTTGGGAAACAAGCAAGGTTGCCATTTCCTAGGGATAGTCAAATGAGTAGAAGACCATTTGAGGTTGTGCACAGTGATATATGGGGTCCCACTCAAACCCAATCAATAAATGGGAGTAGGTATTATATAACATTTATTGATGATTTCAGTAGGATGACATGGTAGGCCAGATATTGGACATCTCAAAGTCTTTGGATGTATTGCCTATGTACATGCCTATGTACATGTGCTAGATGAGAAGAAAAGGAAATTGGACCCAAATGCTAAGAAGTGCATATTCATGGTTATGTACAAGATATAAAGGCTTACAAATGTTACAATCCAAAAACTAAACAGGTGCTCATTTGTAGAGATGTGGTTTTTTATGAGTTGGCAAGTTGGTACAAAAACAAAGATGATGTTATGGTGGATGACATAGATGAAGATGTGCGTGTGAACTTGCCAAAAGAGAGTACTATTTCATTATCTAGGCCAAGTGGAAGTGATAATGTAAGTCCATGGTCAGGAAGGTTGAGACATGGTAGTGTGAGCACAAGCAAAAGTATTATTGACAAAGGCAAAAAGAAGGTTGAAGGAATTGGTATAATAAGAGTCATCTAGCTCGTAAATCTTAGATGAAGAACTTGGCATCCTAGCCTTATGTACTCCAAGTGTAAGGCAAGAGAGATATGTTCCTCCACATGCTAGAGCACAAGGTGTACGAAGTGATCCATAGGTTGAGAAGATCACAAAGGATTAGGTATCCAGTGGAGAGATTTACATATAATGGATATGCAATGAATTATGCATACATGACATCAATGATAAAGCATGTGGAATCATCATGTTTTGAAGAAGCTATTGGAAAGCATGTTTGGGAGAAAGAAATGGATGCCTTGGTACACAATTACACATGGGACTTGGTTGCATTACCCAGTGGTGGAAAGAATGGCATTGGTTGCAAATGGGTGTATAAAGTGAAATGTAAATTAGATGGATTAATAGAAAGGCACAAAGCAAGGATGGTCGCAAAGGGATATGCACAGACACAAGGTTTGGATTATGATGAGACATTTAGCCCTGTGGCTAAGATGGGAACAATGAGATCTGTGATTGTATTGGCTACATCAAATGGTTTGGTAAATGCATCAAATGGATGTAAAGAATGCATTTATAAATGGTGAATTACAAGAAGAAGTGTTCATGGAGCAGCCAGAAGGCTATGTGCATCCCAAATATCCTACACATGTATTTAAGTTGAAGAATGCCTTATATGGGTTGAAGCAAGCACCATGTGCTTAGACAGACAAGATAAGAGGGTATCTTTCATGTGGGAACATCAGATTC